>NW_024871405.1:600000-1152765 GCF_019054845.1 Dipodomys spectabilis | reverse complement strand
CCCAGCCTCTACCCACTCCCATTCCCTCCCAGCCAGTGTCCACGAGCCAGAGGCCGGCAGAGACCATGAGGCCGCCGTGTGTGCTGCAGCCTCCATCACCGCGTCTAGGCCCATGGTCTGCCTGCCTTTGTGTGGGGTAGAGACGCGCCAGCCCAGCCTCCACCCCACAAGAGCCTCGCGCCAGCCCGGCTCCACCCCACAAGAGCCATGTGCCAGCCAGGCCTCCACCCCACAAGAGCCTCGTGCCAGCCCGGCCTCCACCCCACAAGAGCCATGTGCCAGCCCAGCCTCCACCCCACAAGAGCCATGTGCCAGCCCGGCCTCCACCCCACAAGAGCCACGTGCCAGCCCGGCCTCCACCCCAGCCCAGCCTCCACCCCAGCCTGGCCTCCACCCCACAAGAGCCTCGTGCCAGCCCAGCCTCCACCCCAGCCCGGCCTCCACCCCACAAGAGCCACGTGCCAGCCCGGCCTCCACCCCAGCCCGGCCTCCACCCCACAAGAGCCTCACGCCAGCCCGGCCTCTGAGGTGACAGCTCTGTGCCCTCTGTCCCCTGGGGACAGCCCCTACAGGAGACTGTACTGAGGTTTGAACCCACGGCCTCGCGTGCGCCTGGTTTTCCTGTTCCTGAAAAGCTGAGATTGCAGAAGTGCGCCATCACGCTGCCTGGCCTTCTGAACTTTCCGTTGGCTTTTTAATGACTGTGGGAAATGGAAGCCATTTCTTCTTTTACGGATGAGGAACTGGTCGGGCGCCGGCCGCGGCGCTGGGCGCCTCCCCGGGCTGTGTGCCCGGCCTGGCTCTCACTCGCCGTCAGCGTGGCGTTCCTGCCCCCGCTCCCCCTCCTCCCTCCAGCGCTGCCCACGCCTGGGCTCCTTCCACCCGCAGCCCCTCCATTCTCGTCCCCCCCACCCCTACACACACCCTGGTGTCAGGACACACCTGCACAGAGGAGCAAGCCTGCAAAATCCACAGCCGGGGTCAGCACCCTGGCCGGAAGCTGAGGGAGCCCCCAAACCTACAGAGCCCTCTATCCCTGCCCAGGCGTGGACGGAGGCCGGGCGAGCGGACAGGTGTTTTACTGACAGTCCACATACAAGGGCTCTGAGCAGGGTCACAGCTTGGAGAGGAGGGGCGGGGGGAGGGGGTCCCAGATGCTGGCAGCCCCTATCCTGGGAGCTCCCACAAAAGCCCTTCTTGCTGGGTACCGGGGTGTGAGGGGTCCGGGAGTGCTGGCAGGGTGCGCGGGGCAGGCGGGGCAGCCGCTGGAAGCCAGGGCGACAGCGTGGAACAAGCCCGGGGCCCCGGGACTGGCTGGGCACGGTGGCGGGGACAGCTTGGAGCTCTTGGGGTCACTCAGCTTCCCACGGCATTGCTGCCGGTCACGGCTGTGGGGTCCCCCGGGTGGGGACCCCCCCTCGGGCCGGCCTCACGGGCTCCGCATCGCAGTGAGCGGGAAGGGGGCAATGAGCGTCTCAGTAGTCGGTGAGCGGGTACCGCAGGAAGATGAAGATGAGGATGATGCAGGAGGCCGCCAGCGCCGAGCTGGTGATGTTGAAGAGCCGGGCGGTCTTGGCGTCCTCCACTGCTCCGTTCAGGTCATTCAGGAGCTTCTTGTCTCGAACCTGTGGCCGGGGGAGGCGGCAGGACAGAGGTCAGAGGGCGGCGGGTGGAGACCGTGGTCCGATCTCTGGCCAGTTTTCTGGTTGTGACCACCGCAGGGTTGTTGGGAAGCGCGCGACTTTCCCAGGAAGCGTTTAGTGTGTTATTCCAAAACCTCCCCTCCCACGTGGTCACTCAGAATTCTGCAAGGCGAGGAGCCATGGGGCGCTGCCCTGCTTCTAGTGGATGTGGGGGACCGGCGTGGCCCTCACTGGATTTTGTCTTCCATGTGTGTGTGTGTGTGTGTCTGTCTGTCTGTCTGTCTGTGTCATGAGGCTTAAACTCAGGGCCTAGGCCCTGTGCTTCTGTTTTTTGCTCAAGGCTGGCACTCTACACCTGAGCCACAGCTTCATTTCCAGCTTTTTTGCTGGTTAATTGGAGGTAAGAATCTCATGGACTTTCCTGTCTAGGCTGGCTTTGAACCTTGATCCTCAGATCTCAGCATCCTGAGGTGCTAGGAGGATTCTAGGTATGAGCAGCTGATGCCTGGCCTGTCCATCTTCCTTTCTGAGAAAAGATGTGTCACCACTATTTGAAATTTCCTCTAGCTGGGCGCTGGTGGCTCTCACCTATAATCCCAGCCACTCAGGAGGCTGAGATCTGAGGATCTCAGCCCGAGGCCAGCCCAGACAGGAATGTCTGTGAGATTCTTATTTCCAATTAAGCACCAAAAAAGCTCCACAAAACAAAAAACTGGAAGTGGAGTGGTGGTTCAAATAATAGAGCGCTAGCCTTGAGCAAAAAACATCAGAGACAGCACCCAGGCCCTGAGTTCAAGCCCAAGGACCAGAACACACACACACACACACAAACTAACCTGGAATTAACCTGAAATGTCCTCTAAGTTCCGCGATCCTCTCCAGAGAGGTTGAGTCCACCTTGGATTGGATTAGTTTTAATTGTTAGTAAAGCCCTGTTTCCCTCTGGCGCTTGGAATGAGTCCTGCAGTAGACGCTGCCCACCAGCCTTTCTCCACAACAAATCAGCGTGAACCGGCAGCGGCCAGCGTGGAGAGACGATGTGCAGGCCGAGGCCCACCGGCCGGTCCCGGGTGCTGTTCTGTGGCACAGGGGCAGCCTCCCTCAGACAAGCTCTCCACAGGACAGCCCTGCCTGCCAGGCCTGGGTCAGGACTTTGTGAGCTACTGGCTGTATAGTGCTGTCACTGGCACAGCGTCTGTTCCAGAGAAGCTTCTAGAATAGTCTAGAATAGCAGAGGTGAAAATGAACCGCCTTCTCTCACCCTTTGGTCTTAAAAAAAAAAACCTGAAGTAAAACAGTTGATCCATAGAGGGTGAGTGGGGGAGAGAAAGCACTAGAGAAGGTTGTTCCGATGAAAAGATCACATGCAACCGGGCGCCGGTGGCTCACGCCTGTACTCTTAACTACTCAGGAGGCTGAGATCTGAGGATCACAGTTCAAAGCCAGCCCGGGCAGGAAAGTCCAGAAACTCTTATTTCCAGTAAACCACCAGAAAACCAGAAATGGGGCTCTGGCTCAAGTGGTAGACTGCTCACTTTGAGCTGAAGAGCTGAGGGACAGCCCAGGCCCAGAGTTCAAACTCCACAATCATCATCATCAACAACAACAACAACAAAGGCTAAAGACAAGTATTTCAACTGGGCTGGGAAGGTGGCTCAGTGGTAGAGTACTTGCCTCGCATGCATGAAGCCCTAGGTTCAATTCCTCAGCATCACATAAGCAGAAAAAGCTGGAAATGGGCCTGTGGCACAAGTGGTAGAGCGCTAGCCTTGAGCTGAAATGCTGAGGGACAGCGCCCAGGCCCAGAGTTCAAGCCCCACGACCAGAAAAAAAAAGTGTCAGCAAGGCCAGGTTTCCTCTGAAAGCCTTCCTGGAGCATCTCTTGTTTCTTCCTGGATCCTTGGGGCAGGAAGGATCTGATTAAGTTAATCATATTAATTGCATACAAGAATGGGTTTTCTGATGACATTTTCATGTGTGCACAGAATGCACATTGGTGTGCTCACCCCTCCTCATGTCTCCTCTGCCCACTCGCCTGCTTCCTCTCCCCAGTTAGCCCCACTTCTATTCATCCCTGACCTAAACGGTTGTCACAAGCCATAACGTTCATGAGGGTCCTGTGGAGGGGGTGTTAACGCTCCTGGTCTTTCCGTCAAGCCACTCTGCCCTGCTGGCTTAACCTTTGCCTAGGACGTCTTGGCCGGACGCTTGGGATACCGGAAGAGCGATGGAGGCTCTGGACGTTCAGTGGATGGAGCAGAGGGAAGAAGCCGGAGCGCGTCCGGGTATCGAGTGGATGCAGATGGTGGTGGGCGATGATGCAGACTAGGGGAAGGGACACTCTGGAGGCCGCTGGACTGGAAGGAGTGTGTGAGCTGTGTGTGGGACAGAAGGGTGGACGGGGGAATGAATCCGGGGAGGGGGAGAGCTGAGCAGATTTGTGGGTTCGTACCGGAGGAGTGGAACCGGTGTTCCACTGGCCAGGGGGGTAGGGCAGACACCTAGGTGGGGCTGGCAAATAGGAGGACGTGCCAGACAGTGGTGGATGTCTGGAACGGGCATTAGGTGGACTCAGAGATGCCAGCAGATGAGCAGGAGGGGACCTTCGGGAACGCTGCTGAGTAGCCCTAGAGCAGGTGGACGGCAGGGGGGCGTGGGGGGCATGCTGGCTGAGTGGGCAGTGGGCGTGGCATGTGGCAGGGGGGGTGTGGGGGGCGGGGCATGCTGGCTGAGTGGGCAGTGGGCGTGGCGTGTGGCAGTGGGCGTGGCATGTGGCAGGGGGCGTGAGGGGTGGGGCATGCTGGCTGAGTGGGCAGTGGGCGTGGCGTGTGGCGTGGGGGGCGGGGCATGCTGGCTGAGTGGGCAGTGGGCGTGGCATGTGGCGGGGGGCGAGGGGGGCATGCTGGCTGAGTGGGCAGTGGGCGGGGCGTGTGGCGTGTGGCGGGGGGGCGTGGGGGGCATGCTGGCTGAGTGGGCAGTGGGCAGTGGGCGTGGCGTGTGGCGTGGGGGGCGGGGCATGCTGGCTGAGTGGGCAGTGGGCGTGGCATGTGGCGGGGGGCGAGGGGGGCATGCTGGCTGAGTGGGCAGTGGGCGTGGCGTGTGGCAGGGGGCGAGGGGGGCATGCTGGCTGAGTGGGCAGTGGGCGTGGCGTGTGGCGTGTGGCGGGGGGCGTGGGGGGCATGCTGGCTGAGTGGGCAGTGGGCGTGGCGTGTGGCGGGGGGTGAGGGGGGCATGCTGGCTGAGTGGGCAGTGGGCGGGGCGTGTGGCGTGTGGCGGGGGGGGCGAGGGGGGCATGCTGGCTGAGTGGGCAGTGGGCGTGGCGTGTGGCGGGGGGCGTGGGGGGCATGCTGGCTGAGTGGGCAGTGGGCGTGGCGTGTGGCGGGGGCGGGGGGCGAGGGGGGCATGCTGGCTGAGTGGGCAGTGGGCGGGGCGTGTGGCGTGTGGCGGGGGGGGCGAGGGGGGCATGCTGGCTGAGTGGGCAGTGGGCGTGGCGTGTGGCGGGGGCGTGGGGGGCATGCTGGCTGAGTGGGCAGTGGGCGTGGCGTGTGGCGGGGGCGTGGGGGGCATGCTGGCTGAGTGGGCAGTGGGCGTGGCGTGTGGCAGGGGGCGAGGGGGGCATGCTGGCTGAGTGGGCAGTGGGCAGTGGGCGTGGCGTGTGGCGGGGGGCGTGGGGGGCATGCTGGCTGAGTGGGCAGTGGGCGGGGCGTGTGGCGTGTGGCGGGGGGGCGTGGGGGGCATGCTGGCTGAGTGGGCAGTGGGCATGGCGTGTGGCGTGTGGCGGGGGGGGGCGTGGGGGGCATGCTGGCTGAGTGGGCAGTGGGCGTGGCGTGTGGCGGGGGCGTGGGGGGCATGCTGGCTGAGTGGGCAGTGGGTGTGGCGTTTGGCAGTCGGCGTGGCGTGTGGCGGGGGCGTGGGGGGCATGCTGGCTGAGTGGGCAGTGGGCGGGGCGTGTAGGTCATACACAGAATGGTACAGGAGAGGGTGGGTACATACTGCATGTCTGTTCTGTGGGGCCTGTGGGCAGATGACGGTAGGGCCCTGAAACCGCAGGCGGGATGGATGGAGGCTGGTGTGCTGTGCATGCGCACTGCTGCACTGTAGGGCAGTACCTGTGGACAGCAGGTCAATCAATTGATGACAGCATGCGGGAAGGGTGAATGGGTGAATGGAAGGGGTGCTGGGTAAGTCAGGGTGTGACTCCATGGCAGGTAGATGGATACAGATTGGTGAGCTCATCAACTGAAGGCCAGGCACTGTGGCTCACACCTGTAATCCCAACTATCAAGGATGCTGAGATCTAAGGATCATAGTTCAAAGCCAGCCAGGGCAGGAAAATCTGTGAGACTCTTATTTCCAAATAGCCAACAGAAAGCTGGCCGTGGAGTTGTGGCTCAAGTGCATAGCTCAGGAGAGAGCTCGCTGGTCCTGAGCTCACGCTCTAGTCCAGCACAAACACCAAACGAAAGCCTTGAAGGGGTGAGGGGAAAGAGCGCGGTGGGGTGAGCCTGTGGTTGGGGAAGCCCTACTGAGTGGATGCTTGAATAAAGACAAAGGCAGAGCTCAGTGTGGTCCTACGCCACACAAGAGGTGTCACGGGGGCCGAGGGGACCGCGCGGGGCTTCTCAGCGTGACTGAGGGTGGCAAAGAATGGGGGATCCAACATGTTGTCACGGCGATTCTAGCTGCCAGGTAAGGCCACACTGACAGGCAAGCAGAGTCCGGCCAAGAGTGAAGAGACCAGCTTAGCAGTTCTGCATGGCTTGGCCCAGCATAGCAGCAAGCAAGGGAGACAGATCCCTGTCTGGAGCCACATTAGAGGCACAGCCACAGAAAGAATGAGATTTGATATGGCTTCAAGGATTTGGGTTTGATCAATAGAACAGCAGTTGCTGGAGATTGTGGAGTGGGCAGATTTGGGATACTGCACAGCTTGTGGTCACACAAGAATGGAGGGCGGGCGGGCAGATGGTGCGTGGTGCTCATGGGCGGGGTCAAAAGGTGACACAGGGCATGGCAGAGGGCACGGGTACTGGAGGTGTGGCCATGCGAGTCCAAGCAAAGATGGAAAGAAGACAAAGACACCGGATGAGAGGGCAGGTAGATGAGTAGATGGACCGGTCTTTCACAAATGTGTGTAGCCGTTGGATGGACGGATGGTGAACATCTGGAAGGGATGGAGGGAGGATGCCACAGGGGGTGGGCGAGTTGATTAGGCCACACCGGTGAACAAAACAGGTCACTGGAAGGAAAAGAGCGAGGAAAGAAAGGCATCTGAATGGATACAGGAAATGCCAGGCTCCGGAAGCTTACACGTAGAATCCTGGCCCCAGGTGGTGGTAGGAGGTGGGACCTTGGAAGGTGATTTGAGAAGTAAAGCCTTCGTGAAGGGGGCCCTGGAGGGACCCCTTCCCCAGCAGCCTCGGGAAGACACACCGGGAGGCCAGCCTACAGCCAGAAGGGGGCAGATCCCCGCCAGAACCAGACCGCCATGACTTGTGTTTCCAGGCCCCAAACCTGTGAGGGCTGAGGAGTGAGCTCATAGTGTCTGTGGCCGCTGGTGAGAGCCGCCCAGGCAGACTAACACGGACAACTCAGACGGGAGTGCGGAGAAACAGACGCAGTGGGAGGAGAGGAGGCGCTGGGCAGTCAGATGGGAAACCAGTTGGTGTGGGAAAGGGGGAGAAAAGGAGGGCTGAATAGGAGCTTTAGGGGCCAGTGATTAGATACACTGGAGAACATTTAGGTGGACAGGACATGGCCAGAAAGGAAGGCTTAGTTGAATGGTATTTGAATGACACCAATAGATTTGTGTCTTGATGAATGGATGCCCAAGAAGTAGAAAGGACTATGGGGAGACAAAACATGGATAAAGACAGTAGGTGATTAGCTGGCTGGATTGGTCTAGTGTAGACATAATTAGAAGGGAAGAGTAGGAAGAAGGGTAGCTTATGAAGAGGTCAGTAGAGTGGGCTTATAAGTGATATGTTGAGTACAAGTAATGACTTGGTGTGTTGGTGGATGGTATTTGGGGGTTAATAGAAAACAAGGAAGGAAGATAGGTTGGTGCATTGGAAGATGGACAAATGGACAGATGGATTAATGATAGAAAGAATGGGTGAGTTGTGAACAGGTAGGACAAACGAATTCATGGATATAGTGAGGATGGATGGGTGGATGGGTGATGGATGAATGATTGGATGGACGAGTGGATGGATGGTGGATGGATGAGTGGATAAACGGTGAATGGATGGGTGGATGACTGGTGGATGGATGGATGAATGGCAGATGGATGGGTGGATAAATGATGGATGGATAGGTGGATGGATGGTGGACAGATGGGTGAGTGGATGATGGACAAATGGGTATGTAGATGGGTCGATGGATGATGGATGGATGGGTGAATGGATGGCGGATGGATAATGGGAAGATGGGTGGATGGAGAAAGAATAACATTGCCCCATTTGTTAGGAAATGGAAAGACTTGGAAAAATTATATGAAGTAAAGTAAGCCAAGCCCAAAGAAACATAGGTCCCATGGTTTCCCTTATTTGCAATATCTAGTATATGTATGAGTCAAGCAGAAAAGGTCAGATAAGGTGATGTTAGGAAAATGAACCCTACGATATGTATTTAAATGTTTTTTTCTTTCATGCATTTGTTTCTAACGCATTTATAAGATTATTTCTTTGTTGCTTTGTAAGTCCCTCCCCCACAGTATAACCCCTGCTTTCACTGTATTTGATTTCGGTATAATTTGTGGAGGGGAAGGGCAAAAACAAGTTGTTTAAATAAGGATACAGGTGGACCCATTGCAACAATGAGAAGTACAAGTTGTCATGTCGAAAACGAACTTTACAACTTTGGTGGTGGGGGGGGGAGGATTTGGTGGGGGGCAGGGGGAGCCTGGGAAGGGATGGGAAGGGGAAACAAAGGAGGAGGCTGCAATGCTTGATAAGAAATGTACTCATTATCTTGCCCACGTAATTGTAACCCCTCTGTACTGTATTTTCACAATAAAAAAATTCAACAAAATTAAAAAAAAAAAAGATGGGTGGATGGATGGGTGGATGGATGATGGACAGATGAATGAATGGATGGTGGACAGATTGGTGGATGGATGCACTGATGGATGATGGATGAATCTGTGGATGGATGGTGCGTAGATAGATAATGGGTAGATGCATGGGTAGGTGAGAAGACGGATGGGTGGGTTGATGAATGGACAGAAGGATGGGTGGGTAAATTAATGATATCAGAGAATTAGTTGTATAATGTTGGCGGGATGTGTTATGAGGGCCAGGGAAGGAGGAAGCGTGGATGACTAAATAAGCGGACAGCTGGAGGTTGGCGGCTATTTGGATGGGCTGAAGGGATGGAAGGAGGATGGCTGTGGGGTTGTGTCCCCTAATAACTGAGACATGATCTGAGAAAGGTGTCCTCTGTTGATTTCATCATTGTGCCAACATTGAAGAACAAATGCGCTTATACGAATGAAGATGGCCAGGACATCACTAGGCCAGGCAGTCTTTAACAGACCCATTGTTATATATGTACACTGTAGTTGACTACAGGGTGGGGGGGTGGGGTGGGGTAGATGGATGGTTAGGTGGGTGGGTGGGTCGGTAGATGGATGGTTGGGTGGGTGGGTGAATGGTTGGGTGGGTGGGTAGATAGTCGGGTGGATGAGTGGGTGGGTAAATGGTTGGTTGGATGGGTAGGTGGATGGATGCATGGTTGGGTAGGTGGGTAGATGGTTGGGTGGATGGTTGGGTGGGTGAATAGTTGGGTGGGTGGGTAGGTGGATGAATGCATGGTTGGGTGGGTGAATGGTTGGGTGGATGGGTGGGTGGATGAGTGGTTGGATGGTTGGGTGGGTAGGTGGATGGTTGGGTGGGTGGGTGGATGGGTGGGTGGGTGAGTAGATGGTTGGGTGGGTGTGTGGGTGGATGGGTGGGTGGGTGGGTGGATGGGTGGGAGGGTGGGTGGGCAGATGGTTGGGTGGGTGGGTGGATGGGTGGGTAGATGGGTGGTTGGTTGGATGGATGGGCGGATAGGCAGACAGGTAGGTAGGCAATGCTGATACTGAGAATGGAAAGCTTGGGCTGGTGTGTACACTATGAGAGCCAGCACAGAACCCTCCTGCTCATCTGTTCTTTCTGACTTCTCTGTCGCTGGACAGTCTCCCAGTGTCCTGAACTGGGATCAAGCAGCCACCGCACCTGCTGCCTCTCCTGCTCTCCACACAAGACAGGGCAGGGGTTGTTGACCCCCAATGGCCCACCTCATGTCTCACTTGTGTCCTCTTCTCCATTGGAGAGCCTTTCCCCACCCCTGTCCTTCCAGGCCCAGGGGGAATGGTGCCTCCTCCCCGTGGCCGCAAGGCCCTACGTGGGCCACCTGATCCCGCCCACCACTGCCCTCTGCCCATCACCCACTCACCCAGCATCCTTTAACCCCGACACTGGGCGCCCTGCCTTGGACAAGCAAGCCATGACCCAGACCCCATGAGAGAGAAGGAAGGATGTGTGTGACCTGCGGCGCTGCCTGGGAATGGCAGGAGGGGACATTTGGAGAGGGCAGGCTAAGGAGTGGAAAGGGGCGGAGGGGTGACTTCCTGGGTCCCCACCTGCCCAACGCTGGGCTGCACAGGCCCAAGCTGTGGCCTCCCCGTAGCTGAGCAGCCTGTGTGGAGCTGGCCGGGGCCACAAGGGCAGAGGGTGCCGGGCAGGGCAGCCGGCGGGAACACGGCGCCGCCACGCTGCTCCCCGCCAGCCCCCACCTGCTCGTGCTGGCCTGAATGGCATTTTGTTTCCATTTATGTGCAGCTGAAAGACGCGGGGTTCAGTGAGGCGGGAGGGCTGGTCAGTTCCCGGAGCTGGGGTGTCAGCCAAGCCCTCCCGACTCGGGTCTGCGGCATGCCCACAATGGGCGGCATGAGGGGTCAGTGCAGCGGGCAGACGGCCAGCTGGAGGACAGGCAGGCTGGCTTCCAGGTGCCCAGGCCAGGGCCAGCTCCTCGATGCGTGCCTTGCATGCCCTTCCCCGGGAGACCCAAAGCCTCTCCGGTGCCCGGTGGGAAGGATGGCAGGGGGCAGGGGGAGTGAGCCCCATCGACCCTCCAGGAGGCCAGCCTCCGGTCACCCCAACCAGTGCAACCAGCACCGTCCTGAAATGCCTGACCTACCTACAGCCGCAGCAGATGGGCCGCCTGCACCCGCCGGCCGGCGGCAGCCTCGGCCAGGCACCAGGGGAGGAGTCCGGACGGGAGCACGGGCAGCCGAGCCGGGGCCTGAGGGCCCCAGCAGCCCAGGCAAGGCCGGGCTGCACCAGCTGCGGCCCCAGCTGTCCCCATGGGTGGCGGTGCCCTCTGCTCGGCATTGCTGGACACCGGGGGTAGGGGAGCACAGTTCCCGGAATCCTGTTCTCCCATGTCCCTTAGCACATGCGCACACACGCACACACACATATTCACACTCTCAGGGATCCACACATGTGCACACACAGATGAGAACATGTGTGTGCATGCCCTCACTTACATGTATGCACGTGTGCTCTTACCCATCCATCTACTGGACACATGCAGCCACACAAATTTCATACTCACACACATGCACACATGCATGCAATAACACATCCACACATAGGCACATCTCCACACTTGTCCCCAGATAAACGTACTCAAGGACTCACAATACTCTTGTAGTTATACCCATGCAATGCCTGACACGGACACAAGCCATGCATTTTACCTGCTCATGTACACCATGCACACACACATTGAGTCCACAGGCACACTTACACACGTGATTCACACACCGTGGGCATATGTAGTGGGTCACACGTGCACATCCACGCACATATACACAATCATATATTACACAGACCCACATGCATACACACACACTCATGCACATCCACACACTTACGCATAGGTCCCGTGGGGAGCCCAGGGCGGGGCACTGGGGCCTGGGCCTGAGCTGGGGTGCAGAGGCTGTCAGGAGGGAGTGGAGAGCCAGGTGGCCGGGCCTGGGGCTTCTGTGTATAGATGGCCAGAGGCGGCACTGTCCAGGGTCCTTCCCACCCCCAGACCCTCCAAAGCTGTGCTCCCCCTGCGGCCCCTGCTCCCCTCCTCTCCACGCTCCCCTCCTCTCCAGGCGGCTGCAGGTGGTGCACTGGCTCTGGCTCTAGGGAGTGCTGATTTGGCTAACCACGTGCCAGGCTTTCCTGGAGGGGTGGGGCGGGAGAGGGGACCGCGTCCGTCTCCCTGCACCCTGCCTGAGAAGGGGGTGCCGCCCTTCCTTGGACACGGGGCCCCCAGCCGAAGGTTCTTCCACGGCCTTTCCTGAGTCTGTGTCCTCCTCCCGCTTTGCCCTTGGGGGGAGGGAGTCCCCACGGCCTGCCCCCAGTACTTGCCCGCACCCAGGGCTCTGGGCGTGGTGCCACACTGGCTGCAGGGCGAGGAGGAAGAGCCTGTCACCAGTCCTTGGCCACCGGGCTGGGGGCTCGGGGTCTGGGTCAGGGTCCTAGGGGGGAGGCCTAACAGGGTCTGTGACATCACCCCTCAGGACCCCAGGACCTCCCCCATGCTGCCCCTGCCTGTGTGCCCAGGGGGTCCGCTGACCAGGTGAGACCCCATGCTGCTGTCCAGAAGATAAGGCCCTGCCTGAGCCCTAAAAGGCCCTGCTCCCCGAGGCTCTGCTGAGCCACAGTTTCTCAGCTGGGCACGGTGACGGCGGCCACTCCGTGCCAGCCCAGACCTGGCCAAGGCCTGGTCCTGGAATCCACACAAGCTCTGCCCAGGAGCTGCCCTGAGCGCCAGGGTGGGGGGCCCATCCTCCCCGCCCCCCCGTCCCCCGCCGCCCAGCTCACTTTGAGGGAGTAGGCCAAGGCGATGAAGCCGAGGCAGCAGAAGTTGAGGTAGACGAAGTTGAAGATGGACCACAGGTAGTAGTCGTTCACCTCCGTGGTGTCGGGGTACACCTCGATCACGGTCGCGGGATTCGTCATGGTCTTCTTCTCGGCCGAGTGCTTGCAGGCTGGGCCGCCCCCGGCGGCACGCACGCTGTCCGTCTTGCTGCTCTTGGACTCCATGGGGAACAGGGTGGGCGCCATGGGGGGTGAAGCAGTGGGCTCCGGGGCCGCGGGGGCCTGCAGGGCAGGGGGCTTGGACACACAGGCGAAGCAGCCCTTGGGCGAGCCTGCCGGGGGCCTGGGAACCCAGAAGGCCCCGTCCAGGGGCACCCGGGCTTCCTGGGCGCCGTCCGTGGTGCTGGCCGGGACTCCCAGCGGGGCTGGGCACTGGCTGGGGCCCTGGGCCTGCGGGGGGAGCAAGAGTGAGGAGCCCTGGCCAGCAGCGCCCCCTGAACACCCTGCAGCAGCACGCCCCCCCCCCACAGCCTCATAAACGGCCCTGCCCGGCAGCGCCCCCTGAACACCCTGCAGCAGCACCACCACCTCCCCCCCCCCCCACCTGCAGCCTCATAAAGAGCCCTGGCTGGCAGAGGCGGAAACCCCCGCCGGGCGGCCAGCTGCCCCCCCCCCCCAGCCCTCCGGCCGCGGCCCGTGCCAGAGCCCCTCTCGGCCTCGCTGGCACGCCGCGGCTTTTCATTACTTCGCCATCTGCGCACCGCCACCCGCCGACAGGCACACACCACGGCACCCCAGCCCCAACAAACACGCCCACCCCACTCTGGCTGGCACCCTGCTGCCCGCAGTGGAGCCCCCAGCCCCGATTCCCTCCCCGCCACCCCCAGTGCACCGGGCAGGCAGACCACAATGACCCTGCCCGGCCCAGACACCTGCGCATACACGCGCAGGTAAACAACCGGCCTGACACGCAGCAGCGACCCCAACGGGCCTGGTGCCCCTCCCACCCCGAGAGCGCGCACCACGCCCCCCGCCCGGGCCACCGGCGCCCCCCGCGCGCAGCCCGGGGCTGGGCCGCGGCTCCGCGCTGCCCGTCCCCTGGCCGGGCTGGGCCGCAGCCGCCCGCCCAGACAGACGGACGGCGCGTGCTCACCTGCTGGCGACTCGCCCCCTGCGCTGGGCCCGCGTCCTCCGTGCGTCCCGGACCGCGCTCTGCCCAGCCTTGGGGGCGGGGAGCGCGTGGGGCTCCGCGGCGCCGCCGCCTGCCCGCCCGGCCGCCCGCTCCGCAGCGCCAGGCCGCCGGCTGCAGCCAGAGCCTGACTCACGGCGACCGCGGAGGCGGCGGGGCGGACGGTGGCGGGGAGACACCGACACCTCCTCCGCGGGAGGGCGGGGCCGCTGGCTGCCACCGGACTCCCACAACTCCCGCCCCGGCCCCCCCACCGGCACCCCACCAACGCCCCGGGGCCAGGAGCCTGGGAGCGTTCCCCACCCACCTGCACCCCAAAGACCCCTTCCTCCCGCCCCCTCCTCCTCCTCCCTCCCAGAGCCTGCCTCTCAGAGCCCCCTTCCCCACGCCCGCCAGCCACCCCTTCCATGCCCGGCTCACGAAGTCCACTCCCAAGATTGTCCCCCTCGCTACGCCCCCTCCCCACCCCGTCCCCTTCGCTACACCACTCCCTACCCCGTCTGGACCTCTGACCCTGAATGGTCCAAGTCCCCAGAGCCCCCAGACTTCACAGTCACAGCAAGGTGGGGGGTGTGTTGACACACCCCGACCCCAGTGTCCATCTGTACATAGTTCCAGCTCGACAGGCCCCCGCCCCGGAGATCCCAGCCCCGAAGTTCCGTCCCTTCCCTCCCGAAACCCCAAGTTCCGTCCCTTCCCCCCCAACCCCCAAGTTCCATCCCGTCCCTCCTGAATCCCCAAGTTCAGGCCCTCCCCTCCACATTCCTCCGTGAGTCCAGCTCTGTGGCGTCTGTCTGCCGGCCTTCCCAACCACCTCACACCACCAAGCCCAGCCCCTTCGAGTTCACACAAGTCAGCCCTGGAGCCTGTGGGCACTCACAGGTGGCCCACCCCCCACCCCCCGTGTCCCTCAGCCCTCGGTGCCCTCTGGGACAGGTGTCCTGCTCCAAGGCCCTGGCCTCTGGTCCCTCAGAGACCTCAACCCTTGTCTCTGAGGAGCTGGGTGTGCCCACCAGCCTGAGCTGTCCCATAACAATCCGGCCAGTCACCTGGGAATGCCCCATCTTCACCCAGCCCGCCCCCAAGCTTGCTGCTCTGAGCCCCTCTACCCGCACTCCCATTGTCTTGGCCACTTGTCCCCAGCTGCTTTCCCAGCCTCAGAAGAGGGTCCTAGCGCTGGGAAGGTGGCTCAGTGTTAGAGTGCTGGCCTAGCATGCGTGAAGCTCTGGGTTTGATGCCTCGGTACCACATACACAGAAAAGGCCAGACGTGGTGCTGTGGCTCCAGTGGTAGAGCACCTGCCTTAGCAAAGGAAGCCCAGAGGCAGCGCCCAGGCCTGAGCTCAAGCCCCAAGACTAAAAAAAAAAGAGGGGCCTGCATCTCTGGGGCTCCACCCACCACACAGGGGTCTCCCCGGGGCGCCGGCCCCTGCCCCGCATCCCCCCGAAGCCTCGCCCCTGTGCAGCGCCTCCGTTTCCATCCTCTCCACTGCCCAGGCCCCCTCCGTCCCATTTTCTCATTTGCCTCTCACAGCCAGCCCTCCCCCTTCCTCCTGGCGCGTCTGAGACCCACTCCTCAGAGTGCCCACCCGCCCTGACCTGAACCCCTCCCCGGTCCTCGGAACCCCCTTCTCTCCACGGATCTGTGTGCTCTGAGAAACCCTGTCCCTAGGCAAGCCCTCCACGCCCCCCAGAGCACAGGCCCCAGCCCCGCCCGGTGACCCCTGGCACAGCCTAACCTGTGCCTGTCCGGGCCCCACGGTGCTTGGCACATCTCGAACGTTGGTAACCCCCTGGCCAGCGGGGGCAGTGATGCCCAGACACAAGGGGCTTGACTGGCCTCTCCCCAGCAGACCTAGCCGTACCCCTGGCGGAGCTCAGCCTCGGCGTACACCCCACGCAGGCAGCCAAGCTCCATGCCCCACTGATGGCCCTTTTTGACTGCCCAGGGCTTTAAGCCAGGGACCCCCGACCCTTGTTCTCCAGACTTCCCAGGGCTGGACCTGGCTGAACACCATGTCAGCCTACGGAGGGCTGCACGCTGTGCTTGTCTTCTAGGGGCTGTCCCACCCTCAATGCCCCCCCCCCACACACATCTTGTTATCTAGCTTTAGCCTATGGTTGTTCTAGCAGGTTTGGGGACAGCCCAGAAGCCAGCTCTGCACCCCTCAGACAAGAGTGAAGCCAGGGCCCACTTCCAGGTATCTGCTTTGGGGGAGACCTTAGGTCCCTCTGGGCAGATGAGTGAAGGGCTGGCCCATGGTGGAGATAAGAGCCTCACATCTGCCAAGCGAGGAGGGTCCCGTTTCCTCCACACCCCAGAGCCAGGGCCCTGAGGCGGCCGCTGGCCGGGCCAGCCTCCTGCGGCGGTGCCTGGCAGTGGCAGAGCAGGCCACACAGGTTGGGGAGGAGCAGCAGCAGCCTGCAGGAGGGAGGAGGGGCTGCGGGCTTCTGGAATGTGCCTTTGACGATACTGGTCTCCCCGGAAACCCTGCCGGGCCCTGCTGAGCTCTGCCCAGCACCACTCAGGTTTCAGGCACACAGAGCACTGGGCACGCGCTTACCAGCCTCAGCAGCTCCGGGAGAACCTTCTCCAGAGCAGCTGCCTGCTGGGGGTACCAGGGACCCAGAGCTTGAGCCCGGGACGGCCCAGGATCATGCCGGGACTGGGAGGGGCTCATCTGCACTGCACCTGCTAGGTGGGGCTCCTGACCCAGAAGAGAACCCTTGCCCACAGACTCCTACTTGATGTCCAAAACCCTCTGGCTGGTGCCCTGGTCTCTCCCTCCCCAAGGCCAGCTGAGGGTTCCCATCAAACCAGAATGACACCTGCTGCTCAGTAGAGAGCCTCTGACCCCTGACCCAATGACCCCAGGTGGGTGCAGCAGCACCGGCTTGGCACACGCAAGCACAGGCTGCTTCCGGGACCTGGCGAGGCGGGCCGGGCTAGGAAGGGGCCAGGCTGCCCATACCACCCAGGGCCATGGGCCACCCAGGCCATGCAAGTGCCTGCTCTGCCCAGGCCCCAAGAGGGGCGCATGCCGGGCCAGAGGCCCCCACCTGTTTCCTCCCAGGGCAGGGGCGAGGCTGGGCCACCGCTCTGGAAACAGAACCTCCAGGTGGGCACCCACACCGAAAGTGCGCCAGGCTGCATCTGCTGGTCGCGGCTCACGTCTCCAAGCCAGCCAGCTCTTCCCAGCCACATCTCGTCCACAAGGCAGGGCACCAAGTTCGTGCCTGGGTCGCCTGGAAGCCAGGCTGGGGTGTCAGCCCCCACCAAACTCACCAGCACCCTTCCCAGGCCTTACACAGAACACAAAGTACACGGACACCAACAGAGGCCCAAACAACTGTATTTGCCCGTGGGCTTTGGTTCTTGGCCGCTGGGAGGAGTGCAGCCACGGAGAGCCAGCCAGGCCCCGCTTCCAGCCCTTTCCACAGGCCAGGGCACGCGCTGGGTGGCCCAGCTTTGTCCCCTTCTCCTTCCTGCTCCACTTGAGGCTCAGTGGCCAGGATCCTTGGATGGGTGGGGGTGGGAGGCACAGTCCGGCCGCTGCCCCAGGCTGGGCAGCGCAGGTTCCTGAGGACTGCTGCCACCGGGTGCGGAGGACCTTGTGTCCGAGGGTGGCAGGGCTGGGGGGGGGGGGGGGTGAGGGGTCCGGGGATGCTTAAACCCAGCAGCTGCCAAGCCTGGGCCAAGTCTTCTAAGGCAGTGAAATGGATCAGGGTGCTGGACTGGCCTCCGCCCCACCCCAGACAGACAGACAAGCAGCACTTCTGAGGCCCAGGAGGGCAAACCACAGAACAGGACAAGGAGACCAGCTCAGCCCTGCCTCCCGGGGTGGGGGAACAGGCAGCGAGTGTGTGTGTGTGTGTGTGTGTGTGTGTACGCGTGTGAGTGGGGAGGGGAAGGCAGGACAAGGCCTGGCCAGCCCCTCCCACTGGACCGTGGTCCCGCCGGCTAGAGCCGGGTGGCTTTGGCAAAGCCCACTCTGTTGCTGTCGCGGTCGAACACCGTGTAGTAGCTGCCGATGAAGACGTCACCCAGGATCCAGAGCGGCCCGCTGGGTGGGGGGATGTCCATGCCCATGAAGCCACTCAGGCAGATGCTCTTCCCGGCCTGGGACACCTGCGGGACACAGAGGACGGGAGGCTGTCACCCACCCAGCACCCTGCCCGGAGCCCAGCCCCGGCCCCCCTGGCCATGCCACTCACCTTGAGAATGTAGTCATCGGCAGTCAGCGTGTAGTCTTTGCCCCCGAGGTTCAGGGTGACGGAGGGCAGGCTGGACACCTTCTCACAGGGGACGATGTACTGGACAACAGAGGGGCACATCAGGATGCAGGGTCCCCACTCACCCACCAGCCCGCCCGCCGGCCACCGCCTGCCCCGCAGCTCACAGAGCCCCAACTGGCCCGCCAGCCTGCCCCCCAGCTCACAGAGCCCCAACCGGCCTGCCCCCCAGCTCACAGAGCCCCAACCGGCCTGCCCACCCCAGCTCACAGAGCCCCAACCGGCCTGCCCACCCCAACTCACAGAGCCCCAACCAGCCTGCCCCCCAACTCACAGAGCCCCAACCAGCCTGCCCCCCAGCTCACAGAGCCCCAACCAGCCTGCCCCCCAGCTCACAGAGCCCCAACCAGCCTGCCCACCCCAATTCACAGAGCCCCAACCGGCCTGCCCACCCCAACTCACAGAGCCCCAACCGGCCTGCCCACCCCAGCTCACAGAACCCCAACCGGCCTGCCCACCCCAACTCACAGAGCCCCAACCGGCCTGCCCACCCCAACTCACAGAGCCCCAACCAGCCTGCCCACCCCAACTCACAGAGCCCCAACCGGCCTGCCCCCCAGCTCACAGAGCCCCAACCGGCCTGCCCCCCAGCTCACAGAGCCCCAACCGGCCTGCCCCCCAGCTCACAGAGCCCCAACCGGCCTGCCCACCCCAGCTCACAGAGCCCCAACCGGCCTGCCCACCCCAGCTCACAGAGCCCCAACCAGCCTGCCCCCCAGCTCACAGAGCCCCAACCAGCCTGCCCACCCCAACTCACAGAGCCCCAACCAGCCTGCCCACCCCAACTCACAGAGCCCCAACCAGCCCGCTGGCCGCGGCCCAGCTCACAAAGCCCCAACCGGCCCGCTGGCCGCGGCCAGCTCACAGCTCACCTCGCCCTGGATCAGGGGCACCGCACCAATGGCCTTCTGCAGCGCCTTCACCTCCTCCACCGGGCCCACCAGGAGGGAGGTGCCCGTGTCCACAATGGCCTCACAACCCCCCTGGCACAGGGTCAGCTCCTCGCCCACAGACAACCTGGAGGTGGGTGCAGGTGTGGCGGGCATGGGGTGGGGCTGGCCCCAGGGTGTGTGTGTGCCCGCCCGCCCGCTGGGACACCCCGACTCACTGGTCCATGTGCACCTGCCAGTAGGCCTTGCGGGTGACATTCAGGTAGGACAAGTCGCCCTGGTAGTACTTGGAGTCCGTGCCCCCGAGCATCAGCTCCCCTCCGGGCTGCCCGCTGGGGTTCCTGGGTAGAAAGGGGAGCACGCCTCAGTGCCCCAGCACGGGACGGGGCTGCACACAGTGCCACAAGACCTGGGGGCCAGGTTAGGGGCGGGCGGCCCCACCAAGGAGGGCTTTGCTGCTGAGGGACTTCCTGGTCCCACGGGACGGGGTGCCCCGAGGGAGCGTGGAGGGCTGCTTCCCCGCCCTGCACACACTGCTCACAGAGCCTGCTGGGCTCTCAGGACCCAGGGGTCTGCCTAGGACCAGAGACTCAGCCACAGCGGGCCAAGGCCCAGGCTGAGAGGAACACAAGCAGGGAGCAAGTGCCAAGACCAAGGTGGGGGCTGGGACGGAGACAGGGAGCGAGCACGAGAGCCCAAGGAGAGAAAACCCCCAGCAGGCTCCTGGGAGCCAAGGCCCAACCTTGAGCAGCTGAGCCAGCTCAGCCTCCCTGGGCCTTTGCACGTCCCCACCTTCCTGACTTCTCCAGGTCCTGGCTCCCCCACCTGTGCTCCCTTCCCGTGGTCTCACGCGGATGCCACCCCACGTGCCCGTGGCCTGTGGCAGGACACGGAGGGCCGCGCCACGCTGCTCGCCCTCCGCGGGTGTCCCCAGCAGGGCTGGCCGCCTCCTGCCGGTGCCCAGCCCCGGAAGCCCGGGCCTGATGCTGTCCTCCCACCAGAGCTCCACCCTGCTCCCGCTGCCGCCTTGGCCTCCTGTCACCGCTTTTGAAACTCCAGGTGTGCAAACATGACAGGTGCATGCCTCTCCTCGACTTGCTCACGTCTGGCCCAACAAGCCTGTTCGGAAGCCGTGGCCCTTCACCCCCTTGCTTCACCCCAGCCCAGCCCCACAGTTGGACCTGTGGGTCTTGTCTGTGACCTTGCTGGAAGAGGGCCACCCCGCCCCACACCACGGCCTCCCTGCACAGGCTAGGAAGGGATGGAGGAAAGTGTGCTGAGGGCAGGTGGGAGCCTGGGGGGAACAAGAGCAGAACAATTTGGGCCAGGATTCTGCCAGAAGTGCCCCCAGGGCCAAGGGTCAAGTGAGGGCCAGGCCTGGAGAAGGACTCTCAGCACGGAGCACAGTGGAAGAGGCCGCCGGCATCAGGCCGGGCTCTAGCTGCCAGGGCCTCACAGACACCTGCCTGCGCCCAGGGGCACAGCGGGCCCGAGCCAAGATGGCACAGGGCCCCAGTAACCCAGCCCCCCCTTCCAGCCTGACCTCCCACCAGTGCCTGCCGCACTGGCCTCAGGACCAAAGCGTGAGGCCTGCGGGGTCACCCGTGCCAGGCAGCGGCTTTCCTATGCCCGCAGGGAGGGCCCAGGGGCCACGCTCCACGCAGGACCCAGGGCCCTGAGTCTTCCTCAAGTGGCCTACGTCTCTGATATCCCTTCCTGGTCCTGGGGCATCTCTAGAAGCTTCATCCCCCAGGTCCTAGCATAGACTGAGGCTCACAGGAGGGAAGCCTTGGCCATGGCCAGAACAACCTATCACTGGGCTCAGGGAGCATGGGAGACTCCACACAGTCACTTAGGTTGTGACTGGGAGCAGTCAGGACCCTGGGCCTGTCAGACGGCCTTGCCTGTCCGGCAGAGCCTGACCCTGAGATCAGAGTTCAGGCTGCAGCCCTGAACCCACTGCCTGTATTTCGGCACCTCAGCGCCCAGGAGGTTCGGGCGCTGAGTGAAGACAGAGAGCACTAGAGCCTGGCCCTCCCTCACACCTGGTCAGGGGCACCACGTGCTCACCTGTTCAGGTAGAAGGAGAAGATGTTTTTTTCAACGAGTTTCTGCTCCATCAGGTTGTCGAAGACCGGCAGCACGTTTTTGACAGAGATGTAGGGGTAGCCCATGCCCAGGATGCCATCGAACTTGGCTGCGATAAAGGTGATGCCAGGCTGGCTGGTGGCTTCGCCGAAGACCTGCCTCTCCACCTGGATGCTGGCAGTGGACGAGGACTTGCAGGGCACCTGTGGTCAGATCGTGTGCAGGGCAGAGGTCAGCAGGACGCACGCCCGGCCACGCCCTCACACCTGTCCCCACCCACAGCGCAGCCCAGCTCTGCGACACCCCTGCACCTCGCAGGACTGGCAGAGGAGGGAGGCCGTGTGGGTGTCCGTGTGCAAACTGCAGACCCAGGGCAGAGGGTGTGGCAGGGATGGGGTTGGCACCTCTCCTGGTAGAGCTGGCAGGACTTCATTTTCACGAAGTACCTTCTGAACCGTCGTTATGAAGGTGGCGTATGGGGGACCCAGTTACACGTCAGGTAACGAGCGCGCTTCCATTTGGACGGTGCCCCCTCTTTCCTTGCTCTCACCCAGTTCTTCCCTCCCGGCCCACTCCCTGGCTCCAGGGCTCCTTCTCCTCGTAGGAGTCCGGTGGGGACCACCGCTGCCTTTGCGAGGGCTTCGTTTTAAACCACGTTGGAGGGTGGGAGGGAGCACCGAGCATCGGACCCTGCTTTCAGCCCCTCCTCCCAGGCCACTTGTGCTCCTGTCCTAGGCTGTGGGGACACGCCACCCTGCCAGGCCTACAGCTGGGGCCCCGTCCCTGGCCCCACCTGGGCTGTGGCTGCGGAGATAAGAGGCCAAGGCGGGATGGGAGGGGCTGGCTGGACCACATCCTGCTCACCGAGGGACCCCAGCCGGCAGTGTGGGGACAGAGCCCCAAGGCCGTGCTGTGGCAGCACCCTTGGGATGAGAGGGTGCTGCTGGCTCGAGGCCTGACAAGCGGAGCCCAGGCCAGTCTATCCCATCCCCCTGTCCAGGGCAGGGAGGGCTGGGGACACCCTCTCCTCTTGTGGTCCCACATACGCAAATGGATCCACATCTCCCCCACCCATGCCTCTCCAAGACGACGTTTCTGACCGTGTACCCCTCAGCCAGCTCCAGGGACCCCTCCTCTCCCCAGGCTTGGCCCTGGGTACCCTGCAGGCACCTATAAAACAGAAGCCGAAGCTTCTCCATCCCCGGCCCACACCCCCAGGCCAGTGGCTGGGAGGCCTGGCTGGCTCTGCCTGGCCCTGCAGCTCCTCCTCCCTCCTCCATCCTTGTACACCAGGCACCGAGGCTGCTCCGGCCCTGGCCCTGGCGGGGAGCTCAAGCGGTGCCCCTCCCAGCAGGCCGCAGACCACGCCACTTCCTCCCCCACCAACGGCTGCTGTCGGCCGCCCACTGCCGGCAGCCGTCCCAGAGAGCTGGGCTCAGGCCAGGGTCACGGTGCCCTCGCCTCGAGCAGGTGCCCTGGGACAGGCCCCGGGCACTTACCGACACGGTGTCCTGGCTCAGGTACCCCGAGAGGCTGCCGGAGCCGTAGTGGATGTCGAAGGTCGTGCCGTTCTTCACATAGGTGTTGGACTTGGCACTGTTGTACTTGCGATGGATCCCTGCACAAGTGGGGGGCAGGGAAGCGGTGTCGGGCCCCCACCACCCCTGCAGAGGGCCCTGGGCCTCCCCACACAACTGCAGGGCCTACATCTGAGCTGGCCTGGGCCCACACCCTGGAGCCCTGCCTTGCTCTGGGTGCCGTAAGTGGTAAGTGGCCTACGCTGTCCCCCAGCTCCCCCCCCCCCACACTTGGTCTGTGCTTGGCACGAACAGATGCAAAAAGAAGACAAGTCCCTGGGGAGGGGGAGAGGTGAGCCTATCTGAAGGGGCTGAGTTGGGAGTGTGGCATTGCCTATGAGGTGAACTTCACCAGGCCACCCCCTCCCTCCCCGCCCCCCGGCCTATCCCAGGAAGCCAGACCCAGCCACATTCCCAGCTCCCCAGAGGCAGCCCATGTGCAGGAAAAATGCGGTGCATGCCCACTCCCCAGGGAAGCCCACACCACGTCTCCACCTCCCTGTGCGTTCCTGCAGTCCTAAGGGGGCAGAGCGCACGGGCAGGGCAGGCACAGGACCGGGCCGTGCGGTGCCAGGGGCACGCGCAGCGGCAGCATGGACTCACAGCAGGCCAAGTCTAACATGTGGCAGTGGACAGAGGGGACCCACAGGTTGGAGGAGCCGGTGTCGAACACGACCGTGAAGCACTGTGGGGGCGTCCCGATGCCGATCTCACCGTAGTACTGGGCCTGAGGGCAGTGAGGTCAGGGTGAGGGGAAGGTTCCAGAGCAGAGCTCCTGGCTATCCTGGGAGCTGGGCCTGAATGTCCAGGCTGGAGGTGGGGGTGCCCGGAGTCCACTCCCATCTACAGACTCAGGCACGGGGTGGCCACGCCCCGGCCAGGTAGTGTGCGGTGGGGGCTGTGGAAGGGCAGTGGCCCTGGGAGGAAAGGCCCATGGTCAGGCCAGAGCGAGGCCAGCCAGCCTGCAGACCCCTAGGCTGTTGGGGTCCAAGAACCAGGCTCAGGCTCCAACTCTGAAGGCCTTCATTGAGCATGGGGAGGGCCCTGAGGCCAACAGCCCCGACTCAGTCACAGACCCATCTCCACTGGCCAGGGCCTCGGCACCCCATCTGTTTCCAGGGCCAAGCCTGGATAAGGGGGTTCGTGCCCTGCTGAGGACACATCTCATCCTCAGAGGTGGAGGCTGAGGGGCCTGGGAGCCTGGGACCCAGATCTCCACAGGACGCTGGCTCCAACCCCAACCGTCTCCACCACTTGTTTCCAGAAAGCAGCAGCTAGCATTAACTCCTGACATGAGAGAAGGGGACGGGGGAGGGAGGGGGAGGGAGGTGACTCAGCAGATGTGCCCGCACGCGCGTGTGTGTGTGTGTGTGTGTGTGTGTGTGTGTGTGTGTGTGTGCGCGCACATGCACTTGTACACTCTGATGGGATCAGGAACTGAGCTGTGCAGCCCAGACAGGCGGCCCCTCGTCCCCCCGCCAGTCACATGCCTGGGCCTCAGGCTTCCTGTCACAGGGCAGAGGGCTCAGTCTTCCCCCACCCCTGCCCCGTGAGCAGGGGGACAAGGACAGTCTAGGCAGTTGGTCCTGAGAGAGCCACAAGGGCTCAGGACCAAGCAGAGGCGCTGCCCCCAGCCTCCTCCAGGACAGGCAGAAGACAGAGGCTCCAGACAACTGTGCTCAGGCAGGCCTGATGAGCCACGTTCAGAGATCGAAGGGCAGGCTGGGTCCTCCACCCCACAGCCTCCAGTCAGGCTTGAGTGAGGCTGGGTCCTCTACCCCACAAACTCCAGTCAGGCTTGAGTGAGGCTGGGTCCTCTACCCCACAGCCTCCAGTCAGGCTAGGGTGAGGCTGGGTCCTCTACCCCACAGCCTCCAGTCAGGCTAGGTGGGGCTGGGTCCTCTACCCCACAGCCTCCAGTCAGGCTAGGTGGGGCTGGGTCCTCCACCCCACAGCCTCCAGTCAGGCTAGGGTGAGGCTGGGTCCTCTACCCCACAGCCTCCAGTCAGGCTAGGGTGAGGCTGTGTTCTCCACCCCACAGCCTCCAGTCAGGCTAGGGTGAGGCTGGGTCCTCCACCCCACAGCCTCCAGTCAGGCTAGGGTGAGGCTGGGTTTGACTCTAGGTCTCCTAGGCAGTCCTGCAAAATTAAACAGCTTTCAACTAGTGGTCAGTGTTCAAGACACACAGGGAGCTGGGTACGATCCCTACAACTCCGGGGAACACAGACTCAAGCAGAAAGTGTAAGATCCTACCTAAAAGGAACACCCAAGAAAGACAAGTGCCAGTGGCTCATACCTGCCATCCTAGATACTTAGGAGGCTGCAGAAGATTCCATCTAAACCAACAACCAAAGCATCCACAACAAACAGGGCTGAGGGTGGATGTGGGAGTGGCTCAAAGGGCAGACTCCCAGCCCAGCAGCCCGAGGCCTGAGTTCACACCCCAGGACCACACCAAAAGCAAAAGACACACACAGGCAAAGTGGTCTCCGCAGTGCCAGTGCCAGAGGCCAGCCCAGCCTGGCAGCAGCAGGAGCTCAAACGGCTGGTAGGATGGGGTGGTGCTGACCAGGGACCGGCAGGCAGGAGCCGGAGGTCCCGCCCACTGAACAGGTGCAGATCCAGGGAGAAGGGCACCCTGCCGCACGAGGCCCAGTCCTGCCCACACTCACGTCCATGTAGTTCTTGAGTATCTCTGGGACGGGGCCCTTGGTCTCCTTGACCTCCCCGGGTGACTGCAGGGAGTACTTGGTGATGGGACCCCGAAAGATCAGGTCTTCCACGGGGCCTCCCGCTTCCGTCATGGTCCGGCGGATGGAGGTGAACTTTTTCAGGGGGATTCTGTGAAGATGAAGCAAGGAGATGTCAGACCACACCCCTCCTATCCCAGGCAGCACCTGCCCCTCCCCATGCTGAGAGCAACTGCCAGGAACCCCCACAGCTGCTTACCGGCCTGTTCACCTGGCCATGGCCCACGCAATGCTCCTGCCCAAACCTGCACATTCCTAATCAGCGTGGCGGCAACCCTACAACACTCCAGGCTGCTGAGGCCAAGCTCACGGGTGGTCCCATCTGAGCCAAAGGCCACTAATCACCCCCAAAGCCTCACTGGTCTCCAGCCCTTCCAGGACACGTGCTCTGGTCTGCTCTGGGGTGGCAGTCCATAGGTCTGTTTGGGGGTGTTGGTGGGCACCTGTGACCCTAGATGACTGACTTCAAGGCATCTCACTGCATCTGAACTCCACATCAAAGTGGCCCCCACCCCTGGCTGGCAGTGGCAGCAGTCTGCCTGACTTCTCCAGGGGTTTCTACCGTCTCATGAGATAGATCTGAGAACATCTACACAGCCAGTCTCCACGTGGCTCAGGCTGGGGGCACCATGGCCACCAGGGGCAAACCCATGAGCTCAGGGTGCCAGAAGCTTCTGTGTCCTCGTGTATATACCCCATGACCTGCTGAGAGCAGGCCTGGCTTGCAGGAGGGTACTGGAGGTGGTGCTTGGGGTTCTGCTACGCCTGGAGCTCCACCCTATCCGGAGGGGTGTGGACTGGTTGGCCTGGCCCTGGAGTCTCCTGCCTCCTATCTCATTTGGGCTAGTGGATGCTCCCAGGAGAGCTTATGATCACTCAGAAGCAACTTCTTCCCTGCCCAGGAATTTAAGTCCAAGGTCAAAGCTGGCTTTTCCTGGCACGCCAAGGGCGTGCTCCAGGAAGACAGGATTCTTGCCCAAGAGTGGTGGGCTGGAAGAGCCTGGGCCAGGTCCTGGCCTGGAGGGACGGACCAGAGATCACGAAACAGATACCACAATCAGTCCCTAGACCCAGATTAGGAGAGAGGGGCTACGGCTCTGCCCACCCCTAGGGGGCTGCTTCCCCACCCCCACCATCCAATCTTGACCTTCCCCAGAGAAGGGTGGGCGGAGGGCAGAGTGGGCAAGGCCCGGGCAGGTTCCGGCCTGTGGCTGTGTCTACAAAGCTCCCACGGAGGCTGCACGGCCTTGGGCAAGGCTCAGAGCCACCCAGCCCCCTGCCCCCCTCACCCAACTGCCCACGGGTTAAACCTCAGCGCGGCCCGAAGGCCCACGTCCGCCGGGCAGAGGGCGGAGGGGATCCCCAAGGCCCCAGCTCGGATGAACCGTGCCATTCCCCACGCCTCCTCCTGGCCGGGCCTGGGGTCCCTGGGGTGCCCACGCCCAGTGCCCAGCAGGCTGGGGGGGGGCTGGCCCGGCCCCAGCGCGCGCCCCGATGCCCCGGGGAGCACGGCTCAGCCGGAGCGGCAGCACCGACACCGGCTCGGCGGGGACCCCGCGCCCGGTCCCCCGGCGGGCGCTGCGCCCCGCGCTCCGGGCCTCGAGACGGGGGCGCGCGGGGCGCAGGGCCCCCCGGGTCCTCACCTGATGAGCGCGGAGGAGGACGCGGCCAGCAGGCCGAGGGCCAGCAGCGCGAAGCCGGGGGTCTGCATGGCGGCGGCGGCCGGGCCGGGACGGAGCGCAGCGCCAGAGGTCGCGCGCTTATAGCCGGGGTGACCGCGCAGCCGGGCCCGGTCAGCTGACCGGCTTGTTTGCCCCGGGCGGGTCACGTGGGCCGCGGATCTGGGGCGGGGCGGGGCGACCGCCGCGGCGGGCGGGCGCGCACGTCGCCGGGAGCGCGCACGTCGTCGTCCGGCTCGGGTTGCAGACCTCCGGCCGCCGGGGCCGCGCGACGTGCGCGTAGCCGCGGGACGGGCGCGCTCCTGTCCCGGGCCCGCGCTCTCCGCCCGGGGCGCGCCGACCCGGCCCCCCGGCCCCGGTCCCCGACCCCCCGGTCCCCGGCCCCAGCCCCCGACCCCCTGGCCCCCCGGCCCCGGACCCCCTGACACCCTGGCCCCGGACCCCCCTGACATCCTGGCCCCCAGACCCCCGGGACCCCCCCCCGGCCCCAGCCCCCCTGACATCCTGGCCCCCAGACCCCCGGGACCCCCCCCCGGCCCCAGCCCCCCTGACACCCTGGCCCCCAGACCCCCGGGACCCCCCCCCGGCCCCAGCCCCCCTGACACCCTGGCCCCCAGACCCCCGGGACCCCCCCGGCCCCAGCCCCCCTGACATCCTGGCCCCCAGACCCCCGGGACCCCCCCCCCGGCCCCAGCCCCCCTGACACCCTGGCCCCCAGACCCCCGGGACCCCCCCGGCCCCAGCCCCCCTGACATCCTGGCCCCCAGACCCCCGGGACCCCCCCCCCCGGCCCCAGCCCCCCTGACACCCTGGCCCCCAGACCCCCGGGACCCTCCCCCGGCCCCCCGGCCCCGGACCCCCTGACACCCTGGCCCCCCAACCCCCTGCCTCCCTCCCGGACCCGGACCCCCTGACACCCTGGCCCCCCAGCCCCGGTCCCCGACCCCCTGACACCCTGGCCCCCCGGCCCCGGTCCCCGACTCCCCGGTCCCCGACCCCCTGACACCCTGGCCCCCCAACCCCCTGCCCCCCCCCCCCCCCCGGCCCCGGACCCCCTGACACCCTGGCCCCCCAACCCCCTGCCCCCCCCCCCCCGCCCCCGGACCCCCTGACACTCTGGCCCCCTGGCCCCGGTCCCCGACCCCCCGGTCCCCGACCCCCTGGCCCCCCGGACCCCCGTCCCAGCTACCACGGCCCCCCCGGCCCCCGACCCCCTGGCCCCGGCCCCCCGGTCCCTGACCCCCCAACCCCCTGGCCCCCCGGCCCCAGACCCCCTGACACACTGGTCCCTCCCCCGACACACTGGTCCCTCCCCCGACCCCCTGGCCCCCCGGCCCCGGCCCCCCTGACACACTGGTCCACCCCCCCCCCGCCCCCCAGCCCCGGACCCCCTGACACACTGGTCTCCCCCCAACCCCCTGGCCCCCCGGCCCCCCGGTCCCTGACCCCCCAACCCCCTGGCCCCCCGGCCCCGGCCCACCTGACACACTGGTCCACCCCCCCCCGGCCCCCCAGCCCCGGACCCCCTGACACACTGGTCCCCCCCGACCCCCTGGCCCCCCGGCCCCAGACCCCCTGACACACTGGTCCCTCCCCTGACCCCCTGGCCCCCCGGCCCCGGCCCCCCTGACACACTGGTCCCTCCCCTGACCCCCTGGCCCCCCGGCCCCGGCCCCCCTGACACACTGGTCCACCCCCCCCGGCCCCCCAGCCCCGGACCCCCTGACACACTGGTCCCCCCCGACCCCCTGGCCCCCCGGCCCCAGACCCCCTGACACACTGGTCCCCCCCCCGACCCCCTGGCCCCCCGGCCCCAGACCCCCTGACACACTGGTCCCCCCCCGACCCCCCTGGCCCCCCGGCCCCAGACCCCCTGACACACTGGTCCACCCCCCCGGCCCCCCAGCCCCGGACCCCCTGACACACTGGTCCCCCCCCCGACCCCCTGGCCCCCCGGCCCCAGACCCCCTGACACACTGGCCCCCCCAACCCCCTGGCCCCCCCCCCCCGGTCCCGGTCCCCGACCCCCCGGTCCCCGACCCCGGTCCCCGACCCCAGCCCCCAGACCCCTGGGACCCCCCCCCGGCCCCGGACCCCCTGACACCCTGGCCCCCAGACCCCCGGGACCCCCCCTGCCCCTGACACCCTGGCCCCCCAACCCCCTGCCCCCCCCGGCCCCGGACCCCCTGACACCCCGGCCCCCCAACCCCCTGCTCCCCCCCGGCCCCGGTCCCCGACCCCCCGGTCCCCAACCCCCCAGTCCCCGACCCCCTGGCCCCCCGACCCCGGTCCCCCCGTCCCGGCTACCACGGCCCCCCCCGTCCCCGACCCCCTGGCCCCGGCCCCCCCGGTCCCCGACCCCCCCAACCCCCTGGCCCCCCGGCCCCAGACCCCCTGACACACTGGTCCCCCCCCGACCCCCTGGCTCCCCCTCCTGGCCCCGGACCCCCTGACACACTGGCCCTCCCCAACCCCCTGGCCCCCTGGCCCCCTGGTCCTCAACCCCCCAGCACCGACCCCCCAACCCCCTGGCCCCCCAACCCCCTGGCCCCCCAACCCTAGACCCTCTGACACCCTGGCCCCTGAACCCCTGGCCCCCCGGCCCTGGATCCCCCCAGCCCCAGACCCCCTGACACCCCAGCTCCCCGGTCCCCGACCCTCTGACCCCCAACCCCCTGGACCCCCGACCCCCCAGTCCCTGACCCCCTGGCTCCGGACCCCCCCCGTCCCGGACCCCCTGACACCCCAGCTCCCCGGTCCCCGACCCTCTGGACCCCCAACCCCCTGGACCCCCGACCCCCAGTCCCCGACCCCCTGGCTCCGGACCCCCCCCCGTCCCAGACCCCCTGACACCCTGGCCCCAACCCCCCGACTCCCTGGCTGCCGACCTCCTGACACCCTGGTCCCCCGGTCCCCAAACCCCCTGGTCCCCCAAACCCCTGCCCCCCCGACTCCCTCGCCCACTGGCCCCAGACCCCCTGACCCCCTGGCCCCCCGGCCCCGACCCCCTGGCCCCCCAATCCCCTGGCCCCCCAGCCCCAGACCCTCTGATCTCCCGGCCCCCCAGCCCCGGAACCCCCGGCCCCGGACCCCCTGACACCCCAGCCCCCCAGTCCCCCCTCCCAACCCCTTGGCCCCCCAGCCCTGGACCCTCTGACACCCTGGCCCCCCGGTCCCCCGGTCCCCAACCCCCCGGTCCCAGACCCCCTGACACCCTGGCCCCGACTCCCTGGCCCCCCCCCCCCGGTCCCCTGACCTCCTGGTCCCCCGAACCCCTGGTCCCCAGCTCCCTGGCCCCAGACGCCCCCGGTCTCGGACCCCCTGACCCCCCCAGCCCCCTTGAGACCCCCTGATCCCCCGACCCCCTGGCCCCCGGCCCCCAGGCCTCCCTGAGCCCTTCGCCCTCGCGGCGAGGACCCCAGGTCAGCTTTGACGAGGCCCAGAGCCTCAGGGTCACCCACTGTCTGGGGGCTTGAACTCACTGTCAGAGTACGGCATCTCATCTTTGTTGGCTCGGGGCTGGTGCTCCAGCACTTGGGCCACAGCTCTGCCTCCCATGGGTTTGCTTGAAGGAGGGAGGTTGTTGGGTACAGCTCTGGATCCTCCGACCCCAGCCTCTGTGGAGCTGGGGTGCAGGGCAGGAGCCCCCTGCAGGGCTGGAGTTGGGGGACAGGCTGAGCTCCTGCTGGCCTGAGCCCCTGCGGAGCTGGGGTGCAGGGCCTGAGCCCCCGGCGCCCAAAGGGCTTGGGGTCAGAAACGGTGTTGTGCAGGAGGGAAGCAGGATCCACCGCTGGACCCGCTGGGCTCCGCATCTGGATGCCCGAGCCGGGCCTTGGGTCCACCTCCAGCCCCACTCCACAACACTGGAGCCACATGGCCCCCAACGGCACCATCGGATTCCCCATGGTTCCCTCCTCTGAGGAGGCCAGGCCCCTGGCCTCCCCGGCCTGTCACCTGCTGCTGGGTCAGGGCCAAGCGTGGAGGACCACGGCTGGGCCATACCTCCGTGTGCGGCTCCTGTATGTATGGGATGCCACTCCAGGTGGGATAACGGAGGCCGGGAGTGAGGCAGACAAGCTGCTCCACCTTGGAATCCGGGGCCCTGCTCCTGGTGGCAGGCAAGCCAGAGGCAGGACGTGGCACCTGACTGCCAGGCATCCGATGCACAGGCCGGTGACAGGGGCAGGAAGTCCCCTGGGCACTGGGCAGTGGACAAAGAAGCTGTGTCCACATGCAGATGGAGGCATTTCTGAGAGACCCTGCGCACTGGAGAGAGTGGGCCATGTGGAGGTGTGGCATGGGGGCCAGCTGTTGAGGGTGCATGGCTGAGCCAGGCTGAGAGGCCTGTGCTGGCCCTGGGAATGGTGGGGGGCCCAGAGGCTGGCTGTGGCCCACTCTGCAGAAGAGGCCTCCTTGGCCCCGCCCCTGGGTCTTCCCAACTTGCAGCAGAGCCCAGGTGTGGGATGGATCCCAGAGGGCCTGGTAGATGCAGGAGGGAAGGGGCAGGGGTGCAGCCCCTGGCCGGGGGAACGTCCCTCACCCCCCAAGTCCTGCCCACTCCTTTCACCTGCTGATCCCCTGAGGAGCCGATGTTGGTGCATGCCCAGCTCTGGCCCCAGGACTCTGGCACCTGCCAGCCTGCCTGGGGGAGGGAGCTTCCTCTTCTTCGTTGGGTTTCTGCCTGCCCCAAGCCACTCTGGCTGAGAGGGAAGGGGCGGGAGGGGCGGGTCTGCTGAGCACCTGTGTGCAGGGTTCCCCCCAAACTCCCCCTGCAGCACCTCTGTCTTTGTGCAGGGACTTGGGATAGGGGTCTGTGGGGAGCAGGGTGAGGGATGTCTGCTGGGAGACAGGAAAGGAGCTTGGAAGCCAGGACCCCAACATAGACCCCACCGGCCTCATGTGCCAGGCCTCTTGTCCCCCCCCCCCCCAGCACCCGGCATCTGTGCATTATCTTGATTCACTGCACTCACAACTACTGACCGCCTGCCACGTGCCAGGCCCTGCTGTAGACGTGGGGAAACTGAGGCACAATGCAGGGTGTGTATTCTAGAGGAGGCTAGATAAAACACAGCAGCAGCCCATGTGGCCCAGAGCTGTGTGGTGACTGGGCCCAGGAGTGGCAGGGAGAGAACCAGAGTCTGCTTCCAGCAGCTTTTGTTTTTTGTGTTTTGGTCTTTTATAGCTCCTCCCCTGCCCCCTCCCCAGCCGAGGACCCAACCCAGGGCCTTACACTTACCCGGCAAGTGTTCTTCCTCTTAGCTAAATCCCCAGCTCTTTTTTCCATCAACTTTAAAGGAGGTCCCAGAACTGGGCAAAACACACAGGGCACTGGACACACATGAGCAGATGGCCCCAGGCATGCCTGCCCAGGGGACAGGTCAGAGACGTATCTGGAAAGAGTAATTGTACCACGCTGCTCACACCTGCCACCCAGGATTGCCCTGGAGTGAGTGTGTGGCGGGCCCCCGAGTGTCTTCCTGGTGTGTATCTGCAGGCAGCTCTGGGGGTCCTGGGAGCTCACCCCAGTGGGGCTGTCGCTTGGGTTTGTGCATTCGGATGGGAAGGGAGCCCGTGTGAAAGACGGGCTGGCCGGGAGGCAGGGGCGGCTGCAGTCCGAGGGCAGCACTGGCCTGGGGGCGTCTCCCGATGGCCCCGCACATGCTGTGTGAGAGGGCGCGGAGGTGGCTTCTTGTCTTTCCAGAACAGCAGGTGATTGGCAAGGAAGGGGACGGAAGCAGGAGGAAGGGACCTGCGGGGGCCGGCAGGAGCTCAGCTTTGCGTGTTTGGTGGAGATGCTGCCGTGGGTATGCGAGAGGCCCTGGAGCCGGGAGCTGGGAGACCCCGCATGCATGCGGGGTCGCTGGAGGTGGCAGGGGCTGAGCACGCGCATGCACACGAGGTCCAGTGTGGAACCCTGGGGCTCCTGACCCCAGGAGGTCAGAGAAGAAAGGGGGATCCAGGCCAGGAGCGAGCCCAAGTCACCAAAGAACGTGTCTCTGGAAGGGGCGTGGCCTGGGGAGCCGGCGCCTCTCCAGAAAGACGGGTGGATGGAAGACACAGTCAAGCTGGAGACGCTGGGTTTTGCAATCTGACCCGGACACGAGCTGTTGGGGTGATGTTTCAGGGAGTGAGCGCTATACTGGGTGATAAAGAAGTGCGGTGTGGGCGGGGGGGGGGGTGGGGGCGGCGGGGGGGTGGTTTCATGGGGTTCCCGGTGACAGAAATGAAGCGAGGGGACCGGCTTCTCGGGGCACTGGGGTCCACATACCCTGCAGGACCGCGACTCCGGCACCGGGGAGGTCAGCTTCCTGGAGAGTCCACAGGAAAGCGAGGCCAGCCTCCTCCTGCCTGGCACCCAGCCAGGCACTGGTGCCTCACGTCAGCAACCCTGGCTGCTTGGGAGGCTGAGATCCGAGGATCATGATTCTAAGCCAGACTGGACAAGAAAGTCCATGACTCTTATCTCCAAAAAGCCAGAAGTGGAGATGTGGCTCAAGTGGTAGAGCTCCAGCCCTGAGGAAACAAAGCTCAGGGATGACATCCAGGCCCTGAGTTCAAGTCCCAAGGCTGGCACAAAAAACAAACAAATAAAGGCACAAAAGCCAAAGAAAAAGATACCATGTAGGGAATGAACAGCCATGCCAGAAATCAGGGAGAAAAACTTTTTTTTGTTTTTTTTTGGGTCCAGTCATGGGGCCTGACCTCAGGGCCTGGGCACTGTCCCTCAGCTCTTCAGCTCAAGGCTAGCGCTCTACCACTTGATCCACAGCGCCACTTCCGGCTTTTTTCTTTTTGCTTATGTGGTGCTGAGGAATCGAACCCAGGGCCTCATGCATGCAAGGCAAGCGCTCTACCACTGAGCCACCTTCCCAGCCCCGGGGAGAAAAATTTTTGCAAATGATTTATTTGACTCATATCTGAAACATAGGAAGAACCCACAAAGCTCAACAACAAGAAAACAAACAATCCAATTAAAAAATGGCCAAAGGGCCTCGACAGTCACCTGGCAGACAAGGGGGCTGGTGACACACAAGAAGAGCCACCAACCTGCCCGCTGACATCACCGGGAGTGACAGATGACAACTTTGAGACATCCCTGCAGCCACACCAGGTGTCCCAGATCCCAAACACCCAACAGCCCTCACCACATCCAGAGCCTGTGGGCACAGGACAGCTCATCCGGTGCCCGGGAGCGCAGGATGGATCACACTTGTGATCCAAGCTACTCAGGAGGCTGAGATATGAGGATCAAGGTTCGAAGCCACCCTGGGAAGGAAAGTCCGTAAGACTCCTATCTCCAATGATGCACCAAAAAGCTACAAGTGGAGCTGTGGCTTGAGTGGTAGAGCACCAGCCTTGAGCCAAAAAAAAAAAAAAGGCTCAGAAATAGCACCCAGACCCTGAGTTCAAGTCCCAGGACCAGCACAAAACAAACACTCCCAAACATTCTCCCATTGTAAGGCCCAGCAAGTTTTCTCCTTGCTATAACCGAAAGAAGTTAATTTTTTTTTCCACACAGAAATGTGTACACTGGTGTTTGGTGTTTTTGTTTTTTGTTTTTTTGTCAGTCCTGGGGCCTGAACTCGGGGCCTGGGCGCTGTCCCTCAGCTCTTCAGCTCAAGGCTGGCGCTCTACCACTTGATCCACAGCGCCACTTCCGGCTTTTTTCTTTTTGCTTATGTGGTGCTGAGGAATCGAACCCAGGGCCTCATGCGTGCAAGGCAAGCGCTCTACCACTGGGCCACCTCCCCAGCCCATGGTGTTTGGTGTTTATAGCGGCTTCCTGCACAGGGTTGGAGGTAGCCCAGATGCCCTTTAGGGAGAGCAGGCGGGCACACAGCAGGACCTGGCCCCGCAGAGTGCTGGCCCACCTGACAAGCGAGGAGCTACCAGTCCTGGCCACATGCAGAGGAGACAGGTGCAACTGAGTGAAGGAGCCCTCCTTGCTTTCCACCTAGTTTTCCTGTGCTTGTAAAACGGTTCTGAAACGGAAACTATCCATAGAGGAAAAAAAAGTCATCAATTAGCCATCGAAATGCTGGAAGTGGAGGTGAGGCTCAAGCAGAAGAGGCCAAGCCTTGGGTGAAGACGCTAAGAAAGAGTGCTAGGCCCTGAGTCAAGTGCTTTCTGTTGAGAACCGGGTTCTTCCTCTCCCGGACAAAGCATCTGAGCCCAAGGGAGAGGTAGGCTGGGTGAAAACAGCCCCAGGATCAGGTGTGGCTGGGCCGACTGGGAGCTCCAGTCTCCTTCTCAGTGGGTCTGGGAGAAGCTTCCAGAAGGTGTCAGCTCTGGTGTGGGTGGGGGCGGGGCACACCAGTCACGGCTCTGGCTGTCCTGAGCCTCCTGCTGTTCTCTTCTTTGGGGGCGTGTGGCTCTGCGGTGGGGGACCCTGGCCTCCGGTCGGGTCACGTTCGCTGGCCTGTGTCCTGGCCTCCGGAGCCCGCGCAGAGGGCGGCAGCACCCCAGCCCACAGGGGAGGAGGCTGCTGCGTGGGGCTTTATCCTGCTCAGAATAATTCACGGGTCCCAGCAAGGCCTGCATGGTTCTTCTCCAAAGCTGGTTTCCAGCATCTCGCACGCCTGCCTCCTGTCCAGCCGGCCTGCACCTGCCCGCTGGGGGCCCTGCACCCTGCCGGGAGCTTCAGCCTCAGAGCCCGGGCCAGTGTGCAGCCTGGCAGAGCCGGCGCGGGCCAGCAGCCAGGCAGCTCCCAGCCCTCCTTCCTCCCTCCGCCCTCCGCAGGGTGAGGACCCTGCTCCCCAGCCTCGGTTCCCCTCCCCGGCCTCTCCTTGGAACTGGGGGTGAGCTGCCCCCCCCCCCCCCCGGCCGCGTGGGCCGGCCGCAGGAGGCTGACAGGAAGTGCTGAGTCACCCCAGCTCCTCGGCCGCCCCTCCTCCTCGGGGCTGAGTCACCACCAGGTCACCCGGGCCCTGGGGGACAAGAGGACTTGGCTCCTTGGCACCGGCAAGGAGGTTTCCCCTGGGGCAGCCGAGGCCACTAGAGAGAATGAGCTAAGGGCCAGCGGAGGAGGGGCCGGAGGTGGTAGGAGGTGGAAGGGTGGGGCTGTGACTGGCGGAGTTGGGGAGGAACAGGTTCCAGACAGGTTGGGTGGGTGGGGACGGGGGAATGCCCAGACCCAAGGGAGAGAGGGGGAGGGATGGAGAGACCCCAGTGGGGGGGGCAGCAGTCCTGGAGGGTAGGGGGCAGGAGAGGGGAAGGGGAGGGAAGGGGAGGAGAGGGAAGCTAACTTGCCTGATAGCCCCCCACCCTGGCCTCCGGCCTCCAGTGACAGCACAGCCTCTCACGGGGCGGGGGGGGGGGGGGGGGGGGGAGGGGGGGGCCAGAGGTGTCCTGCTGTGTCTAGAGGACCACCCTGAGGCCCTTCCTTGGGCCTTGACCGGAGCAGGCAGCTGGTCAGACTTGTCTGGTGGGCGAGCAGGCGTGTTTCAAGACAATCGCAGGCTGTGCGGTGCCCTGAGCTCGGGGGTTCTGAGCAGAACCTGGAACCAGTCCCCCAGGAGGCTCTGAGGCCCTCAGTGACCACCGTGCGCGGGGCGGGCGCTGTGCTCAGCCCGAGACTGAGCTAAGGCTCGGGGCCCTGCCTGTCTTATCACGAGCATCTAGGAGAAGCAGGTTCCTGTCCCTGGACCAGCCAGGGCCTCCCGGGACCGTGGGAACCGCCCTCTCCCTGGACAGAAGGTCCTGGCAGCACTCCTGTGACAGGGTAGGGGACAGCGGGTCAGTGGCTGAGCAGAGAAAAGCAAGGCCCAGGGCGCACCCACCGCACACTGTCGCCGGAGACCTCGCCGTCTCGGAATAACAGCCAGCTGTGCCTTGCTGGCCGCCCAGAGGTCAGGGCCACGCGCAATCCCCCGCTCAGAAGGAAAACACGCAGCTGCGGCCACCCCACGCCTCCATCCTCCTTCCTGCGCGGGAAGCAGGAAATGCTCCTCTCTTTCTCTGTGTTAACCTTGGCACACTAAAGTAAATCCTTGGGCTGGGAAGGTGGCTCAGTGGTAGCGTGCTTGCCCTGCATGCCTGAGGCCCTGGGTTCGACTCCTCAGCACACCATAGGCAGAAAAAGCTGGAAGTGGCTCTGTGGCTCAAGCGGTAGAGCGCTCGCCTTGAGCTGAAGAGCTGGGGGACAGCGCCCAGGCCCAGAGTTCAGGCCCCACAACTGACCAAAAATAATAATTATTATTGTAAAATAAAATGAAATAACTCCTCGCTAAAACTTCCCCCATCCTGAGACGCTTTCCACATGTGGATCTCAAGGGCCGGCGCTTTCGTGTGAATGCGGGGAGCTGAGGGGGGCGGGGGGTGCTCTCTGGTGAGTCCTGGGTGGGGAGTGGCCACAGGTCCCCACAGGCCAGGTGAAGAGACCCGGTCCAGGCAGAGGAGGAGATGGCTTTGCCCGGCACCCTTACACCATGTCACGACAGTGCGTCGCCCACCATCCACCATCTTTAGGTCCAGACATGTGCTCGAGGTTTCATAGACTAAGAACTGGGAAAGACGGCGAGATGTCACGATCCAACAGCCCTGCTCAAAGCACGCCCCAGCTGGCCACTGTTCCAGTATGTTCCAGAAAGGTCAGAGCTGTTACCCGGGGTGAGGACAAACCTGTCGTCTGCCCTGTCCATCTGTGGGCAGTGTCCCCAGGAGGAGGCCAGTCCTGCCTGCAGGGAGACACAGGGGAAATGGAGGAAGAGCTGCCACAGGTTTCCCGGGCTTCGGCTCGGTCATGGCTTGGTGGTGGCGGCCGGAATCACCTCTCACGTGGGGTCTTCGGGCCCAGCTCTGCTCACAGGCCTGCAGCCCCGCTAGAAGTGACTGGGTAGGCGGCTTGCCGGCCCTCAGCTCGGCAAAGGGCCTTTTCTCCCGCATTGGCTGGGCTGTGGATGCCAACCACGGCGCTGCCCGTGGGCAGGACAATGGGCCCCAAGCTCAGCCGGCGCTCAGCCAATAGATAACATGGTTACAGATGCTAGCTTGGGGCTTTAAGGACTGAGGGGGTCCAGCCCCTGGGGGAGGAGGGCCAGCCTGCGTGGGGGTAGCACAGACCCCAGGGGACGTTCCGGTGGTGGCAGGGGCTGAGGAGGACGTGGAGAGGACCAGGCCGTGGGCCTGTGCTCAGCCTGGCTGTGGGAGGCTGGAGGCCAAGCTGCCACCCCGCCTGGCTTATTGTGTGGCTGAGGAGACAGACAGGTGCTGGCCTGTGCTCGGTATCTTCTATGGGCTTCAGTCTCTCCTAGGTGCCAGTACTGGGGCTTAGACTTAGAGTCTGGTGTTCTTGCTTAGCTTTTTCACTCAAGGCTGGAGCTCTGCCACTTGAACCACATCTCCACTTCTGGCTTTTTGCTGGTTAAAGACAAGAAGCTCTCAGATTTGTCCTCCCTGGAGCTGGTTTTGAACTGTGCTCCTCAGCGCTCTGCTTGCTTCCTGAGTAGCCAGGATGACAGGCGTGACCACCGGTGCCCTGTGGGGCCGCTGTATATTCCTAGCTACTCAGGAGGCTGAGATCTTGATCATGGTTCGAAGCCAGCTCTGCCAGAACAGTCTCCAAAATAACTCAGACGAGAAGCTAGGCTGGAGGTATGGCTCAAACGACAGAGACAGATCAGGAAGCAAAGCAGAGCAATAGCCTTCCTGGGCATCTGTCCCATACAGGAGGGGTCCCCAATCCCCTCCCCTCAGCCCCCTCAGTCCCGCCAAGGTGGAACAGAGCCACGGGGGGGGGGGCGGGGGACAGGGTCCACGGGGAAGCATGCGTGGGTCCCATGTGGACTCTGTTTCCGGAAAACCTGTCCTTCCAGGCAGGTCCAGTCTGCAGGAAAGGCCTCTCTTATCTGTGCTAGCCACTCCGCCGGCTGGTCCCCAGGGTGGGGGAGGGGGTGCTGGCAGTCAGCGCCACTGGATTCCCGTGCCAGCTCTGGGGTGCCCGCCCCATCCAGGCAGCCGGATAAACGGGTCTGTGGCTGCCAAGCCCTCTAAAGGCTGTGACTCAGAGGGGCCGGCGGCCAGGTGGGCAGAGAACAGGGCAGGTGCGGCCATCCGTGAACCTGGCCGGGGGCAGCAGGGGACCTTGCCTGTGACCTGTCCTTGTGGTCTCTGCTTGGCCGTGCTCAGGAAGCCAAAGCTCAGAGCACACGGGAGGGAGCGTGTGGACAGTGGGGGACCAGGTTGAGGACCCAGGCAGGCCTGGGGGACAGCTATGGGGGAGGGTACAGGAAAAGAAGCCCCATTCTGTACACAGACTGGCTGGAGCCAAAGGGCGCAGGTACTGGGGTGCTAGTCCTGGAGTGGCCTCTCCTCCCAGCGAGAGACTCCGCAAGAGAAACTCGTTCATCTAACCAACATTTTTCTCGACTTGGAGCCTTCAGAAATGAAGACCAAGCGTCTCCGTCCTTTTTCGTGATTTCTTGGCAGTACCGGGATTTGAACTCAGGGCCTCACACTTGCTAGGGGGCGCTTTATCTCTTGAGCCACATACTCAGCACTTTTCGCTTTGTTTTACTTTTCAGCTAGGGTGTCCCTCTTGCCGGAGTGTGGGGTGGGGCGGGGGTGGCCTTGGACCACGATCCTCCTGCCTCTGCCTCCTGAGCGGCCAGCTGAGTTTTCAGTGGGGTCTTGGGTCTTCACTTTTTGCCCAGACTGGCCTCGGACCAGATGATCCTCCCTTCTCTGCCTCCTGGGAAACTGTCCATTTTTATTTTCATGCCTGTTGAATGTAGATGTGTAGACTGGACGAAGCTTTGTGGCCACGCCCATCTGCTCTGAGTCTCCAGACCCTGTGTGTGGCCTGGCCCTCTGAAGGGAGAGCCTTTTATAGCCTCTCCTGCATGCATAGCAGGCCTAGGGAAGGCTGGGCAATTTTGAGGGGTTTTGTTTGTCTGTTTGCCTGCTTGTCTGTGTGCAGGTATCGGGCCTGAGCTCAGGACCTGGGCACTGGTGCTGAGCTTTCCTGCCCCAGGCTGGTGCTTTATCACGGGAGCCACGCTTCCATTTCTGCCTTTGTGCTGGCTAAATAGAGACAAGAGCGTGAGAGATTTCTGCCAGGGGCCGCTCTGAGCCCTCATTCTCAGATCTCAGCCTCCTGAGGCAGATCTCAGGCCTGCATTCCTAGTATGGAGGATGCTTTAGGTGTGTCTTGTCTCGGTTCAGCCCGGCAGCCTGGCCCTGAGCTTCATACTGTGCTGGAGCACACGCACCCCTCAGAGCCAGCAGATGGGGGAAGGGGACAAGCTGAGGTCCGCCCCTGCAGGGTGGCTCACACCTGTCATCCCAGCTACTCAGGAGGCTGAGATCTGAGGAGCATGGTTTAAACCCAGCCCCAGCAGGAAAGTCTGTGAGATTATCTCCAATGAACCACCAAAAAAAATCCAGAAGTGGAGCCATGGCTCAAGTAGTAGAGCGCCAGGCTTGAGTATAACAGGCCAGGCCCCAAGTTTAAACCCCAGGTCTGGAACAACAGAAAAGAGCGTGAAGGTAGGAGATGGGCAGGCAGGGCAGGGGCAGCGGGGCAGGTGGGGGGGGAGGGGCAGCGGACCCTTGGCCCTGGCCTGCAGGCGACACCCAGGTCCGCTGACCTCTGCACACATGACAGCGCCGACCTTCCTGCTGTCCTCAGACTGCCGCAGCTTCCTTCCCTTTCCTGAAGGGACACTGTCCTGTGTGGACAGCTGCCCCCCCCCCAGACAGACACTTCTAGGCTCTGCCCCAGGCTGACCCTGGCCTCCATCCTCCATGGAGACCACAAGGGACACGCACACCAGTGGGGCAGACCAGGTCGCCACGGAAGGCAGGGAGCGGTGGCCACGCTGCGGGACCCTCCGACGGGACAAAGCAGGGTGGGCCCACTGGACAGTCAGTGGGGAAGAACCCGGGCCTGGCCGGGGCCGCAGCCACCGAGGTGAGCGTGGGCAGTGGGTGGTCACCGGGCCCCAGCCCGTCCTGTGCCACCCCGGCTTGGGGAGCGAGGCCTGGGCCCCTGACCCCCTGAGCACACGGGGTGCCCACAGGAGGAAGTTGCTCAAGGGCTGTGCGTCTCCTGCTCTGGGGGTTTTGCCACCGTGGCAGTTTTGTAGCCCGTACTGACCCTGCTACCCCCGAGAGTAAAGTCCTCTGTGGCTGGCCAGCCCCCGCACCCGGGCTGCACACCCGGAGAACACCTGCTGGGCTTCCGGGCCTCAGACCGGAGAGACCCAGCTGTCAGGAGCGCTGGGACCGCACCGAGGGCCGTGAGAGGGGCCCTTGTCCCCGGCCAGGCCCGGGTGCCTGCCCCGGGCGGGGCCAGGCTGCCCGGCCACCAAGGAGCCACGCGCCACCCAGCTCTGTCCTTTGGGCCCCTCATGGCCTCTGCCTGTGCTCAGGGTTCACCCTGCCTGGTTCTCTGCCCCCCACCTAGGCTGAAATCCACCCCAGAGTGGGCAGGTCTCGGTGCCGGCACCCGCGTGGCAGGCCTGCCTGGAACACAGGTCTCCAGCCGGCTCAGCCCACGCTGCGGTCAGCGTGGCCGCTTTGTGGGCAGCATAGCAGATAGCAGAGGGGTGCTTGTGTGCGGGACGGCAGCGGGGCCCGGCCTGAGAGCAGGCCCAGAGCTGAGCGCCAGGACTCACGTCTGTAATCCTGGAGTACAGGAGGCAAAAAATAAAAGTAAAATAAAAGCCCATGAGACTCCATCTACAAAATAACCAGCAGAAAGCTGGGCTGGAGAGAGAAGTGTGGTGTCACAAGATGGGGTCTGGCCCTGCATGACCCCCAGTCTGCCGCTGTGGTTAGCAGGCCTGACTGCACATGCACAAGGACTCGCCATTCCTCGGTGCCCAGTCCGGCACTGGGGGCTGGCGGGGTTCCCCGAGCCCGGCCTGGGACTCAACACTCCCAGACACCTCCCAGCGCCCGAGGGCCAACGGGCCTACAACCCCAGCAGCATAGGAGACTCAGGTCTGAGGGCTAGTTTAAAGCCAGCTCCAGCTGCTCAGACAAGAAAAAGACAGGAAACCTCTTACCTTTAATCAGCAAAAAGCTAGAAGTAGAGCTGTGGCTCAAGTGGTAGAATGCCAGCTAAGAGGAAACCCCAGGCCCGGAGTTCAAGCCCCACTACCAGAACACACACACACACACACACACACACACACACACACACACACACACACACACACACACACACACACACACACACTCCCTTGCGTCCTGGCCCTTTCCTCCTTTTCTTCTGCACAGCCTTTCACTGCCTCTGCAGTCCATTCTTTTCCCAACTATCTCAGGGTGGAGTCACACTGGGGTTTTTAAAGTCGTAACAGGCACTCAAGATTCCTCTCTGTCTCTCTGTCTCTCTCTTTCTGCTGTTAGTAGGGATTAAACTCATGGCCTTGTACTTTTTGCTTAGAGTTTTTGCTCAAAGCTGGTGCTCTACACTTGAGCCACAGCTCCACTTCTGGCTTTTTGCTGCTTATTGGAGATAAGTCTCATGGACTTTCCTGCCCAGGCTGGTTTTGAACCACGATCCTCAGATCTCAGCTTCCTCAGTAGCTGGGATGACAGGTACAAGCCACCTGCAGCATCGAATACTTGCTGCCATATTGTTTCTTTGATTTCCGAGTGGTCCTCTGCTTCTTTGTTCTGAGGTCTGCCTGAGGAAGGGCGTCTGTGTGCCGAGAAGGTGGCCATAGAAAACAAAGCCGCTGGGAGCATTCAGTGGTGAGACCACGAGAGGAGAGTCCACTGTGTCCCGACCACACTCGGTGGCCGGACTCAAACCACGTCCACCGCGTCCCGACCACACTCGGTGGCCGGACTCCACCCGCGTCCACCGCGTCCTGACCACACTCGGTGGCCGGACTCCACGCACGTCCACCACGTCCTGACCACACTCGGTGGCCGGACTCCACGCACGTCCACCGCGCCCTGACCACACTCGGTGGCCGGACTCCACATGCATCCACCGCGCCCCGACCACACTCGGTGGCCGGACTCCACCCACGTCCACCGCGCCCTGACCACACTCGGTGGCCGGACTCCACCCGCGTCCACCACGTCCTGACCACACTCGGTGGCCAGACTCCACCCGCGTCCACCACGCCCTGACCACACTCGGTGGCCGGACTCCACGCACGTCCACCGCGCCCTGACCACACTCGGTGGCCGGACTCCACATGCATCCACCGCGCCCCGACCACACTCGGTGGCCGGACTCCACCCGCGTCCACCACGTCCTGACCACACTCGGTGGCCGGACTCCACCCGCGTCCACCACGTCCTGACCACACTCGGTGGCCGGACTCCACCCGCGTCCACCACGCCCTGACCACACTCGGTGGCCAGACTCCACCCACGTCCACCACGTCCCGACCACACTCGGTGGCCGGACTCCACGCACGTCCACCGCGTCCCGACCACACTCGGTGGCCGGACTCCACATGCATCCACCGCGCCCCGACCACACTCGGTGGCCGGACTCCACCCACGTCCACCACGTCCCGACCACACTCGGTGGCCAGACTCCACCCACGTCCACCACGTCCTGACCACACTCGGTGGCCGGACTCCACCCGCGTCCACCACGTCCCGACCACACTCGGTGGCCGGACTCCACCCGCGTCCACCACGCCCTGACCACACTCGGTGGCCGGACTCCACATGCATCCACCGCGCCCCGACCACACTCGGTGGCCGGACTCCACATGCATCCACCGCGCCCCGACCACACTCGGTGGCCGGACTCCACATGCATCCACCGCGCCCCGACCACACTCGGTGGCCGGACTCCACCCACGTCCACCACGTCCCGACCACACTCGGTGGCCAGACTCCACATGCATCCACCGCGCCCCGACCACACTCGGTGGCCGGACTCCACATGCATCCACCGCGCCCCGACCACACTCGGTGGCCGGACTCCACCCGCGTCCACCACGTCCTGACCACACTCGGTGGCCGGACTCCACCCGCGTCCACCACGTCCCGACCACACTCGGTGGCCGGACTCCACCCGCGTCCACCACGTCCTGACCACACTCGGTGGCCGGACTCCACCCACGCGTCCACTGTGCCCCGACCACACTCGGTGGCCGGACTCCACCCGTGTCCACCACGCCCCGACCACACTCGGTGGCCGGACTCCACCCACGCGTCCACCGTGCCCCGACCACACTCGGTGGCCGGACTCCACACGCTTGTCCACCGCGCCCTGACCACACTCGGTGGCCGGACTCCACCCGTGTCCACCGCGCCCCGACCACACTCGGTGGCCGGACTCCACATGCATCCACCACGTCCTGACCACACTCGGTGGCCAGACTCCACATGCATCCACCGCGCCCCGACCACACTCAGTGGCCAGACTCCACCCGCGTCCACCACGTCCCGACCACACTCGGTGGCCAGACTCCACATGCATCCACCGCGCCCCGACCACACTCAGTGGCCAGACTCCACCCGCATCCACCACGTCCCGACCACACTCGGTGGCCGGACTCCACCCGTGTCCACCACGCCCCAACCACACTCGGTGGCCGGACTCCACCCACGCGTCCACCGTGCCCCGACCACACTCGGTGGCCGGACTCCACATGCATCCACCACGCCCTGACCACACTCGGTGGCCAGACTCCACCCACGTCCACCGTGTCCCCGACCACACTCGGTGGCCAGACTCCACCCGCGTCCACCACGCCCCGACCACACTCGGTGGCCGGACTCCACATGCATCCACCACGTCCCGACCACACTCGGTGGCCGGACTCCACCCGCATCCACCACGCCCCGACCACACTCGGTGGCCGGACTCCACATGCATCCACCACGTCCCGACCACACTCGGTGGCCGGACTCCACCCGCGTCCACCACGCCCCGACCACACTCGGTGGCCGGACTCCACCCACGTCCACCACGCCCTGACCACACTCGGTGGCCGGACTCCACCCGCGTCCACCACACCCTGACCACACTCGGTGGCCGGACTCCACCCACGTCCACCACGCCCCGACCACACTCGGTGGCCGGACTCCACCCGCGTCCACCACGTCCCGACCACACTCGGTGGCCGGACTCCACCCGCGTCCACCGCGTCCCGACCACACTCGGTGGCCGGACTCCACACGCGTCCACCACGCCCCGACCACACTCGGTGGCCAGACTCCACACGCGTCCACCGCGCCCCGACCACACTCGGTGGCCAGACTCCACCCACGTCCACCACGCCCCAACCACACTCAGTGGCCGGACTCCACACGCTTGTCCACCGCGCCCCGACCACACTCGGTGGCCAGACTCCACCCGCGTCCACCGCGCCCCGACCACACTCGGTGGCCAGACTCCACCCGCGTCCACCGTGCCCTGACCACACTCGGTGGCCGGACTCCACCCGCGTCCACCGCGCCCTGACCACACTCGGTGGTCAGACTCCATATGCGTCCATCACGCCCTGACCACACTCAGTGGCCGGACTCCACCCGTGTCCACCATGTCCTGACCACACTCGGTGGCCGGACTCCACCCGCGTCCACCACATCCCGACCACACTCAGTGGCTGGACTCCACCCGCGTCCACCATGTCCCGACCACACTCGGTGGCCGGACTCCACCCACGCGTCCACCGCGTCCCGACCACACTCGGTGGCCAGACTCCACACCTGCGTCCACCACGCCCTGACCACACTCGGTGGCCGGACTCCACCCGCGTCCACCGCGCCCCGACCACACTCGGTGGCTGGACTCCACCCACGTCCACCATGTCCTGACCACACTCGGTGGCCGGACTCCACCCACGCGTCCACCGCGCCCTGACCACACTCGGTGGCCGGACTCCACCCGCGTCCACCACGCCCCGACCACACTCGGTGGCCAGACTCCACATGCGTCCATCACGCCCTGACCACACTCGGTGGCCAGACTCCACAAGGACATTTTCAAGAAGGGGTCCACTGAGTTCTGGCCGCTGGCTGTGTGCATCTCCGTGGGCCATGGGTGCCGTGGCTCTGTGCTGGCTGCCAGGCGGCTGGGTGAGCTCACCACGCTAGACGGCTGTCATTTTCCCGGGCATGGCAGGGAGCTCCTAGTGCTTCTACACAGAGGTTCCAGCCTGGCGACCTGTGCCTGTGTCACCTCAGTATCTTGATGGAAGGCATCCATGCATATCAGTGCCTATTTTTAATTTATATATAGGTATGAGATGTACATAAAGTATATTACATGGTGATGCACACAGCATATGCAAATTATGTTATTGTGACTTTAATACAGTATGACACATATAATTTATATGTTAAATCTGTATATTAAACTTACAGTACAAATATTAGCCAGATGTTGGTGGCTCACACCTGTAACCTTATCTAGTCAGGAGGCTAAGATCTGGAGGATCATAGTTTGAGGCCAGCCTAGGCAGAAAAGTCTTTGAGACTCTATCTCCAATTAAGCAGCAAAAAGTTGAACTGGAGGCATGGCTCAAGTGGTAGAAAGCTAGCTGTGAGCAAATGTGAGGTTCTGAGTTAAAACTTAAGTACAGGAAGAAAAAATATACAGTAAAATATTCATAAATTATATTGTTATAATTTATACTATAATATATAACCCAGCCTTTATTATTATTATTATTATTACTAGTAGTAGTAGTAGTATTTTGCCAGTCCTGGGGCTTGAACTCTGGGCCTGGGTATTGTCCCTGAGCCCCTTTTGCTCAAGGCTAGTGCTCTACCTCTTGAGTCACAACACCACTTCTGGCTTTTCCTGTGATTAATTGGAGATGAGAGCCTCACAGACTTTCCTGCCTGGGTTAACTTTGAATGTGATCCTCAGATCTCAGACTCCCAAGTAGCTAGGATTATAGGCCTGAGTCAATGGGGCCGGCTTGCCTGTGGCTCTTGTGAGCCTTCTGATAGGTATTTATTTGTTATCAGCATACATTAATTGTGCAAAGGGGCTTTCCCTGTACAACTTCCACCCAAACACACAACACACCCTTCAACTTTACTTCTATCACTCTTCCTTAGTCCCTCTCCCTCCTTAAAACAATGTCCACAGTTTCCATTGATTGGTTTTCATCTATGCATATGAAGTACAAGTTTATTTGTTTTTAGTGTTGGGCTGGGGAAGTTGCTCAGTGTGCAGCCCTAAGCACAGGCCTTCTTGGGTTCAAGCCCCAGAAACTCCTCCCCTCCCATTTTACTTTTCTTTTGCTGGTCCTGGGGCAACTCAAGGCTTGGGCCCTGTTCCTAAGCTTTTATTTATTTATTTTTCTCAAGGTGAGCACTTTACCATTGAGCCACAGCACTACTTCAGGCTTTTTTTGAGTAGTTTATTGGAGATAAGAGTCTCACAGAGTTCCCTGTCTGGGCTGACTTTGAACTTAGATCCTCAGATCTCAGCCTCCTGAGTAGCTAGGATGACAGGATTTCTAGGGATGGGCGGTTATTCTGCTCATTTTTCTGACTTAACAAACCCGCTCTTTCAGGTGCTTGGAAAACCCTGTGCCTCAGATGTTTTCACGCCTCCTGAGTTCTGAATTCTCTCACTTCTGAGTCTGTTTATTCTTTGTCTTGCAGCTACTTTAGAACTATCTTTGCTCCCTGTTTAAGAATGTATCTTGCCAGACACTGGTAGTTCATATCTATAATCCTGGCCATTCAGGAGGCTGAGATTTGAAGACTGAAGTCTGAAGCCAGCCAGGAAAGAAAAGTCTATGAAGAGAAAGCCAGAAGTGGAGGTGGTTCAAGTGTTAGAAAATCAGCCTTGAGCAAAAAAGCTAAGGGACAGACAGCACCCAGGCCTTGAGTTCAAGCCCTAGTTATCACCACACACACAAAAGAAAGTAGAAAATATTTGTTCTGAATAAAATAAAAGTGCCTATGTCCCAATTGATTGGGGCAGGAATGAAATGTCTGGCTTTAAATAATGCCATTAGTAATAATGCCATTAGTAAAGAATCATTATAAAACTTTCCATCCAGCGACGCTAAGAAATAGCGAACTACACCGAGCAGGTGCCCGCAGTGCCAGCAGAGGCAAAGCGATATTCACCCGAAGGACAGACACTGGTGTGCCCACAGCCAGAAAAAACAGCAGGATAATCAACAGATTGTGAACCCCCCAAAAAAGAAAAAAAAACGTAGAGAAAGAAGTAAGTGGAAGGCAGTTCTCTGAGGCCTGTACGGAAAGAGGTGCTGGGGGCCACCCCGAAGGGGTCCCTGCCACCCACCCCACCAGCCGCCCAGCAAGCGAAGAGAAAGGTCCTTCTGGCCTTCAGGCTGTGACTCAGAAGAGGACTCTCTTAGAGAGACAAAGGCGAGCCCTTATCTCCCAAAGCCTTGCAGGTCCCGCTGACCTCATTAACTCTTATCTTTTAATCCTTCTCTGCAGTTCCCCTGCTTCCTCCCAGTGCTTTGTCCACTGCCCGCCACACTGGACCGGCCTCTGCCGGCTTTGTGAGTCACCTGTCCTCCCAGCTCCCTGTCCCCCCACCCCCAAGCTGCGTAAGTACAATTGCATGCTTCTTTCGGGTTAATCTGCCCCTACGAGTTCCGGGATCCCTGGGGGCTGGGGTGGGGGGGGCTCCACTGGCCGGGCCAGGGCCCAGGGGCAATGCTGGGGGTCAGGGCAGCACAGAGCTCCCTATAAAACCCTGGTCCTCCACACAGCGCCCCCTCTGAGCTGTCCCGCACAGTCCTGGGCTAGGGCTCCAGGCTCAGCTGCCTGGGAGGATGTGTGCTGTGTCCCCAGGAGTCTCCGCTGCCCCTCAGAAGGGAAGGAGGGCCAGGGAGGACAGCAGAAATGACCCCCCCCCCAGCAGTGTAGGGGGCCAGCGGTGCCTGCACAACCCTCTGGAGCCCAAATCCCAGCAGGAGCCTGGAGCCAGGAGCTGGGGACACACACTTGGAATCCAAGATACTCAGCTGTAGGGATCTGAGGACCGAGGTTCAAAGCCAGCCCAGGCAGAAAAGTGTGTGAGACTCACCAGCCACAGACTCCCAGTGGAGCTGTGGCTTAAGTGGTAGAGTGTCAGCCTGGAGCAAAGCAGCTCAGGAACAGTGCCCAAGCCCTGAGTTCAAGCCCAAATCACACACATCTCTCATGTGAGAATGGATTTGTATGGAGCGCCAGGGTCCCTGGGGGGAATTCTCAGAATCTAACAAGATGCAAGCCCTGAAGCTGAGGACTAAGGGGGAACTGGGGAGGGGGGGAGTGGGGTCTGCGGGGGCTCGGGGAGCCGGCCCGTGGCAGGCATGAGCGCGGGCACTGAGGAAGTCCAGGAGGCCACCAGAACCTTCGAGAAGCCCACAAGCCCACAGGGGTTACAAATTGGGGCCAAGCAGGTGCAGGGAGGCGGGGCCTGCTCCTCCCGCCCACTGCTAGGGAATGGGGTGGCGTTCACCCCTCCGGCATGCCATGCGGGGTGACCTGTGAGCACACCTGACCAGAGTGCTCACGGCAGCCTGCTCACGATCAGGAAGCGTGTCCTCCACATATCCCGAGGTCCACCCTTGCGGTGAAGAGGATGGCAGTGGGCCGCCATTTCATCCCCGGCACACGCTGTCTGTCGGGGTGCCAGGAGCCGTGCGGTGGACCCAGCGTTCCCTTCTGCTTGTGAGTGCGTCCAGGAGCAGAACCCGCGGCGAAGGGCAACTTTGGAGGTGCCGCAGGGGCCGCAGGGGCCGGTCAGGGCCCGCCCCAACCCCACCAGCTCCTCACGGTCCTCCCCAGCGTGATCCCTTTTGTGTTTATGGACCATTTGCATCTCCATCCTGAGGAATGACTGGTTTGAATATTTTCTGTGTTTCCTTTAACAGCAGTGCTGGGGCTTGAACTCAAGGCCTCGTGCTCTCCTTGGCTCACTCTTCCTTCTTTCCTTCCTTCCTTCCTTACTTCCTTCTTCCTTCCTTCCTTCCTTTCTTTCTTTCTTTTCTTTTTTGTCAGTCATGGGGCTTGAACTCTGGGCCTGGACGCTGTCCCTGCGCTCTTCAGCTCCAGGAGAGCGCTCTACTGCTTGAGCCACAGCGCCACTTCCGGGTTTCTGGTGGTTCATTGGGGATAAGTCTCACCGACTTTCCTGCCCGGGCTGACTTTGAACTGTGATCCTCAAACCTCAACCTCCTGAGTAGCTGGGATGACAGGTGAGAGCCACGGGTGCCCGGCTCCTTGGCTTTTTCATTGAAGGCTGGTGCTCTACCACTTGGGCCACAGCTTCACTTCTGGATTTTGGTGGTTAACTGGAGAGAAAATCTCTTGACCTTGCCTGGCTGTGCTGACTTTGAACCGCAATCCTCCATTCCCGCTCTCTGGAGTAACTGGGATTTATTATAGCTGTGAGCCACTGCACTGGGCTGTGCACTGTTGATGTCTTGTCTGTCTTCCCAGGGACTTGAGTTCTTTAGTAACAGCATTGTCCCTTCGTTTTTCCCAGTGCTTCAGCGCACTGTCCCACTGGACATCGTCCAGCTGGGCTGCTCTGCCCCTGCCACTGTGGCTTTGCCCAGCTGGATTTGAGGGGTTAAAGGCAGGAAGACATTTAACTCTTTCAAGCACAACCTAAGGAATATTTAGGTATTCATCCTCACAACATCCTTGGTTGGTTGGATGGTTTGTTTAGAAGTGTTTATACCTAGGGTCTTGCATTCCCTGTTAGTAGGTGCTCTACCACCTGAGCCACACCGCCACCTCTGCTTTTTGCCGGTTATTTTGAAGGTGGCATCTCAAGGACTCTTCAGCCCAGGCTGACCCCAAACCTTGATTCTCTGGGTCTCAGCCTTCTGATTAGCTAGGATAACAGGATTGCGGATGTGACGATGTGAGGGTTTTGGGTTTTTTTGAAGACAGGGTCTCTGGGTGTGCAGCCCGGGGTTGGCTTTAAATTCACGACCCTCCAGCGCCAGCCTCAGAGGGTGGGGATACCAGGCTATGTGGCCAGGGCTGGCTGAGGTGTCGCCGCCTTCATCCACCTACCTCACAGCTCCCTCACTGTGTCCTAGTGACTGTCCTTTAGCGCCAGCACACCGCTGTTCAAACACCAGCTTTGCGTTCCCTTCTGCTTTGTCAGTGACCTGGATCTCGGGCGCTTTTAATGCCCTGCTATCTGATTGGGCAGCGCTCCAGGCTTCCGGGCTCTGTGTGTCTCCGCACTCACTGCCCGAGTTCTCAGACGCCTGTGGCGGTGGCGGGGGGGGGGGGGGGGGGAGCCCTAGCCCTCCGTGGGCCGCTGTGGGGACAGCGGCTGTCCCGCACGGGTCACGGCCGGATCGTGTAGGTGGGACAGGCGGGCGTGGGGCGTGGTGGAGTTGCACAGGTTGAGTTAGACACAGGGCAGCACGGACAGTGCTGGGCATTTCCTAGCGTGGTGCAGGAGCCCAGGCACCACCAGCGTCCCGGCCGCCCGCGCTTCCCACCCTCAGAGGTGGAGGTGGTGTCCGGCCTCGTGGACAGTGCTGATTTATTCCTCTCGTAATTCACATCTGCCCAGGCACGTGGGAGTCCTGCGTGGCACGGGGAGAGTCATTTTGTGAATCACCACACAGTCCCTGCCCACTCCCTGCCTCCTGTCCCCCCCCCCCCCCCCCATCTCAGGAGCCTTCTTTCTTGGGTACTGGGACTGGGACTTGAACTCAGGACCTCATACTCTCATTTAGCTTTTTCAGTCAAGGCTGGTGTTCTGCTGCGTGAACCGCAGTTCCACTTCTGATTTTTTCATGATTAACTGGAGAGAAGAGTCACATGAACTTTTCTGGCCAGGCTGGCTTTGATCTGCATTCCCCAGATCTCAGCCTCCGGCCTGAGCAGCTAGGATGACAGGGCTGAGCCTTGGAGCCTGGCTTTCCTGCTTCTCCTCCTCCTCCTCCCTTCTCCACTTCTTTTCCTCCTCCTCTTTCCATTTCCTCTCCTTCCTCACTCTTCCTTTCCTTCTTCCTTGGGGACTTAGCGTGCTGTCCAGGCTGGCCTTGAACTCCTGGGGTCCACTGATCCTCCCGCCTCAGGCTCCTGCGTAGCTCTAGTGTTACAATATGCACCACCCCTGCCCGCTCTGGGTTTGCATGACTCACATATTACACGCTGAGTCACGTAGATTGTGCAAACGATGACGGATGATGCACATGCATGCCAGTGAGCGTGTGCTGGGCAGGAGGCTGGGGCCTTGCTGCACAGCCCGCATGGCTTCCCGAGATGCTGGGACGGCCTTCCTGGAGACGGGGCTGGACGCCCCGCCCTGGGATGCCCACTCGGTGTGGAAGGGCCAGTGGCCTGGATGGGACTTCCGTAGGCCCCTGTGAGGGAGGAGCAGAGGCCTGGCTCTTTGGCAGGAGGCCAGGAGGAGCACTGGATCAGGTGAAGGACATCAGGACAGGGGCTGTGGATGACCGGGGAGCAGGCCTCAGTGTGAGGGTTCTGGGTGTCGCAGAGAGAGGCTACTGGAAGACAGCTGGCCTGGCCACCATGCAGAGCCACCGTGCGCCGGCTGCCTGGCACGGGGGAGGGGAGGGGACTGGCCACAGGGACAGGGAGGCGGGGGAGAGGCCGCCAGCCACTCGGGCCTCCCTCCAGTCCTCATCCATAGCAGTAAGCCTCATCCACACACCTCTCACACACTCACACAACAGCAGGCTGTGCACAGGCAGCGATGCACGAAGACAGGAGGGTGGAGAGGCCCAGACGGAGGCTGGAGGGTGGAGAGGCCCAGATGGAGGCTGGAGGGTGGAGAGGCCCAGGCAGAGGCTGAGGCTGAGGCTGGAGGGTGGAGAGGTCCAGATGGAGGCTGGAGGGTGGAAAGGCCCAGATAGAGGTTAGAGGGTGGAGAGGCCCAGACGGAGGCTGAGGCTGAGGCTGGAGGGTGGAGAGGCCCAGGCAGAGGCTGAGGCCGAGGCTGGAGGCCGGGGCTGGGGTAGTCCTGACAGGCAGGAACATCTCTGCAGGGACGTGTTACCTCTGTGGACGGCACAGGTTGGAGCAGCCATTCTGGTGTGTCTCTCTGAGGTGCGGTGTCTGTCACAGGCGGACCCAGCCGGCAGGGTCTCCTTTTCGAGTCCGAGGAGGGAGAGTTTCACCCGGCGACTTTGATGAACTCCTGGCTCTCGGGTGTCTCATTCGATGCATGTGTACGTGCAGGGACTGCGGCTTGAACTCAGGGCCTGCCCCTGAGCTTACTCCAGATTTGGCGCTCTGCCACTTGAGCCACAGCTCTACTTCTGGCTCGTTGCTGGGAGAAGAGTCTCATGGGCTTTTCTGTCCTGGGCTGGCTTTGAACTGGGATCCTCAGCCTCCTGCGTACCTAGGATGACAGGCGTGAGTCTGTGATCCACAGTGCCCGGTAGATTCAATCTGCGGTATTCGTAGGAATCGTTCTTTGTTTGTGCATTTGCTTTGTCAGCCTGTGCCTCCGTGCTGGCTGATGGCGGCTGCTCACTGGTGTGAACGAGATGTGGAGTTGCTCTGGGTGGGCATTCAGCCCCCCCAACGCTGTGTCCCAGCCTTACAAACACAGTCAGCGGAGTCCTGAGCGGCCAGACAGGAGCAGACACAGCCTTCTCTCCCAGACCAAACCCGCCAGCCCAACCTCGGCCGGGCCCGTTGGGAAGTTCACACTACCAGCCGCAAGGCAGCCCTGCGCCCCAGCACCGCACTGCTCCTGGGGTCCCAGCCCATGGGCCGCTGGCCAGGGAGCCTCCAAGAAGATGGGGAGTCAGGAGGGCACCGTGCAGGTGCAGGCCCCAGCACCCAGAGTGCGGGAGGACAGGGGGAGGGGCTGTGGGGACGGGGGAGGCGTCCCATCTCCCAGGGGCACGGAGATGTAATTAATTCTGTGACCAAGGCAGATGCTGGCCTGTGCTCCCCACAGCGGAGACCACGGGTGAGGAGGAGGACGCAGGTACCCCTTCTCTCTCCTGGGACCCCAGGGCTGCTGGGTCTCCCCTCCACCACCCGGCTCTATGTGGTGAGGGACACAGTCAAGGCTCCCTGGGGGCTGCCGGCCACGGGCGCTGCCGGGAGGTGAGGAGTCAGCGAGGTGCCCCCCCCACCCCGTGGACGGACACGGGACGCGCCTAGCCCCTCATCCGATGACCTCAGGCTTGGGCAGGAGAGGCTGGGGATGAGGGGGATTTAGAGTGGAGAGAGGCAGCAAGGCCGGCAGCGAGGACAGGAGCCTGATGGGGCAGGGGGTCCGTTGCTGACGGACAGCCACAGATGCTGGCCGCGGGCAGCGCCGGCCACCGCCAGAGGAAGAGCCCTGCAGCTGCAGCCACACACAGCAGGCGGCTCCAAGTGCCGCCCGCATGGGGGACCAGGGCTTCTCCCGCTCCCCCACACCCCTCCCTCCCCGCTCCCCACACCCCCTCCCTCCCCGCTCCCCACACCCCCTCCCTCCCCGCTCCCCCACACCCCCTCCCTCCCCGCTCCCCCACACCCCCTCCCTCCCCGCTCCCCCACACCCCCTCCCTCCCCGCTCCCCCACACCCCCTCCCTCCCCGCTCCCCACACCCCCTCCCTCCCCGCTCCCCACACCCCTCCCTCCCTGCTCCCCCACACCCCCTCCCTCCCCGCTCCCCCACACCCCCTCCCTCCCCGCTCCCCACACCCCCTCCCTCCCCGCTCCCCACACCCCCTCCCTCCCCACTCCCCCACACCCCCTCCCTCCCCGCTCCCCCACACCCCCTCCCTCCCCGCTCCCCCACACCCCCTCCCTGGGGACCTGGGGACCTGGGGCTTCTCCTGCTCCCCCCACACCCCCTCCCTCTCCTACCTGCCCCCCCCAGGGGGACATAGCTTCCTCCTTCCTCCCCACCTTCCTCTTCCTCTCTCCTCCTCCTTCTCTCACCTCCTTCCTTCTCCCTCCCACCTCCCTCCTCCTCCCTCCTTCCTCCCACTTTCCTCCTCCTCCTTCCCCTACTCCTTCCTCTTCCTTCCTCCTCCCACCTTGCTCCTCCTCCTTCCTCCCTCCCACCTTCCTTCCCTAATCTCTCCTCCCTCTTGCCTTTCTTCCCTCCCTCCCTCCTTTCTTCTTTTCCTTATTTCATCCATTTCTCCCTCCTCCCTATTTTCTTTTCCTTTTTTTCTGCCTTTCTTCTCCCCTTCTTTCCCTCCCTCCCTCCCTCCCTCCCTCCCTCCCTCCCTTCCTCCCTCCCTCCCTTCCTCCCTTCCTTCCTTCCTTCCTCTCCTTCCTCCTTCCTTCCACTCCTTCTTCCTTCTTCCTTTTTATCTTTTCCCACCTTGTCCCCTGTGCTGATGACTCCATGTTGACAGCTGTGTGCCTGAGCTGTCCTGGTGCTATCCAGAGCCCGCCCTCCCCTCCCAGCACTGCCTCCAGAGCCTGCCCTCCCCTCCCAGAACAGCCTCCAGAGCCTGCCCTCCCCTCCCAGAACAGCCTCCAGAGCCCGCCCTCCCCCTCCCAGAACAGCCTCCAGAGCCCGCCCTCCCCCTCCCAGCACTGCCTCCAGAGCCTGCCCTCCCCCTCCCAGAACAGCCTCCAGAGCCTGCCCTCCCCTCCCAGAACAGCCTCCAGAGCCCGCCCTCCCCCTCCCAGAACAGCCTCCAGAGCCTGCCCTCCCCCTCCCAGCACTGCCTCCAGAGCCCGCCCTCCCCCTCCCAGAACAGCCTCCAGAGCCTGCCCTCCCCCTCCCAGAACAGCCTCCAGAGCCTGCCCTCCCCCTCCCAGCACTGCCTCCAGAGCCTGCCCTCCCCTCCCAGAACAGCTTCCAGAGGCCGCCCTCCCCCTCCCAGAACAGCCTCCAGAGCCTGCCCTCCCCCTCCCAGCACTGCCTCCAGAGCCTGCCCTCCCCCTCCCAGAACAGCCTCCAGAGCCTGCCCTCCCCCTCCCAGCACTGCCCCCAGAGCCTGCCCTCCCCCTCCCAGAACAGCCTCCAGAGCCTGCCCTCCCCCTCCCAGCACTGCCCCCAGAGCCTGCCCTCCCCCTCCCAGAACAGCCTCCAGAGCCTGCCCTCCCCCTCCCAGCACTGCCCCCAGAGCCTGCCCTCCCCCTCCCAGAACAGCCTCCAGAGCCTGCCCTCCCCCTCCCAGAACAGCCTCCAGAGCCTGCCCTCCCCCTCCCAGAACAGCCTCCAGAGCCTGCCCTCCCCCTCCCAGAACAGCCTCCAGAGCCTGCCCTCCCCCTCCCGGCACTGCCTCCAGAGCCTGCCCTCCCCCTCCCAGCACTGCCTCCAGCCCCTCCCCCTCCCAGCACTGCCTCCAGAGCCTGCCCTCCCCCTCCCAGCACTGCCTCCAGAGCCTGCCCTCCCCTCCCAGAACAGCTTCCAGAGCCCGCCCTCCCCCTCCCAGAACAGCCTCCAGAGCCCGCCCTCCCCTCCCAGCACTGCCCCCAGAGCCTGCCCTCCCCCTCCCAGAACAGCCTCCAGAGCCTGCCCTCCCCCTCCCAGAACAGCCTCCAGAGCCTGCCCTCCCCCTCCCAGAACAGCTTCCAGAGCCTGCCCTCCCCCTCCCAGAACAGCCTCCAGAGCCTGCCCTCCCCCTCCCGGCACTGCCTCCAGAGCCTGCCCTCCCCCTCCCAGAACAGCCTCCAGAGCCCGCCCTCCCCTCCCAGCACTGCCCCCAGAGCCTGCCCTCCCCCTCCCAGAACAGCCTCCAGAGCCTGCCCTCCCCCTCCCAGCACTGCCTCCAGAGCCTGCCCTCCCCCTCCCAGCACTGCCTCCAGCCCCTCCCCCTCCCAGCACTGCCCCCAGAGCCTGCCCTCCCCCTCCCAGAACAGCCTCCAGAGCCTGCCCTCCCCCTCCCAGAACAGCCTCCAGAGCCTGCCCTCCCCCTCCCAGAACAGCCTCCAGAGCCTGCCCTCCCCCTCCCAGCACTGCCTCCAGAGCCCGCCCTCCCCCTCCCAGAACAGCCTCCAGAGCCCGCCCTCCCCCTCCCAGAACAGCCTCCAGAGCCCGCCCTCCCCCTCCCAGCACTGCCTCCAGAGCCCGCCCTCCCCCTCCCAGAACAGCCTCCAGAGCCCGCCCTCCCCCTCCCAGAACAGCCTCCAGAGCCCGCCCTCCCCCTCCCAGCACTGCCTCCAGAGCCTGCCCTCCCCCTCCCAGAACAGCCTCCAGAGCCTGCCCTCCCCCTCCCAGAACAGCCTCCAGAGCCTGCCCTCCCCCTCCCAGAACAGCCTCCAGAGCCCGCCCTCCCCCTCCCAGCACTGCCTCCAGAGCCTGCCCTCCCCCTCCCAGAACAGCCTCCAGAGCCTGCCCTCCCCCTCCCAGCACTGCCTCCAGCCCCTCCCCCTCCCAGCACTGCCCCCAGAGCCTGCCCTCCCCCTCCCAGAACAGCTTCCAGAGCCTGCCCTCCCCCTCCCAGCACTGCCTCCAGCCCCTCCCCCTCCCAGCACTGCCCCCAGAGCCTGCCCTCCCCCTCCCAGAACAGCCCCCAGAGCCTGCCCTCCCCTCCCAGCACTGCCTCCAGCCCCTCCCCCTCCCAGCACTGCCTCCAGAGCCTGCTCTCCCCAGCACTGAGTCTGTGCGGTGGGAGGGAAGAGGCAGTTAGAGGCCAGCCCACTTTCAATAGAAGCATTATACTCAGATACCCCTCGGTATTGCTCTTTGCTCAGTGCCCGCGTGCGGGTCTGGTTCAGGATCTCCTGCGGTGGGTGGCTGCCCTGGCCCTCTGGAGGGGTCCCGTTTGCCCTGGAGCAGGAGCTTCTTGGTTGACAGCTGTGTGGGCCCTGCCCCTTCCTCCTCCCTGGCACACTCAGGTGGAGTGTGGGACCGGCTGCTTCACTCAGCGCCCGGGCTCACATCTGAACCACACCTGGTGCTTGAGCGCCCCGGGGTGGGAGCCCGTGCAACGCAGCAGCACAGGCAGCAGCACAGCAGCCCGGCCTCCACGCTGGAGCACAGATGAGGTGGAGGAGTTGGGCCGGGGTCCTCCTCCCGCAGCTCGCCTGGCCGGCTCCTCCCTGGCTTGCTGCCGGCCACCATGCAGTGCTCGCGCCTGGACGTGTCCTCTTGCGGGGCAGAGTCATGTGGTTAGGACCAGCCTATGACCATGCTTCCTCAGCTGCTGTGTGCACATGTGCATGTGTGTGTGTGCGCATGTGTGTGTGTGTGTGCATGTGGGTGTACTGGGGATTGAACTCAGGGTCTTGTGTTCTCACGAGGCTTCTTTCACTCAAGGTGGTACTCTACCACGTGAGTCACACCTCTCCTGCTGGTGATTAGTTGGAGTCAAAACTCTCCTGGGGGGAGGGGGCTGGGAAGGTGGCTCAGTGGTAGAGCACTTGCCTTGCATGCCTGAGGCCCTGGGTTCGATTCCTCAGCACCACATAAGCAAAAAGAAAAAAGCCGGAAGTGGCACTGTGGCTCAAGTGGTACAGTGCTAGCCTTGAGCTGAAGAGCTGAGGGACAGCGCCCAGGCCCAGAGTTCAGGCCCCACGACCAGACCCCCCCCCCCAAAAAAAAGAAACTCTCCTGGGCTTTGCTGCCCGGGCTGGCTTCAAATCACGACTCAGACCTCAGCCTCCAGAGTCGCGAGGATGACAGGCGTGAGCCATCTGCTCCCGGCTCCCGGTTGTCCCCTCAAAGACCACCCCCACTGAGGGACCGTCCCCTTCCACGTGGATTCGGGGTACGGGCCTTACAGGGCTATTTGATACACACCGAGGGCTGCAGGGCCCTCGGGGGCCCACGCAGGCAGGACTGTGCCCACTCCCAGCACCCCAGGCTGTGGCGCCAGGAGGAGGCAAACCGGCCCACCAGCACCTCTCCAGCTCAGGCCAGGCCCCAGGAAGAGGAGGCGAAGGGGCAGGTGTATGTGGGGGAGCCCCCCTGCCGCCCACCATCCAGCCCTGCCAGGCCCCGGCCCCTTCCCCAGCTTCTTGGGAGCGGCCCTGTGTGGGGGACCTGCGGCAGGGAGGGGAGGAGGAGGTGGCAGACAGGACTGAGCGGGCCCCTGGGCCCCTGTGCTGTATTGTCACTTGCACAGCCCATGGCCAGGTTGTGACAACGAGGCTGTGGGGTGCCCCGGGGTGCTGTCACGGGCACCCCGTGTCCTGGGCAAGCGTGGACAGTATGCTTCACAACGCCATCCCTGCTGTCCTCCAAGATGGTGCTGGGCTGTGGGTCCCACCCTGCAATGGGACATGGACACACAGCCCCTCCAGGGGAGGACGCTTAGCACCCCGAGGCGAAGATGGAAGATGGGCAGGTCACAGGCTCTGAGGTGCCCGGTGCTTGGGTAGAGACGGGCCCTTGGAGACCCCGCAGCCACCCTTGGCCTGCCCCAGACCCGGCCCTGCGGAGGCAGCTCCGGGGCAGACCCAGGGCATGGGCCACTGGAGGAGCGGAGGATGGAGAGGAGGAAGGAGGGGTGGCATCTCAGAAAACCAGGGGAGGGCAGGCTGCACCACCCGGGCCCCCGCAGAGGGGCCGAGGTTTGGTTCTGGCCCCAAGTGGCAGACCGTGTCTGTGGTTAGAGCCAGGCAAGGTGGGGAGGCGCTGGGCTCTGGGTGGGCACTGTCTGGAGACGCCACGCCCCCTGGCCCGCGCCTCCGGCCTCTGGCCTGGGCTGGGGCTGCCCCCCCCCCCCCGCCCCGGCGTGTCCCGTGTGCGTGTGTGCCGGCTCCCATTCCACGGTGGGTCTGCGGCCTGACACCTGAGCTCTGTTACTTCCTGCTCTGTTCTGCTTTGTGCCAGTCTCCGGGCTTGAACTCGGGGCCTGGACGCTATCCCCCTTCACTTTCTTCGTCGGGGCTGGTGCTCTGCCACCTGAGCCACAGCTCTACTCCTGGCTCGCTTTTGAGGGAAAGAGTCTCACAGCCTTACCTGCCCAGGCCGACTTTGAGTGAGGAAGCAGGTTTCTGCTTCCTCGGTAGCTAGGGTGACAGGTGCGAGCCCCGGCGCCCCTCTGACTTCCTTACCTCTTGTGCCCTCCTTAGTTGGGTCCTGTGGACTCTGTCCCCTCCCCCGTGTCCTCCGGCAGCCATACCTGCGTCCCGGAGTCAGGTGAGCCCGCAGACGGGAAGGCCAGTCTGCCCTGCCTCGGTCTGTCCATCTGCATGCCTGGCGCATGGGGCAGTCAGTCAGGACAGGACGCGACTTCTCCCTTCACCGTCCATCTGGTGGCCTCTGCACCTGCTGGACCGTCCACTCTCTCAATGACAGCACATCTGCTCTTTCCTTCCCTCCCTCCCTCCCTCCCTCCCTCCCTCCATTATTTCCTTTTTAATTTGACTTGAACTCAGAGCCTGGGCACTGTCCCTGAGCTTTCCACTCAAGGCGGATGCTCTGTTACTGGAGCCACAGCTCCACTTCTGGTTTTCCGGTGGTTCATTGGAGATCAGAGTCTCACAGACTTTCATTGAAGCTGGATCCTCAGATCTCAGCCTCCTGCAGAGCTAGCTTTGCAGGTGTGAGCAGGGTGCAGGGCTCCCGCCCGGCCTTCCTTACCTGGCACTGGGAACATGGCGTGGCCCGTGCTCTGGGCGGCTTCTTCTGCCAGCCATACCTGGGCTCACAGGCCCTCAAGGCCTGGGCTGAGGACCATCCTAGATCAGAGAGCCGAGGCTCCGTTCACATGGGCCTGGAGTGGTGGGCGGGCAGCGCAGGGGAAGGGCTGCTAGAGCTCCGCCCAGCCAGTTCCTCAGGACAGAGACCCAGGAAGAATGCGACCCCTGTGGGAGAGGACCCTCAGGAGGGTGGGTGCTGCACCCCCCCCAGGGCAGCCCCCGGGGAGGAGAGCCAGGCTCCGGTGCTGGGATGCCCAACGCCCACGGACCGTAAGGTGGAGCCAGGCTGCTGCCGGGCGGGAGCAGGGGCCTTGGAGCGGGAGGTCAGGCCTTCTCCAGGAGCGTCCAGCGGACAGCAGGGGGAGCTGGGAGCCAGGCTCAGACCGGGCCAGTCGCTGCCTGTGGGATGAGTCCTGGGCCTGTAGAGGGAGGCCCCATCCTGAGCCTCCGGCTCCCAACCCCGGAACCAAGCCGTGCTCACCTGTAGACCACCAGAGGGGTTGGGGCAGCCCAGCCGGGGCTCCCCAAACACGAGCAAGGGCTAGGCCCCGGAGAGGGACAGAGCAGGCTCTTCCTCTGGTCTGGGCACCCGAGGTTCATCCTGTAATTCTAGCCACTCAAGGCTGAGGATCTTAGCTCAAAGCTAGCCCATGTAGATAAACCCTAAAGATTCTTATGTCCAATTAACCACCACAAAACCAGAAGTGGAGGTGTTGCTCAAGAGGTAGAGCATCAACTGTGAGCAAAAAGAAGCTAGGGGATAATGACTAGACCTGAGTCTAGCCCCAGTGCGCACACACGTGCGCACACACAAACATACACACACATGCATACACACGTATGCACACACACAGGCACACACACGTATGCACACACAGGCACACACACACACAGGCACACACACGTATGCACACACAGGCACACACACGTATGCACACACAGGCAGACACACGCACACACACGTATGCACGCACAGACACACACACACACAGGCACACACAGGCACACACACGCACACACACATGCACACACACACAGGCACACACACACAGGCACACACACACGCACACACACACGCGCGTGTATGCACACACACACGCACACACACAGAGGCACACACACGTGCGCGCACACACGCACGCACACACACGCACGCACACACACGCACACACACAGGCACACACACGCACGCGTATGCACACACACATGCACACACACACGCACACACACGTACGCACACACAGGCACACACACGTGCACACACATGCACACACACATGCACACACACACACACACACACACACACACACACACACACACACTCCCTCCCTCTCAGCTGTCCCTCTGGAGTTGTGGTGAGGCTGCCCTGTGTCTGGAGAAAGGAGCAGCAGCCTGTGGCGACCCCCACCCGGCCTTCACCTTGACCCCAGAGACCTTGGCCCTGGCCGGTCTCTCTCGCGGTCCCGGCCCCTTGCAGCCAAGCAGGTCTAGGGCTTCAGTTTGGCCGGCCGACACCACCCTCAGGAAACCACCAAGGAAGGGGCCCAACTTGCTTGAGGACACCCCTTGTCCCTCTTGGACCACCAGGCCTCTGAGATGGCCCCAACCTAGGGGGTCCTGGGGAGGGGTCGTAGTGACGAGGGGCAGGGCCTGCATCCTGAGCAGCAGAGCAGGGCCAGCATCACGCTGGCCACCCAGCACCCCAGGAAGACCGGCAGAGTGGGAAAGCAGGTGTCTCCAGACTGGGGTCTATACCCCCAGGTCCCAAGAGCAGCATCGCCTAGAGCAGTTCCAGGCCCTTCCTCCCCCAGAGACACCCAGGGAACACCAGGCCACGTTCCAGACAGTCTGAACAGCTTCCAGAGACCATGAACCATCCCTACTCCCAGAGACCACAGAGAACCCCAGCACCCAGAGACCACAGACCCTCCCTCACACACAGAGACCACGGACCATCCCTCACACACAGACCACAGACCCTCCCTCACACACAGAGACCACAGACCCTCCCTCACACACAGACCACAGACCATCCCTCACACAGACCACAGACCATCCCTCACACAGACCACAGACCCTCCCTCACACAGAGACCACAGACCATCCCTCACACAGACCACAGACCATCCCTCACACAGAGACCACAGACCATCCCTCACACACAGACCACAGACCATCCCTCACACACAGACCACAGACCATCCCTCACACAGACCACAGACCATCCCTCACACACAGACCACAGACCATCCCTCACACAGAGACCACAGACCATCCCTCACACAGAGACCACAGACCATCCCTCACACACAGACCACAGACCCTCCCTCACACACAGAGACCACAGACCATCCCTCACACACAGACCACAGACCCTCCCTCACACACAGACCACAGACCATCCCTCACACACAGAGACCACAGACCATCCCTCACACACAGAGACCACAGACCATCCCTCACACAGAGACCACAGACCATCCCTCACACACAGAGACCACAGACCATCCCTCACACAGAGACCACAGACCATCCCTCACACACAGACCACAGACCATCCCTCACACACAGACCACAGACCACCCCTCACACACAGACCACAGACCATCCCTCACACAGAGACCACAGACCATCCCTCACACACAGACCACAGACCATCCCTCACACAGGGACCACAGACCATCCCTCACACACAGAGACCACAGACCATCCCTCACACACAGACCACAGACCATCCCTCACACAGACCACAGACCCTCCCTCACACAGACCACAGACCCTCCCTCACACAGACCACAGACCATCCCTCACACACAGACCACAGACCATCCCTCACACAGAGACCACAGACCATCCCTCACACACAGAGACCACAGACCATCCCTCACACAGACCACAGACCATCCCTCACACACAGACCACAGACCCTCCCTCACACAGACCACAGACCATCCCTCACACAGACCACAGACCATCCCTCACACACAGAGACCATAGACCCTCCCTCACACAGAGACCACAGACCATCCCTCACACACAGACCACAGACCATCCCTCACACAGAGACCACAGACCCTCCCTCACACACAGACCACAGACCATCCCTCACACAGAGACCACAGACCATCCCTCACACACAGAGACCACAGACCATCCCTCACACAGAGACCACAGACCATCCCTCACACAGAGACCACAGACCAACCCTCATACACAGACCACAGACCCTCCCTCACACACAGACCACAGACCCTCCCTCACACACAGACCACAGACCCTCCCTCACACAGAGACCACAGACCCTCCCTCACACACAGACCACAGACCACCCCTCACACAGACCACAGACCATCCCTCACACAGACCACAGACCCTCCCTCACACAGAGAGACCACAGACCATCCCTCACACACAGACCACAGACCATCCCTCACACACAGACCACAGACCATCCCTCACACACAGACCACAGACCATCCCTCACACAGACCACAGACCCTCCCTCACACAGACCACAGACCATCCCTCACACACAGACCACAGACCATCCCTCACACACAGACCACAGACCATCCCTCACACAGAGACCACAGACCCTCCCTCACACACAGACCACAGACCATCCCTCACACAGACCACAGACCATCCCTCACACAGAGACCACAGACCCTCCCTCACACAGACCACAGACCCTCCCTCACACACAGACCACAGACCATCCCTCACACACAGACCACAGACCCTCCCTCACACACAGACCACAGACCATCCCTCACACAGAGACTACAGAGCCTCCCTCACACAGACCACAGACCATCCCTCACGCACAGACCACAGACCCTCCCTCACACACAGACCACAGACCCTCCCTCACACACAGAGACCACAGACCATCCCTCACACAGAGACCACAGACCATCCCTCACACACACAGACCACAGACCATCCCTCACACACAGACCACAGACCATCCCTCACACAAAGACCACAGACCATCCCTCACACAGAGACCACAGACCATCCCTCACACACAGACCACAGACCCTCCCTCACACAGATCATAGACCCTCTCTCACACACAGAGACCACAGACCATCCCTCACACAGAGACCACAGACCCTCCCTCACACACAGACCACAGACCATCCCTCACACACAGACCAGAGACCATCCCACACACAGACCACAGACCATCCCTCACACACAGACCACAGACCATCCCTCACACAGACCACAGACCATTCCTCACACAGACCACAGACCCTCCCTCACACACAGACACCACAGACCCTCCCTCACACAGAGACCACAGACCATCCCTCACACACAGACCACAGACCATCCCTCACACACAGACACCACAGACCATCCCTCACACACAGACCACAGACCATCCCTCACACACAGACCACAGACCATCCCTCACACACAGACCAGAGACCATCCCTCACACAGAGACCACAGACCATCCCTCACACAGAGACCACAGACCCTCCCTCGCACACAGAGACCACAGACCCTCCCTCACACAGAGACCACAGACCCTCCCTCACACACAGACCACAGACCATCCCTCACACACAGACCACAGACCATCCCTCACACACAGACCACAGACCATCCCTCACACAGACCACAGACCCTCCCTCACACAGACCACAGACCATCCCTCACACACAGACCACAGACCCTCCCTCACACACAGAGACCACAGACCATCCCTCACACACAGAGACCACAGACCCTCCCTCACACAGAGACCACAGACCATCCCTCACACACAGACCACAGACCATCCCTCACACAGAGACCACAGACCCTCACTCACACACAGACCACAGACCCTCCCTCACACACAGAGACCACAGACCATCCCTCACACACAGACCACAGACCATCCCTCACACAGAGACCACAGACCATCCCTCACACACAGACCACAGACCATCCCTCACACAGAGACCACAGACCCTCCCTCACACACAGAGACCACAGACCCTCCCTCACACACAGACCACAGACCATCCCTCACACACAGACCACAGACCATCCCTCACACAGAGACCACAGACCCTCACTCACACACAGACCACAGACCCTCCCTCACACACAGAGACCACAGACCATCCCTCACACACAGACCACAGACCATCCCTCACACACAGAGACCACAGACCATCCCTCACACACAGACCACAGACCATCCCTCACACACAGAGACCACAGACCATCCCTCACACACAGACCACAGACCATCCCTCACACACAGACCACAGACCATCCCTCACACACAGACCACAGACCATCCCTCACACAGAGACCACAGACCATCCCTCACACACAGAGACCACAGACCATCCCTCACACAGAGACCACAGACCATCCCTCACACAGAGACCACAGACCCTCCCTCACACAGAGACCACAGACGATCCCTCACACACAGACCACAGACCCTCCCTCACACACAGACCACAGACCATCCCTCACACAGAGACCACAGACCATCCCTCACACACAGACCACAGACCATCCCTCACACAGACCACAGACCATCCCTCACACACAGACCATCCCTCACACACAGAGACCACAGACCATCCCTCACACAGAGACCACAGACCATCCCTCACACAGAGACCACAGACCCTCCCTCACACACAGAGACCACAGACCATCCCTCACACACAGACCACAGACCATCCCTCACACAGAGACCACAGACCCTCACTCACACACAGACCACAGACCCTCCCTCACACACAGACCACAGACCATCCCTCACACACACAGACCACAGACCATCCCTCACACAGACCACAGACCATCCCTCACACACAGACCACAGACCCTCCCTCACACAGAGACCACAGACCATCCCTCACACAGAGACCACAGACCCTCCCTCACACAGAGACCACGGACCCTCCCTCACACAGAGAGACCACAGACCCTCCCTCACACCAGAGACCATGGACTGTCCCTCATACCAGAGACCACAGACCATCCCTCATACCAGAGACCACAGACCCTCCCTCACACCAGAGACCATGGACTGTCCCTCATACCCAGGGACATTGGAAGGCCCAACACCCAGAGACCAAGGAGGGCCCACCACCCAGAGAAAATTGCGCCCCCCCCATCACTGGGAGTGCCTGGCCAGCTCCTGGGTCTCATAAAGATCCCAGAAGGTGAGGGTCCAGATGCTGTCTCACCCAAGCCGGGAGCTGCCCGTGTGACACCCAGACTCCCCTAGATCACAGGAGGCCGCAGGCACATCCCTGCCATCCTCTGACACCGGGGTGACCTGGCCCGTGTCCTCCAGGGCACGGCCCAGTGCGCAGGGCTGCGGCAGCTGGACACCCGCCTGCCGGGGGCCTTTTTGGCCCTGAGCACCTCCAGCAAGGTCCAAGGTGGGCAGTGGGGTCTCTGTCCCCTGAGCCTGGCCTTGCCCTGGGAGTAACGAGTCTGGAGCCCGTGTCCCCCACTTCCTGGCCAGGCAGTCAGTCGGTGGAACAGCCTGGCCAGGAAATGGCTGCCGCAGTAGAGGGTCTGGAACCTTCCACCCTGTGCACACAGCCGCTCCTGCTGGCAGTCACGCCTCTGTTGGGGGGTGGGCTTGGCTCCCAGCACGCCCTTGGCCAGGGGGCCCGGTGTGCACAGGGAAGGCTTTGATCGGTGCCCCTAGCCCGCGGCCCCCTCCCCGTGGCGCTCTCCGCACAGTGCTCACGCCAGCAGCTGAGTCGTTTGTGTTGGCCTCCGGCCAGACCCCGGAATGTGCCTGGCGAGGCGGTGGGACACGGTGACAATGCACAGACTCCGTGACAGGGGTGGACGGGCTGTGCGTGAACAGGGCCCAGACGCCCCACGGACAGGCCACCCGGGGGCTGAGTCCTGACGTGGTTCTAAGGGAGCCCCGGGAGCCTGGGGGGCGGCGCGGCCGCCTCGCGGGCTGACGAGGGAGCAGGGCACCCTTGTGCGGATTCCTGGGTCAGCCTGATGTGCACACTCAGAGCGAGGTGCGGCGACAGCACCCCGACTCCAGCACACACAACCAAAGACAGGACCCCTGGATTCCCGGGCACGAGGACTCAGAGCTGCAGGGTGCAGGCCGCCCGGCTTCCTGGCCATCAGCAGGGTTTACCTCCCGGGCACACTCCTGGATTGTGGGGCTCCCAGGGAAGGGGCCCAGCACTCCCAGTGCCGGAGGTGGAGCGCCTGCCCAGAGCAGGCATGAATGGGTTCACAGACTCCTGCCGGCCGCACGCTGGCCGGTGATGGATGGTTAATGGGCAGCCCAGACGGCAGAGCTCAGAACTGCTGCCAGGGCCGTCGCTGTGGGATGTGGGTCTACGTGAGAGACAGGCGGGGGCGGAGGGGGGCTTCCAGCGCCCCCGGGGGAAGGAAGACACGCCGTCCAAAATGTGGGTGGTGGAGAAGAGGACACGGATCTGGGGCCGGGTGCACACCACTCACTACGTGGCACTTCAGGCCTAAGAGGGGGCGCTCCCAGGAAGAGGAGCTGTCTCAGGACCCAGGCTGAGGACAAGGGGTCTGTCCAGCCACCCCAGACAAGGGGCCTGGGCACAGACAGGTGTCTACGGGGGACAGGGTCCCCCTCCCCCGGCTCTGCAGGGGCAGGGCTGTGTCCAGCTTCAGGCGACCAGGGGTGCCTGTGTGCAGAGCATCCTGCTTCTCTGATGGAGGCCCAGAAGGAGCGGCAGCTGCTCTCACGGAGAGGATGCGAGCAGGGCTCTGGGGGGCTGGGTGTCTCAGGCACCCAGACACACAGCAACTGGGGTGCCCAGCTCCCGGGGTTACATCATCTTAGGTATTCAGATGAGCACCAGAAGTAGCAGGTCAGGATGGATACGTTCCCCGGTCCTCCAGGAGTGGGGTTCAGGTCATAGAGCCCCCAGCTGCATGCTATAAACACAAGAAAGGCAGGCTAGCGGTGCTCAGGGGGTCCCCGCGGTGAAGTGGGGGCGAGGTACAGGGACCTGGATTCCAGCTGAGGGAGAACAAGGCTTCAGCTATGCTCAGAAGTGGCTTCCGGAGTCAGACGCTCAGGGAATGGTTGTAGGGACCTGGCATTTGGGTTCCTGGGGTGCGGGGACAAGACACAAAAGCTTATGGGGTGCAGGAACCCAGATACTAAGCCCATGTGACCCAGCGACCCCACCCTTCCAGGCATAGAGACCAAGGTGCTCAGGTAAGCAGGCATAGAGAACAGAAGGGACTTCCGACAATGAGCCACAGGTGCGGGACGCCCGGGAAACACACTCACTCACGGGTGCCGGAGGCAAAAACCCGGGGCTGATAGATACAGGGCAGACACTCCACTAGCCAGGCACAGGGACGAGACCTGAGCCCAGCGGGACGTGGGGAACCAGGCACTGGGATTAGTGGGGTGCAAAGCGCAGATTCAGCCCATCCGCCACGGAGGGAAGCACCGGCCTCGTCCGGCAGGTAGAGATCCAGACACCAGGGTGGCTGGCGGGTGGGCGGCCCAGTGCAGGGACGAATGGCACACAGAGAGCCGGACCCGGGAGAATGGGACACACAGAAAAGAGGCCCCGGCCCCGGGCCAGCTCACTGGGCCACGGGTGAAGTGTCAGTAGGTGAATCGGTGTGCCCAGAAAGCTGGGTACAGGCGGTGTGGAACAGAGCGGCCCTCCGCCCAGACCCCCGGGCCGTGGGTCAGCTGGGGTGCACTCTGGGTGTTCACAAGCACAAAGATACTAACTCCAGGCTTGCCCTGAACAACGGGGACCCCAACGCTAGAGGGAATGAAGGCCCGGACCCCAGGCTCCGGAGACTTCCGGGAGCATCCTCACACGGCAGGGCTGCCTGCACACAGCCATCCACGATGGGCTTGCATCCCGGAAACGGGGTACAGGTGGGCAGGATGCGGGGTGCACACCCAAGGATTCAGCTGCGTAGCCACCGTGTGCAAAGCGCTGCCCAGGCTCGGGCACAGGACCTCTTCTGGGGCCTGAGCACAAGCTCCCCCAGGCTGGGCCGCGGCTGGTGCTGCCCCGGTGCGGCTTTCAGGTGGGAGACCCAGACTCCCTGGATGATTAGGGATTAGGGCACTGTCACACCATGTGCTTAGCTGGTGGGGTACAGGCTCACTGGGATGCCAGGATGTTGGGATGCAGACAGCCAGCATCAAGGGTAACCGAGGCACACACGGGCTAGGACGGAAGCACAGAGGCCCGTCCCTGCCACGCCAGGCTCCAGGTGAGCAGCATGCCCCGTGCGTCGGGGTCGGCGTGGGCAGAGGGCCCGCGTGCTGACCCAGCGGGCCTGGTCCCTGGCAGCGTCTGCACCAGCGGCTCCCCGCTCCCCAGCCAGAGTTCTTACCTCAAACATTCCCCAGGCCCTCAAAGGAAGCCCCCCCCCCCCCCAGGAGCCCCGCCAGCCCTCCACGGGCTGCTGGCTGCCAAGCCGCTGTCTGGGGGCCGTCGGCCCGGCCCTCAGGCTGCCAGCTCTGTTTGGTTTTCTCCTTCCTGCCCGGGAACCTCAGACGCCGTCTGGCCGCGGACGCCCTTCTTCTGGAGAGGCACAAAGCCCCCATACAGCCGGGTCGGGGGAGCAGCTCTCGGGGCTCGGGGCTCCGCGGGGTCCGGGCCTGGGGCTCCCAGGGGCCTCCTCGGCTGGGGGTCTTGTTGGGCCCAGGCTGAATAAGAGAGCAGCTGCAATCTCGGGTTGGAGTGGCACCAGGGGACAGACCCTTGCACGTGTCCATGTGGGGTGACGTGCCGGAGCCATTCAGCCCCCCAGGACCCCGCAGCCTGGCCTCTGCCTGCCCCGTCCTGTGGCCTGCCTCGGCTGGACGACTCTCGTTAAGCATTAACTGGTCCCACCTCCGGCGCCAGCCACAGATAAGGCGTTGGTGAGCCATCCTGGCCTCGGCCCTGAAGTGACCAGACCTGATCTACTGGCCTGGCACCGGGGGCTCGCACTTGGACGGCAAACCCTGCCCAGGCCCAACAGAAGCAAGCAGTCGGCTCTGAGGTTAGACTGCACTGTGGCAGGCCCTGGGCTTCACGCCCCCCGCCCTGCCCGACAAAACCCAGAACCCAGGGGAGGCTTGGGCGGTGGCATGGCCAGCACTGTGTCCAGGTGAGCAGGCTGAGGGGCTGGCAGCCCACGGCCGCGCCTTACAGAGGCCCACCCCGTGCGCCCTTCACCCCTTCCTGCTGAGCCCGGTGGTGCTCAGGACCCCTGGAAGTAGCGAGAATCCAGACACCGGGCTTTAGGATTTGAGGGGGGAGCCTTCTTTCCCAGGGGAGTTCCCCAGTCATGAGGTGGGGCTCCCCAAAGCCCTGCCTCCCACACCCCTTCCTTCCACTCCAGACGGAGCCAACGCAAAACCCCGGCCACAGGCCCCACGCGCTGTCCGATAGCAGGGCCGGCCGAGGCCAGCTGACCACGGTGAACGGCGGGCATCAGGTGAGAGGGTGCTGCCCCCCACGTGGGGGGACCGGTCCTCCCGGGAGAGGCCTGAGCCGTGCGCTCCCCTGGAAGACCAACAAGCCCTGTGGAACTTGGGGAGGAATTGGAGAACAGGCCCAAGTCCTGAGCCATGGGACCCAGTGCTGCTGTTCTGCTGGGGTCCAGCTGGGAGAGGTGCTGGGAGGGGAGGGGGCTGTGGTGTAGGGCTGGGGGCTCCCCAGAGGAGGCAGGGCTGAGCAGCCCGGGCGGGGAAGGGCCAGGGAGGACCTGGGTGGGGAGGAACCACAGGGGAGGGCTCCGGGGTCTGACAGGGCCCGTCACGAGATAGTTCTTTAGCAGGGTCACAGATGGACAGCAAGCGTGGCACTGTCCTAGCAATGGGCAGCTGAGTCCCTGGGGAAGAGAAGAGGGGAGAGAGAGACCCCCCGGGCACGGTGCCCATGAGTTGCTCCTCATGTGTGTCCTGCCCAGGGCTCTCGGGTCCTTCCCCCCCACTTTCCCCCCCAGACCCCATCCAGAGGCTGGGCACAGCCAAGCAGCTGGAGCCAGTAGGGGGGACAGCGCCACCTGGTGGCTGCACGCCGCCCAAACCTTTACCTCCACGGGAACCTGGAGGTCCGGAGGGACCACAAGTTTTCCAGGCCTTCCCAAGGCAGCCCCTGTGATGCTCTGACAGGGAGCTCCACCAGGCGGCTCCGAAAGGCCGTCCCCTCATCCTCCAAGGCCCTCCCTGTCCCTGCCTGCCAGCTCTCAGACCGAGGGAGAGAGGCCAAACAAGGGTATGGGGAGAGGTGCCCATGTGCACATAAACACGGAGATCGTGTGGCAATGGATCCCAACTCAAAAAAACCTCAAACAGCTGGGCACCCATAGCTCACACCTGTCATCCTAGCTACTGAGGAGGTTGAGACCTGAGGATCGCAGTTCAAAGCCAGCCTGGACAGGAAAGTCTCCGTGAGACTCATTATCTCCAGTTAACCATTCAAAAACCGGGAGTGGTGCCGTGGCTCAAGTGGTAGAGCGCTAACCTTGAGCACAAAGATGGCTCAGGGACAGCTCCCAGGCTCTGAGTTCAAGTCCCACAACCATCAACCCACTCCAAAAGCCCCCCTCCCCGCTGCAAAACCCTTTAATCAATAACATTATATTTCCAGAGTGCACAGGTATAAAAAAGATGCCCTTGGCCTCTGGGTGGGGGAGGCTGCCTTGCTCTAGGGACACCACGAGACCCTCAGAAATTCCTGCCCATCAGTGCTACCACTGCCCTCAGGGAGCTTCAGAGCCACATGCCAGCTGCAGGGCTCATCTGTAGTGGCCCCAGAAAGAAAGTGGGCGGCGGGCAGGGGGCTGCATGCCCTGAAAGTTCAGAGCCCTCTCCCCCACCATCTTCGGGTGCTCACGACTGAATGATAGACCAGGGCCATCACCAAATCCCAAGGCAGCGGCACAAACTTCAGGCGGGCAGAGCGGCGTTGGACCCAGGCCCTGCCCTCTGTGCCCCTGGCTGGGCACCCCCCCGCTCTGCCCTCCTGCCGGGGTCTCCCCCGGCTCTGAGGGGTGTGTGGCTCCGGGACCATGCCTCCCTCCGTGCACTGGGCAGCACAGCCCTGCTGCTGCTGCGGATCTCATGTTGGGGTTCACTGTGGAGCCCTCTCTTCTCACCAGGCTCTAGCACAGAGGTAGGGGTGACAGCCAGCCCAACACCTGTTCATCCCCATTCTGGGCCCTGACGGCCAGTCTGCTGGGCATGGCAGAGGCGGCGGCAGGCTCTGTGGGCACAGCTGGAGAGGCCTGTCCAGCAGCTGCCTCCCTTTCTTCCTTGCTCCTGGGTGGGAGGAGCTGGCCTGCCAGGTACTCGGCCTCCCCAGGGCCCCGGGCAGGTGGGGTGCCGCCGTCCGGGCAGGTGCCAAGGTGGCCGGGCAGGCAGGTAAGCGAGTCTGGGCAGGCAGTGAGTCAGAGCACAGGAATGTTCTGGCCCTCCCGTGCCCCCCCGGCCCCCCCCCTGCCTCGCCCTCGTCTCTCCAGGCACTGCTGGCCCAGTGCCCATGCCAGGGAAGTGCTTCAGCCGGGCTTGCTCAAGCAAGGCCCGGCCCCGATCCCAGGACCCCGGGCTCCCTTTGATCCACACAGCCCCTTCCTCATGTCCCAAATGCTTCTGGGCCCAGGGCCATAGTGAACAGGTCTACCCGGCGGCACGTTTGTGGTTTACCCGTGGGCACGCTTGTGGCTTGCGTGTGGACACGTTGGTGGGCCGGGGGGCAGGGTAGGGGGATGGGCTTGCTCTCCCATGGGGGCAGACCCTCTCCCAAGGATGAGATGAACCCTGGGGAAGGCCCGGGCTCCCTGCAGAGGGGGACAGTCCATGCGAGAGTGCCAGCAAGGGCAGAGACCCCACTGCCCAGGCCTGGCCTACGTGGCTGGGGCTGGGGGCGGGAGGTGGCCAGGAGGCTGGGCACTAGCCACTGCTTTGGCCAAGGCCCAGCGCCTTCCTCTCTTTGGGTTCCCAAGCCCAGCCTGGCCACCCCAGGCGTCCTCCTTGCCCCAGCAGCATGGCCGGCAGAGGCCCCAGGGCCCTTGCACAGATAGCCCTCTCCCAACCTGCAGGAGCGGAACATGGGGCTCACGCCAGACCCCCACGGAACCCCGACCCCGGCCGGCACCACAGCCACGCCTGGGCTGGTTCCAGACCTCGTGTCCAGAACCCCCTGTGAGTGGTGGGACCCCCCACGGGGGCGTGGGGCTGGCCTTGCCCAGGGAGGCCCGAGGTCATGGAAAGACCTCAGCCTCCCACGCCTGGCCAGGGCCCGGCTGGGGTCTTCTCGCCCTGGCCTTGGCTGCGGGGGTCCTCGCTGCCACCTGTCTGCTCTGCGCTCTCCACTGCCGCCGCCGCCAGCGCCGCCGGAAACAGCCGGGGGACAAGGAGGCCGTGGGCCTGGGCCGCATCTCCAGCTGCACAGCCGCGCACCTGGTGAGGAGCTGCCAGGAGGCAGGGGCCCACGCCGACCGGTGGGAGGAGGTGGATGCCCCAGGGGGAGGGGGACACGGGGCAAAGGAGGGACAGAGGTCGGTCCCTGGGGGAAGGCCATGGGGCCCCAGCTGCCCCGTGTCTGCTTGCGGCTGAACAGTCTGGTGAAGCCCCTCCGGTGGCCGGGCCTGGAAGAGGGGGTGGTGAGTGCTGGGTTTAGGCGTGGGGCCGCGGCCCGGGAGCCCATGGGGCACGGTCCCGCGTGCTGTGGTCCCAGCCACACAGTCTGCTCTGTCCCCGCGCATCCAGGTGCAGCCAGATGTGGACGCTTTGGAGGCCAGCGTTGGGGGGGCCCAGCAGCGGGGGCGCATCCTGCTCTCTCTAGAGTATGACTTTGCGTGCCAGGAGGTGAGGCTGCTCTGCCGGGCTAGATGAAGCGGGGCGGGGGGGGGGGGGTCGCTGCCCTCCCCCCCCCCCCGGGCTGAGTTCACCTGCGGTTCCCAGATCAAAGTGGGTCTGAAGCGCGCCGCAGACCTGCGGGCCGAGGGCACCGCAGACCCCTACGCGCGCCTCAGCATCTCCACCCAGGCCGGGCGAGGGCACGAGAGCAAGGTGCACCGCGGCACGCTCTGCCCCGTGTTCGAGGAAACCTGCTGCTTCCCCGTGAGTCTCGCTGGGCTGGTGGGGGTGGGTGGGGGCGGGTGGGGGAGACGGAGCCGGGCTGGCCTGGGCGGGTGCAGGGTCTGACCGGCGTGGCCCGGCCCCGGCTCACAGCCCTACCCACAGGTCCCGCGGGAAGAGCTGCCCCGAGCAGCCCTGCAGGTGCGGCTGCTGGACTTCAGGCGCTTCTCGGAGCACGAGCCTCTGGGGGAACTCCACCTGCCTCTGGCCGCCGTGGACCTCCAGCATGTTCTGGAGCGCTGGTACCAGCTGGGCCCCCCTGGCACGGTGGAGGTGAGGCAGAGCTGGAGGGGAGCCCGGCCTCGTGCCCTGGGGGGAGACTGAGGCTCAAGGGGAGGGCCCACGGGGGCTGAGCGCCCCAGGCCTGGATGGAGCTCCCCCGGCTTCCCACCGCCTGCAGCCCGAGCGGAGCGGCGAGCTGTGCCTGTCGCTGCAGTACGTGCCCGGCTCGGGCCGCCTGACGGTGGTGGTGCTGGAGGCCCGCGGCCTGGGTCCCAGGCTGGCAGGTGAGAGCCACCTCTGCCCTCTTGGGTGGACAAAGGGTTGGGAACCTCGTGCTGGACTCTCCATGGTGAGACCTCCCCTGTCCCCTGTGGGCCTCCAGAGCCCTATGTGAAGGTCCAGCTCATGCTGAACCAGAGGAAATGGAAGAAGAGGACTACCTCTCCCCGGAAGGGCACAGCTGCCCCCTACTTCAACCAGGCCTTCAGCTTCCCAGTGCCAGCCAGTCAGATCCAGGTGGGCAGCTGACGGGGAGGGCTCAGAGGGGCAGTGGCTGGTACGTGTGCACACGCGTGGCCGGGCTGATCACGTGCTCTCCCCACCCCGGCCCGTCTCTGCAGAGTGTGGACCTGGTGCTAGCTGTCTGGGCCCGTGGCCCACATCTCCGGGCTGAGCCTGTGGGCAAGGTGCTGCTGGGCGCCCGGGCCTCGGGGCAGCCGCTGCAGCACTGGGCGGACATGCTGGCCCATGCTCGGAGGCCCATCACTCAGTGGCACAGTCTGCGGCCCCCCAGGGAGGTGGACGCTGTCCTGGCCTTAAAGCCCCGCCTGCGCCTGCCTGTGCCTGGCTCCTGAAGATGCGCCAGGCCTCAGTTTTCCTAGGCAGAGCCCAGGCCCTTCAACAGACTGTCCCAAGGTTTCTTTGGGTAATAAACACTCTTCAGCCATGCCTGAGTGGGTGAGGGGATGCCGACGAAGGGCGGGCCCAGCAGCGTGGCCACGCGGGGCAGTGTGTGCCACCTCTCCACACGCAGGCCTGAGTCGCCGAAGGAGGCCTGGGCCCCCGCAGAGGAGGGAGAGATTTCTCCAGCTCTGGCCAGTAGGGATGCCCTGTGGGGAACCTGGCTGGCCCTGCACAGGGCCACTGCGTAGTGCCTGGCCCTTCGGGGGACCAGCGGCACAGAGCCTCTCCACACGAGCAGCAGGGGGCAGCAGATGTCTTCGGAAGTGCTCGGGGGGCCTCTGGGGGTTCAGCCCTGGCTGAGGACGCACCTCCTAACCCCCCCCTACATCTGGACAGCTTTAGCGGCTCCAACCTCCCTCTGGCCCCCACGGGCCGGGGTGCGGGCAGGGCTTGGAGGCTGGGGATCGGCAGGGTGGGGCTCACGAGGGCGGGCCAGGGGCGAAGGCCCCCTCTCCGGTGAGAAGGGCGGCGCGGGGCCTGCCCGGGCGGCCACGGGGCCCCAGGCCCCCTGGGGTCAGAGGGAGGTTCCCAGGGTGGTGGCGCCACCACCCCCGCGGTTGAAGGATGGGTTCCAAGCTCCCATGAGGAGCCTCGGGCGGGGTGCCGTGGCGGGCTGGGAGCGGCCCGTCTCCGGGGGGGACCTCGTGCCCGGCTCCCAGAGGCGCAGGCAGGGTCACACGGAGGGGAGCATCTGCCTCGTGGGGTCCACCCTGCAGGACCCCGGGGCCTGACTGGAGGTCCAGGCTCACAGAAGGGGACACATGCCCCACACCACCACCGGAGCGGGCTCTGGGCTGACTTGGGGGCGATCTGCTGGGGGGTGGCCAGGGAGACAGCACCTGGCCGGCCGGGGGATCAGGGGGGGCAGAACCACGGGGCCTCACAGGAGGGCACAGGGGACACCGGTGTGGAGGGGGACAGGATGTCAGGGCCCCCCCCCCCCCGGTGTGTAGGCCCTGGGCTGATGTCCGGGCCTGTGCCAGTCAGAAGCCCCACACGAAGCCACACGAGGCCATGCTCACTCGCTGTCCCCAGGCTCTTCTCAAGAACAAGTCCGGCATCTCAGACTCGTCATTGAGACCTAAATAGAGCAACCCAATCCCTCCTCCACCCCCCCCCCCCAAGACTTCTTGGACAGGCAAGTGCAGGGCCGGGCCATGGCCGCTGGGCAGGTGGGGGCTTCTCCGGCTTGCTGTGCCCCCATTGGTCTGAGGAGGACTTCATGCCCTTTCTGAGCAGGGGCCTGGCCTGCAGGAGGTCATTTATACCCCTCCCACGGGGCCACAGCCCAGTGCGCTGCTCCTGGCCCGGATCTCACTCCCGGCCCTGACGCCCTGACTCTAGGTGAGGCCGGCCCGGCCCCGACGGCCAGAGCGTAGGAGAATGTGCAAGGAAGCTTGCTCTAGCATGCCGGGGCCGGGGCGTGGGGGGGCAGAGGGGGCCACGGCAGCTCTTCTGGGCCTCTGCCCCAGGGGGAGGAGACACGGGGAGCAGCTTCGGAGGAGGCTGGGGTGTCGGACAGGCCTCTGATGTCCAAACTTGGGTGTGGGACCCCTGGCAGGAGGGCTGGGGGTCCGCCAGCCGGGCAGGAGCCCCCAGACCGCACTCTCCTCCCTGTCTTTAAGTCCAATGCCAAAGGAGCAGAGTTAAAAATAGCTGCGGCGCTGGCACCTGTGCTGCCTCCGTGGGGACAGCTGGGCTCCTCGGGCCCCGCCGGGACATTCTGGGAGCGCATCTCCTCTTACTTCTCACCCCGGGATTCCTCCAGGCTCTTGTCCCCCGGACGTGGGGCGGGGAGCTAGGGCAGGTGGGTGCGGCCTGGGGCGCTGTGCCGGCCAGGCCCTGATGTCTCGGCCTCTCTCATCTTACAGCTTCTAAGCGCAAGACTTCAGGATGGGGGAGTAAGTGGCACCCAGCATGGGGACCCCTGCTGACCAGCCCCTCTCCCTGGGGGGGCGATGACCCCTGCTGACCAGCCCCTCTCCCTGGGGGAGGCCGGGCGACCCCTGCTGACCAGCCCCTCTCCCTGGGGGAGGCTGGGCGACCCCTGCTGACCAGCCCCTCTCCTTGGGGGGGCGGTGACCCCTGCTGACCAGCCCCTCTCCCTGGGGGGGCGGTGACCCCTGCTGACCAGCCCCTCTCCCTGGGGGAGGCCGGGCGACCCCTGCTGACCAGCCCCTCTCCCTGGGGGAGGCCGGGCGACCCCTGCTGACCAGCCCCTCTCCCTGGGGGAGGCCGGGCGACCCCTGCATTGCTCCCAGCAGTGCGCCTGCCCCATTGGGCCCACCCACTCCTGCTTCCATGTCCTGACCTCTCTCTTTCCTCCCCCACCCCCTGTACCTCCGGGACAGTGAGGAGGTGAGTACCACCGGGGGTGGGGGGCAGCATCTGGTTGGGAAAGGTCAGAGGGCAGAGCTTCAAGAGATAGAGAAGACTCCCCTAAAAGTGCTCCGCCCCCTGGGAATACTGGCGGGGGGCGTGGCCACCGTGCCTGACGGGTGAAGGCAGTGCACCGCATCCCCCTGCTCCCCCACCCAGGGCCCAGGACACTTCTGGCTTCTGTCCCCATTTTCATGGCCATAGCTCTGAAGCCAGGCCCCCCCCTCCCTCCTCATCTCCACCTCCAGCACCCCCCCCCACGCCTTGTGCCCACTGGGGTCAGATGGTAGGCCTGGGCTGGGAAGTGGGACCCTGGGCAGGACCACCTTGAGAGTCCCAGGTGCAGCCCCCCACCCCCGGACTGGGTGCTGCTGAGAGCCGGGGTTCAGCCACCTACCAGGGACCCCATCAGCAGCCTGACTCTCCTCCCTCCGCCCTGTCCCGCAGAAACGCAACAGGGCCATCACGGCCCGGAGACAGCACCTGAAGGTGGGTATGGGCGGCGGTGGGGCGGTGCCGGGGTGTGGGGTGCCGGGATGCGGGGTGCTGGGGTGCCGGGCTAGGCTGCGGTCTTTCACATCGCCCCCCCCCCCCCGCCCTCCAGAGTGTGATGCTCCAGATCGCGGCCACAGAGCTGGAGAAGGAGGAGAGCCGCCGCGAGTCGGAGAAGCAGAACTACCTGTCCGAGCACTGCCCTCCCCTGCACATCCCTGGCTCCATGTCTGAAGTCCAGGTACTGGCTCTGCACAGCTCACCTGCCCGCCGCCCGCCTGCCTCCCCGGCTTCTCCAAGGGACGGGGGTCAGGCGGGGGGAGGGCAGGGCGTGGATGGGCTCCTGCAGCCCTGGGGGGGGGTGGCTGCCCACCTGCTGCCTGTCCACCCCAGGAGCTCTGCAAGCAATTGCACGCTAAGATCGACGTGGCAGAGGAGGAGAAGTACGACATGGAGGTGAAGGTGCAGAAGAGCAGCAAGGAGGTGAGCAGGCAGGGCCGGGAGTGAGGCCAGGGGACACAGTAAAGGTGATGCGAAGGTAGGGCGAGGTGACAGAGGGGTGGGCCAGATGAGATGGACCAGGAGACACGGGGGGGGGGGGGGGCGGGGACAGCACGGGGGGGCGGGGGCGGCACGGGGGGGGGTGGGGATGGCACGGGGGGCGGGGACTGCACGGGGGGGGCGGGGACGGCACGGGGGGGGGCGGGGGCGGCACGGGGGGGCGGGGACGGCACGGGGGGGGGGGTAGGGGCGGCACGGGGGGGGGGCGGGGACGGCACGGGGGGGGGCGGGGACGGCACGGGGGGGGTGGGGGCGGCACGGGGGGGGCGGGGACGGCACGGTGGGGGGGCAGGGACGGCACGGGGGGGGGCAGGTGGCTACCGGGCACCCACCCCCTTCCCACGCCCCCCCCAGCTGGAAGACATGAACCAGAAGCTGTTCGACCTGAGGGGCAAGTTCAAGAGGCCTCCTCTGCGGCGTGTGCGCATGTCCGCCGACGCCATGCTCAAGGCGCTGCTGGGCTCCAAGCACAAGGTGTGCATGGACCTGCGGGCCAACCTGAAGCAGGTCAAGAAGGAGGACACAGAGAAGGTAGGCCTGGGCTCCCGTGGTGTCCACAGCTGCGGGCTGCGGGGTCAGCCCCGTCCCCCACGTGAGGAGGGGAGGCCGAGGCCTGCACCCCCCCCCCTGCCCAGCCGGGCTGCGGGGTCAGCCCCGTCCCCCACGTGAGGAGGGGAGGCCGAGACCTGCACCCCCCCTGCCCAGCCGGGCTGCGGGGTCAGCCCCGCCCCCCACATGAGGAGGGGAGGCCGAGGCCTGCACCCCCCCCACCCACCCAGCCGGGCTGCGGGGTCAGCCCCGCCCCCCACGTGAGGAGGGGAGGCCGCGGCGGTGTGCGGGTGGTGGGCCTGGGCCTGAGGCGTGTCTGGACCACCCCAGGAGCGGGACCTTCGTGATGTGGGTGACTGGAGGAAGAACATCGAGGAGAAGTCTGGCATGGAGGGCCGGAAGAAGATGTTTGAATCCGAGTCCTAGGCCCCTCCGTCCAGGCCCCTGCCCCGAGCGCCCGGTGCCCAGCGGGGTGGCCAGGCAGGGCCCCCTGAGGCCCTGCCTCACCTCTGTGATCAATAAAGGATTCCTATTCCCGTGCCTGGTGTGGTCTGGCTCCCTGGGTCCACTTGGGTCCATTGGCCATGGAGGGAGAGTGGTGAGAGAGAGCTTAGGAAGTTCTTCCTGGAGTCCTGGGCTGGGTGCGTCCAACCCTCCAGGGCTGGATGCGCCGGCCACAGGGCCTGTTTGTGTCCTATTGACTTGCCGGTGCCCTGTCTGTGCACCTCAGCCGGTGCCCTGCCCTATACTCCAGGCAGGCTACCCCTGCCTCGGCGGGAGCACCCCACCCCCAGCCGCCTCTCCTCGAGCCTCTCCTGCAGCTGTGAGCCAGACTGCCCGGCCTGCCCCATCCCACCCTGTGAGCCAGGCTGCCCAGCCTGTCTGGCCTGCGGTCTGCATCCTTGCCTGGCCTGCCTGGCCTGCCCGGCCTGCGGTCCATCCTTGCCCTGTCCCACCCTGTGAGCCAGGCTGCCTGGCCTGCAGTCCGCATCCTTGCCCGGCCTGCCCGGCCTGTGGTCCACGTCCTTGCCCTGCCTGAGGCAGGCATCCGTCCCTGGGGAAGAGGCTGAGTTGGAAAGGTTCATCAGGTCCTTGCTCCCATACCACACCATTAATGGTGCCCCCACTACCATGGGGACCCCTCATTGGAGTGAAGACACAGGGCCAGGGCTGGCTCGGTGCTGGGCTTCTTGGCTGCGCCATGGGCTGACCCTCCCATGGGGACTGGCCTGCACGGGCGGCCGGTCCACCAGGTGAGGGCTGGGTCTCTGCTTCTGTGCAGCCCACCAGAGCCCACCCTTCCAGCATCCGGGACCCTCTCCCTGGGCCTTCTTGTGGGTCTGGACTGCCCCCCGAAGAGCACGTGGGGCCTGGGGGAAGCCCCTGCTTACCGTGGGGCCAGCAGGCTTGGAGCAGGGCGACGTGGAGCCTGGGGGATGCCGAGGGGACAAGCCCCGGCCCAGGCTTGTGCTTAGGATCTGGGAGCCCCCAAGGGCTTTAAATGGTGCCCATGGCAGGCCGGGACAGGGCGAGGTGATGGCCAGGGCAAAGGACAGCGAGAAGCTGAGCATGAGGGCGTGGCCTGTGTGGAACAGGGCAGGTTACAGTGACATCAAGGACAGACAGTGGTCAGAGCACAGCCTGAGTCACGGAGACCAAGAACCCAGGGCTCTTCAGAGACCACTCCCCGGGGACCCCCCACTCCCCAGAGACTATATCCCCAGGGACCACACTCCCCAGAGAGTCCCTGGGACGGAGGGGCAGGGCAGAGCCAGAAGCAGAGGTGAGAACCCTCCAGCTGCTGTGAATGTGGGGGATGCGGCCATTCTTGGATGGGATCGTGGGTTTGTAGGTGTTGGTTACACTTGTCAATGGATGGATGAAGTCGAAGAGGCCTGTGGTGGGCGGCTCAGAGCTGCATTCCCACTGCTCTGCCTTGCGCTGTTCGGAGGTCCCTCGGGGGTCCCTCGGGGGTCCCTCGGGGGTCCCTCTGGGTGACAGCAGGGCTGAGCCGGTCTCTCCCGAGAAGCACGCAGCTGTTGTCGACAACTCTGAGTGCTAGAAGGATCTCAGCAGAAATCTAGAACATTCTGGAAAGATCTCAGCAGGTGGGGCGCATCAGGGGGAACGGGGAGAAGCACACGTACTCCCCCGCCTCCTGGGTGGTGCAGACGCTGAGCAGGCTGTGTCCCAGCCCTCGGTGGCCGAGGGACCTGGGACCAGGTTTGTGCCAACCTCCAGAGTTGGAGGCATCACGGTGCTAGCTGCGGGGTGGACTTCCATGGGGAAAGGCTAAGCGGGTGGAGATGAGACAGCAGTGTGCTCAGGAAGTAGAGAGGGGCGGGGGTAGGACAAGGACAGAGGGGTGGGCGAGGAACTCCTGCAAGCGTCTGAGGCCAGAGGTCCAAAGTCAGGGGGAAGAACAGACACTTGACTGACAGCTCAAGTGACCAGTGCCAGGCAGGGGGAGGCGGCTCCCAGAACACTGCCAGGAGCCAGGGAAGGGGACTATGCACAGGTATGGGACTGTGCTGTCTGGAGCCGGTGGCCCCCGCAGGCCCGGCCTCCAGGGGCACAGAGACGGCCTGGGGACAGAGATGGCAGGGACAGGCGGAATGCCACGGACCAGCCCCGATGTCCTGTCACACCAGAAAGCAAGCAAGAGGTCAGCACAGGCACAAGATGACCTGCCAGCGCAACCCACGCTGCTCAGGAGGCTGAGATCCGAGGATCCAAGTTGGAAGCCAGCCTGGGCAGAAAAGTCCTGAAGAAATGCAGCCCGTGAGGTTGCTGGCGCACAAGGCCTGGCTCCCTTGATAGAGCACCAACCGTGAGAGAAAAAGACAATCGAGTGTGTAAGGCCCGGAGATCAAGCCCCAGGACGGACCAGGACGGACATGAGGAGTAAGGAAATAAACAAAAATAAAACTAGCTGCAGGGCACGGCCGAGGGCGTGGAGCAGATAAAAGCCAGGTGGAATCAAGGGGGGGGGGCCTGAGGAGGGGGAGGGAGGGGGGAGGGAGGGCGAGGGGGCTGGCCTGCGGGGGAGAGGGAGGGGGGAGGGAGGGGGGAGGGAGGGCGAGGGGGCTGGCCTGAGGAGGGAGAGGGAGGGGGGAGGGAGGGGGGAGGGAGGGCGAGGGGGCTGGCCTGAGGAGGGAGAGGGAGGGGGGAGGGAGGGGGGGAGGGAGGGCGAGGGGGCTGGCCTGAGGAGGGAGAGGGAGGGGGGAGGGAGGGCGAGGGGGCTGGCCTGCGGGTGCTCTGCCCCCCCCCTCTCCCCCCCCCCCCCCCCTACCATGCACTCAGCCCTATTTTTTTATTAGTTGTGGGATTTGAACTCTGGCGCTACCCCTCAGCTCTTCAGCTCAGGCAAGCGCTCTACCACTTGAGCCACAGCGCCACTTCTGGTTTTCTGGTGGTTTATTGGAGATAAGAGTCTCTTGGAGTTTCCTGCCTGGGCTGGCTTTGAACAATGATCCTCAGACCTCAGCCTCCTGAGTAGCTAGGATGACAGGCGTGAGCCACTGGCACCCGGCTAGCCCTATTTTTTTTCCTTTTTTTATTTTTCAGCTAGAGCCTCAATGCTTTCTGGGAGTGGTTGGCTTGGCCCCGAGCTTCCTGCCCGGGCCTCCCTCCTGGCTGGGACTGGGCTGTGTGACTTGAACCTGCTCGTCTGTGGAGATGAAGGTCTTGTCAACTTTCGATTGGGTGGGTCTTGAGCTGAGCTCGGATTTCCACCTTCCGAGGAGCTGGGAGCTGCCACGCCCAGCTCGGTCCATTTTTCCTGGTCTACCTGCTCCACCCCACAGCAGCCCTGGCCCTCTGCCTGCGCCCCCTCCAAGGCCAGCTTGAGGTCGCCTCTCCTTCCCCAGCTTGAGTGGCCCTGTGCTCCCCTCACTCTGTAGGGCACACCCAGGAGGCCCTTCCAAGTCAGGGAGGGCTCAGGGATGACACACAGGGGCCCAGTCGGGCCCGGCTGTCTGACCCTTGCCCTCTGACCCTTGCCACAACAGCTTGAGCTCTGGAGTGCCAGCCACTCTGCCGTTCTCAGCCTCCCCTCAGGCCTGGGCTGCTCCGTGGCCCATCTGTACCCAGGCCTTCTGAACGGAGCCTCCCAGGTATCTGCTAAGCTCCAGCCTGGACCGCACTAGTCCACCCTGCCTCCCCCCCCCCCCCCCCCGGCCAGACCTGTCCACTCTGAGGCCTCTCTCCACATGTCTGCCTTCTGACCAGCGGACATCCCTCCCACTCCCTTCTCCGTGTCCCCTGGGCACGTGCCGGGGCTGGCCGCGCCCCCAGCTCACGCATGGCCAGCGTGGAGGGAGGAGCACAGGCCTCCCAGGAGCCCCACAGCCTTGCTAGCCATGGTGGGGGCCGCTGGTGCCCAGCCCCCCTCCCCCCCAGGACTGACCAGACAGAAGCCCCTGAGGAGGGGTCCTAACCCTCCCCCACCCACTCATCTTCTGCCTCGTGCATGCACGCCCCGACGTCTTCCTCTGGCCCCCAGTTCTGTGGGACCCCCTCTGTGTCACCTACTGGTTCTATCCCTGCAGATGGAATTCTCTGGGTCTGTGTCTGGGCCTGGCTCTGGGGCTCTTCTGCACCCCCAAGGCCTGTGCCCTGTTCACTGGAAACAGGAATGGGGTCACGGGACAAGTCTGGGACAGCCCCTCCCCACGCCCTGGCCCAGAGCGGGGTGCAGTGAGGCCTGGCCTTAGGCCTGGTCACAGCCGTCTCCCCTCCCCCCAGCTGACTGGCTCTCCCCAGGAGCGACACAGGCGGAGGTGCTGAGGAGGTTGGCTCTCTGTGGCTAGTGGTTGGTGCTGTCTTCTCCCTGACCTTATCTCCTCCTCCCTAGACTAACAAGATTAGCGCAAGCCGGGCGCCAGTGGCTCACGCCTGTCATCCTAGCCACTCAGGAGGCTGAGATCTGAGGATCATGGTTCAAAGCCAGCTCGGGCAGGAAACTCCATGAAACACTTATCTCCAATAAACCACTAGAAAACCAGAAGTGGTGCTGTGGCTCAAGCGGTAGAGCACTTGCCTTGAGCTGAAGAGCTGAGGGACAGCGCCCAGGCCCAGAGTTCAAGCCCCACAACTGACCAAAAAAAAAAGGATTAGAGCCACCCAAGTGACCTCATTTTACCTTAGTCACTTCTTTATGTCTTTTCTTTAAAAAAAAATTTAGTTTTTGTTATAAAGGTGATGTACAGAGGGGTTAAAGTTACCTATGTCAGATAATGAGCACATTCCTTTTCTTTTGGACAACGTCATCCCTTCATGATCTTTCTTTTATACGAATTACAAAACTAAGTCACACCGCGGGGCTGGCCAGGGGTTTCACCCCTGCTTGTCCTGGGGACAGGGAGGTCTCCCCATCTGAGGCCTGGCAGGGCAGGGCCGTTGGCTGGACGCGTCGGGCAGGGGAGGTGAGGCGCTGGAAGCCTGTGTCATCGAGGTTAGTCTCTCACAGCTAGTCTCTCACGGCACAGAGGCTGGAGACCCGAGGCCTCAGGGTAGGAGGCCGGTGCTGGTTCTGGAGGCTGTTGGGGGCAATCTGTCCAGGGCCTGGTCAGCTAGCTCTACAGTTGCTGGTGATCCTTGTCTGGTAGAAACACCGCCTGACCCCTGCCTGGTCTTCACGTGGCATTCTCCTGGTCTGGCTCATTTCCTCTTTCCGCAAGGACACCGTCATAGTGACCCGGGCCTCTCCTCCCCGGGGGCACCTCATTGCCCAGCTTTCCTCAGAAGACGTGCCATGAGGATGGGGTCAACTCCACCACGTGACAGAAGGGGTCAGCCTCTTCCCCCGCCTGGGCAGACGGGACGGGCACCCTCTCAAGGGCTGGGTGGGGTCTGGCCAGAGCGTGGAGCGGGCAAAGCCTTCCATCTCAGAGGGAGTCGGGAGCGGACCAGGCAGCCATGCCGGGGCTTGAGGTCCTCGCTGCCGCTGCACGTGTGTGCACATGCGTGTGTGCAGAGCCTGAGGGGCTTCGGGAAGCCGGCGGGAAGGCTTCCTGCTTGCGATGCCCTCTCTAGGCCACACTCCCTGCCAGCGGGGAGCGGAGCTGATAACGAAACACGTGGTAGGGTTTCAGGGATCCATGCCTCTGAGGGCCCTGTCCCTCAACCCCGTGGGGGAGAGGGCCACGTCTCCCCTGAGCCCCGAGGGCCTCATTCTAAACACATCTCGCAAGGGCGGCCAGAGAGGGACCTCCCCCTCCAGCGCCCTGACAGACCCAGGGAAGGTCTGGAGGAGACAGGGCTGGGAAGCAACCCGCCGACCAGCAGGAGGACCTGCCCCGAGGCCCCACAATGGGGAAGACATCGCCAAAGCCATGGGGCTCTGCCACGTGCCATGCATGATCCCAACCAAAGAAGGGCTGGGGACCTGAGCGTGCCAGGTTCAAGACTCCCCAAGGGGCTGGCCGGAGGGGAAGCCACTGGGCTCCGGGGTGGGGTGCCCAGGCCCTGGCCCTGCAAGTGTCTCTGCTGGCGGCTTTGTTCCTCCTTTGCGGTGTGTGGGGGTGGGGAGGGGCACCCCATCTTCCTCCTGACCAGTGATGCTTTGTGGGCCCTTCTTCCCTCTCTGAACCCCCGCCCCCCTCCCCTCCTGCCCCTCTTTGTCCTGGCACCTCCGCAAGGCAGCTGCTCAGTTAGGTTTCTGCAACATGGAGACACCTCATACTCTGGCTGGCTGTCACCCTGGCTCTGCCCCTTTGAGGACGGAGCAGCCTTTGCCTCTGCCCCCCAGCATGGACGCTGACCCCTGCCCAGTCAATCCTAGAGCATGAGGCTGGGAGGGGGCTGGCAGAAGCTGGGTGGGCAGGACGGCGGGGGAGGGAGGGCAGCGGGAGGGGGGGCAGTCGCCTTGCAACCTGATGCCCAAGATGTGTCAGATCTAATGGCAGGGGTGCAGGGGGCAGGGGGGGGTCACCAGCCCCAGGCCTGGAGGGCGGGCAGAGCGTTTGTCAGGGTGCTCGCGGCCATGAAGCAGAGGTGATGAGAACGGCACCACCCAGTCCTTCGGGCATCCAGGTGGGCTCAGTGGGCACCTTGTAGACCAGGCCCACTGGTGGGGGTCCTGGCGGGGCTGGGGGCTTGGGTCTCACACTCTCTACACAGCCGTTTAGGCCATGCCCTGCCCCCCCTCACCCTCCGCCCCGTGACAGGTGCCAGCTCCTCCAGCCCCGGGTTTGAATCCTACAAGCGCCTGGGCCACGGCCCCTCAGCCTCTGCACACCAGGGCAAGCCAAAGAGAAAGCACTGTGCCCCCCTCCACCCTCCCGCAGGGCTGTGGGGGCTTCCTGACCCCGCCACCCCGCTCCTGCGATGTAACCTCTGAGCGCAGCTTACTCAACACTTCCTGGCGAGCGGTTGGGGTTTGGGTGACTTCCCCCCCACCCTCACCCCCTCCCCCGCCCCCAGCCTCTTCTCTTTTCTTGTAGCAACAGATTAAAAAACAACATCGACCCCAGGCCCTGATAGGTCCCAAACCTCAACCTGCCACTGAAAGGGGAAGTGAAACCGGTGGGGCGGGGGCTCGGGCCAGCCCAGGGGGAAGTGCCCGGCGCCGGCACGCAGGGTGCGTGTGCACACACACACACACACACACCCTGCCACACGCCTGCACTGCACCCAGCCGCACCCACATCAGGCCCATGGCGGAGGCTGCGGGAGACCTGGGATCCGAGGAGCGGGAGGAGCTGCTGCCCGAAGACTCCGCAGGGTGAGCATCCTTGGCTCCACCTCAGCAAGGCCAGCCCAGGAGCCTGATGGGCGCCGTATCTTGGACCAGAAGAGTGGGAGCCTGGTGTTCTGGGCAGGGCGGGGTGCTGGGACCCCATGCCAGGCCTGTCTGAGGGGCCGCAGGGGAAGGGCTGGCTCTCCAAAGCTTCCCTGTTGGGTGGGGTGCAGTGGAGACCCGTCGTCCTGTGGGCCAGGGGCCGTGGGCTGTGGCGGGATGGGGTGGGAGAGGGACAAGAAGCAAGCAGCAAGGGCCACCTGTCCACCATGGCCAGTGCTCAGGGTGAAGCTGTGCTCTGAGGGGTCACGGAGGGTCTGCCTCGAGGGGGGCCTGGTTGGCGGGCGGCGGGGGCGGCAGGGGTGGCCACGCATGGCTGTCTCCTCAGTTCACTGTAGCCGAGTGAGGCCTGGTCCCCCATGAGCTTGTAGGATCCAAACCCAGGGCCGGGAGGGGCTGAGGGCTGTCCCGTGGAGGTGCTGGTGGGGGAGCATGGAGCCCCAATGAGCAGGCGGGTCTGGAGCGGCCCCTGCCCCCTCCTACAACCACCTCCCTCCCCACCCAGCGGCCCTGGTCCCTAAGCTGTGCACTTGGGCCCTCTTGGAGGAGGGAGACTCATCTGCAGGCGTCAGGGCCAGACTGGATCTCAGAAGGAGGCCGTGCACGCTGGGGTACAGGCAGGGCCTCGCGGGGTGAGAGGGAGACTGGGGCACTCCCCGGCGAGGGCAGCCCAGGCCCAGGACAGAGCTCTGCAGCCACGAGGTGCCGCAGGAAGAAAGCGAACCGGGGTGAGAAGTGGGCGAGAGACACTGCGGCAAAGGGGCCGCAGGGATCCTGTGAACGGCTCCTGCCATGTCCCAGGCCCTGCGTCCTGGCGGAGCGGATGCCTGCCCCGGCTCCCGGGCAGGGGCAGGGGGGGAAGGGGCAGGGGGCAGGGGCAGGGGCAGGGGGCAGAGGGCATGGGCAGGGGGGAGGGGGCATGGGCAGGGGGCAGGGGGCATGGGCAGGGGGCAGGGGACAGGGGCAGGGGGCAGGGGGCAGGGGGCAGGGGCAGGGGGGGAGGGGGCAGGGGGCAGGGGCAGGGGGCAGGGGCAGGGGGCAGGGGGCAGGGGGCAGGGGGCAGGGGCAGGGGGCAGGGGGCAGGGGGCAGGGGCAGGGGGGGAGGGGGCAGGGGGCAGGGGGCATGGGCAGTGGGCAGGGGGCAGGGGGCAGGGGCAGGGGGCAGGGGGCATGGGCAGTGGGCAGGGGGCAGGGGGCAGGGGGCAGGGGGGCAGGGGGGCAGGGACAGGGGGGAGGGGGCAGGGGGCAGGGGCAGGGGGCAGGGACAGGGGGGAGGGGGCAGGGGGCAGGGGCAGGGGGCAGGGGCAGGGGGCAGGGGCAGGGGCAGGGGCAGGGGGCAGGGGCAGGGGCAGGGGGCAGGGGCAGGGGGGAAGGGGGCAGGGGACAGGGGGCATGGGCAGGGGGCAGGGATGCCCGGCCAGGAAGATGCTTTCCTGTCACAACGCACGCACGGAGGCCTCTCTGTGAAGGGACGAGGGCACGGAGGAAAAACAGGCACGCTGGGACTGGCCGGGGTCTGGGCCTTCGGGGCCACGCTGTCCTCCGAGGGGATCCTGGGCGTGGGGGGCACAGGACGTGTGTGAGGTCGAGGAGGGCCGCGAGGAGCCAGGCCTGTGCCAGGGCAGGACACAAGCTGCTGGTCCATGGGGAAGGACGGGCAGGCGACAGCTGCTCCCAGTGTCCTGGTGCGGGCGGCGCCCCAGCCCTGCCCTGGGCACTCGCCCCCATGCCCTTAGAAGGGCACGGCGAGGCCTGACTGCTCCTCGGCCCTTCCTTGGCGCCCCCCCCCCCCGCTCCCCCCAGCTGTCGGGCATGGCCAAGGCTGCTGCGATCCGGCGGCACGGCTGACCCTCAGGCATCCTGGTGCAGTTCGGGGAGGGCGGGGCTGGGGGGGCACCTGTGCCCGTCCATCAGAAACGCCTGCTGGCAGTGCACTGGATACTCCTTGGGCCCCAGGAGGATTGAAGGCCCTCCCCCCCCCAGGACGTCCTGCTCACTGCATCCCGAGGGAGCGCGTGGTGCTCACCTTTCAGAATGAAACCGAGACACAGGGCAGGGCTCCCCCTTTCCACGCCAACTCAGGGAACAGGGGACTGTCCACCCAGGGAGAAGTCCCTGATGCCCTGGGGGAAGTGCAGGGCCTGGGAAGCCCCCAGAGCGGCCCGGGCGCCCAAGGGGAGGTGCAGGGCCTGGGAAGCCCCCAGAGGGTCCCCGACACCCAGGGGGAGGTGCAGGGCCTGGGAAGCCCCCAGAGGGTCCCCGACACCCAGGGGGAGGTGCAGGGCCTGGGAAGCCCCCCAGGGGTCCCTGGGAGGACAGCCCCACCCGGGCAGAGACTTCCTATGCCACGTAGACCAGGACACTGGGGCGCTGTAGCGAGGATCTCAGAACACACAGGAGCCCCCGGCTCCCCGTCCCCCTCAGCCCTGCCCAGCCCGGGGCTCCTGGCTGCCAGCTGCCTCCCAGGGGAGGCGCTGTGTCCCTGCTCAGATGCTCAGCCGCAGAGGCCCCTGCACAGGCCTCTGTCCTTTGGGGACAGAGCATAGCTCTGGCACAGGCTGGGCGCGGCTTTGCCTGAGACTCTGAGTGAAGTCTACAGTGCAAACCCTGTCTGTGGACTCCCCTTCCTTCCACGAGGGACTGAGTCCTGGTGCCTGGGGGGGGCGGGGTTACTGGGGAGGGAGGCTGGGCAGACTCTTGCACGCGCCGCGTGATCTAGCGCCACCCCGGCCAGGACCCCCGACCCCACGGCTCCAGGTGGCACTGGGATGGTTTGGGGACAGGTGGCCCAGCACGGGCGGTGCTGGCCAGGTGGCGTGCTAAGTCTCCCTCTCCTCTGGCCCCGGCAGGCAGCCTCTGCCTCGGCTTCCCCAGAACTTGGCCTGGGGCCTCGTCTTTGTGGAGCGCTTACTTGGGGGCAGCAGGCTGGAGAGGGCTCCGGCGGGCTCCAGGGGCACACCCTGCACCCGCGGCCACTGCTTCCTGGGGCTGGTGAGGAGGCTTGCCCCACTGGGGCCTCAGTTTCCCCATCTCCATTCTCTGTGGGCTGGGCCCTTGCCGGCTTTCTAAGCTGGGGGCCGGGAGGGGAAACTCCAGGGAAGCCGGCCCAGAGCCCGCTGGTGTGCGGTGGATTTGCCTCCTTGCTCTGGAGAGGCAGAGCCAGCCCCTGTGAGCTCGGGTGGCTGCCGGGACCCGGGGGGCCGGGGGGCAGACTGTGCTGGGCTGTCTCTCATGAGCCTGTCCGCAGTAACTCCCAGAGGACACTCACCCTGTGTTCTTCGTGGGGTTTGGGGGGGTGCCCCTGGGAGCCAGCAGAAGGGGGTGTGGCTCTGGCCTCCTGGCACTCCCTCTGTGGGGAAGTGGGCCTCGGGGCTCCCAGCTGACCCGAGGTGGGCAGAGTCAGGGCCTGTCTGGAGGGAACTGGACGGTGGTGGCCCCGGGAGCGTCCAGAGTCCTTTTGTCAGGATCAGGTTCTTTCCAGCCTGGCTTGTGCCCCTCATACCTGGGGGCACCCGAGGGGCGACGTTGAGTGTAGGCAGTCAGTGGACGGAGCCTTGGCCAGGGGAGGTGGGTGGGACACAAAACCCCTGGCCCTTTGGGGCCAGTGCAGGCCTGCCTGAGCTCCATGGGCTGACCTCCTCCACGCTGGGAAGTGGGCGAGCGGTCAGGGAGGGAGGACCGAGCCCCAGGGAAGGTCAGGCAGGATGCCCGCCCCCAGGTCCTTCTTGAGACGGGATTGGCCGTTAGGTATGGAGACAGACATAGGTACACACATACACATGTATGTACACACATACATACACACATGTGCGCACACACACACACACAAGACAATTGACGTTTCTGGGAGACCCTGTCTGCCTGGGTAGGTTGAGCTCTCTCTCTCTCTCTCTCTCTCTCTCTCAACTCCTTCCTTCCCTCTCCCTTTTCTTTCAGACTCAGTCAGTTATCCAGGGGATTTCACTTGAACATGTCACTTATGTAGATGCTACCTCAGAGCAGGGTGAGTTCCACACTCCTCTCCCCCGAGCCGAGAGAGTTTTATACTCTTCTCCCCCCAGAGCGGCAGCGTTGCCAGCGGCCAGGGGTGAAGACTGGGCAATGGGGGCCCCTTCCTGGGCAGAGGGTCCGCAGATGCCACCCAGGGGGAGCAGAGCCCTCCTCCCCGCTTATTGCTCCTTCCTGGATGTGACATGCTTTCCTGAAGGCAGACAGGACACCTCCCTTCCTGCCCAGTCAGCCTCTGTGCCCTGCTTCTCTCCCTGCTCTGGCATTCCTTCCTCCTCCACCGCCAGCTCCTCTTCCTCCTCCAGGCGCCAGTGGGACTTGAGACAGAGGGAGATAGCCAGTTCATTCAAGAAGAATCTGGGAAGAAGCCCTTGAGAGCTGGCCCCAGCCACAACCCAAAATGGGGCTTCATCACGAACACCGCCGCCCTTGCCACAGCCTTGGTTTTGGCTCACTTGACCTTCGTAAGCATGTGGGACATTCAGAGTTCACCCACTCTGAATCAGACATGTCTCTGTCAGAAGCCACAGAGCCTCTCTGGCCTCCTCCACCCACCACTCACTGTGCCTTTCCCTAGATGCTGCTCTGTTCACAAGCTTGTAGAGAAAAACCATAAATAAATTCATGAAGGGATGGATGGGCAAATTGATGGATTGATAGATGGATAGGTGGCTGGCTGGCTGGATAGATGGATAGATGGATGGATGGGTATGTGGATGGATGGATGGATAGGTGGGTGGATGGATGGATGAATGGATAGATAGGTAGATGAGTAGACATATCAATGGACAGATTGATGGATAGATGGATGGGTAGGTGGATGGATAGATGGATGGAAGAGATGGATGGGTAGATAGATATATACCAATGGATAGAGGAAAAATAGATGGATAGTTCATTGGTTGGTTGGTAAGTAAACAAATGGATGGATAGGGAAAAGTAGGTAAGGTACTTAAAATCTCCAACAATGATTCTGGTAAAGATATAAACATATCAGAATGAGTGATAGCTTTGGTCAGCTGAACACACAATTATCACATGTTCTACTGTAATTATATATATAATTGTACTGTAATTATATACTGTAATTGTATACACAATGTACCTGTGTAGCCCCGCTGCTGATAAACTCAAATAGATGAATGAGCGGGAGCACCAAAATATGAATAAATTTATGTGTGGATGGATGGAGGATGAGTAAGTGTAGCGATGAAGAGATGAAATGGGTCAGGAGATGAACACGTGAGCTGAACGGACAGTGGATGAGTAGATGGGTAGAATATAGACAGATAAATGACCGGATAATTTAACAGAAGTCTATCAAGAATGAATACATAAAAATAATGCACACACAAACAGACAGATATACAAATAGGCAAATATAACATTAGATAAATAGATGGGAAATGAATAGACAATGAATCTATTTGTGGATTAATTTTGCTGGATGAACTGTCAAAGAGATGGATCGCTTTCAATCAGAACTTTCCTATTTTGTTCCTGGAAATACGGGCATTTTTCTCTGTCTCTGTCTCTCTGTCACGGTTTCATCTCTGTCTTGCAAGATAAGCAATTGCTTATTGCTTCCCCAGGGACTTTCTGTGACTGTTACACACAGAGCATCAGCATCTGCAAAGCTGCAGAGTTCTACATCCCTTCACCCTGATTAATGTTTTCTGTACTATTTACCATCCCCTAATATGTTTACTTGTTTGTTTGTTTCCACTGAAATGTCAGGACTGTGAAAGTGGAAACTGTTCCTGATGAACCCCCAGCACTGGTGGCTCACACCTGTAACAAAGCTTCCCAGAAGGCTGAGTTTGAGTGTTGTGGTTCAAAACCAGCTGGTACAGCAAAGGTGGTGAGACTTTTATCTCCAATTAACCGCCAAAAAAAAAAAAAAAAAAGCCACAAGTAGAGCTGTGGCTCAATTGGTAGAGCACTAACCTTGAGTGAAAAAGTTAAGCAAGAGCCCAAGGCCCTGAGTTCAAGCCCAAAAACAAGCACCACACACACACACACACACACACACGCACACACACAGAGGAAAGCACTTGGAAGTCAATACAAATGTGTTGCTATAGTTATAAGGATTGGTAGACAAATATGTGATTAAGTAAATAATAGGAGGACCTAGTTGGAGGAGAAAATGGATGGGTGGGAAATGTAAACATTGAGGGCTGACTGCCCAATAACTATCTGAATTACAGACTCGCTTGGGTGGCTATATGTACACAGGTGTGTGAGCACAATTGGGTATGTGGCTGGCCTTGTGGGAAGACGGGACACACGATGATGGATAAACTGGCAGGCTCAGAAATGGATACATGAGTGATATGGATAAACAGAACATTTGAGCAAATGAGTGAAAATAAAGACAGAAAAATGTTTGGAGAGAAAAGTTTATACTAAAGAAATTACCTTAGTTATGCAAACAGACACGAAGATTGCTTGCGGGTTGAACATATAGACAGTAGTAACTAGCATGTAACAAGTGGTTATAGTGTCCCAAACTGCTGGATGGCTTGACACGCACTTCTCAGTGTTTTCTGGTATGAAAACATTTGGACAAATGGAGGGGAATGGGCAGAAGGACAGACAGGCCAATGCATGAGTTGATGGGTGTCTACTTGCTCAATGGAAAAGTGTAAAGGGAACAAGGGGACATGGGTGTATGTGTATGGGTGGCTGCCTGAACTGACCTGGAGAATGCAGTGTGTTTATATAGATAAGTGGGTTGAGAGGTGTGTTGAAGAATGGATGGGTTGACAAAAGGTACACAAAAAATGTATAATTGGGAGAAGATGGATGGATGAGGGGAAGGAAAGAGGCATAGATGGAAGGAGGATGGCTGGGTAGGTAGAAAACGGATGAAGGATGTATGAGTGGATAGACGGGTGGGTGGGTGGGTGGATGATGGATGGGTAGATGACATGCATGAGTGGATGGATGGATAAGTGGATGGATGGGTGGGTGGATAATGGATGGATAGATGGACGGGTGGGTGGATGGATGAATGTGTAGATCGATGAATGGGTGGATGGATGGATGAATAGATACATAGATGATGGATGGATGTGTGTGGGTGGATAATGGACAGATGAATGGATGGATGGATGGGTAGCTAGCAGATGGATGAGTGGATGGATGATGGATGGATGGGTGAATGGAAGAATAGATGGATGGTAGATGAATGATGGATGGTTGGATGAATGGATAAATGAGTGGATTGGTGAATGGGTAGGTGGATAGATGGGTGGATGCATATATGGATGAATAGATGGGTGGATGGATGATGGATGATGGAAGAAGAGATGGAGGGATGGGTGGATGGATGGATAGATAGATGGGTGAATGGATAAATGGATGAGTATGTATGATGAGCAGATGGATGGATGGATGGATGAATGGATGGATGGATGGATGGGAGGGTGGAGGGTGGACTGATGCGTAGGTGGGTAGATGGATGGATGGATGGATGGGAATATGGCAGGATGGATGAGTAAATGGATGGATGGGTGGATGGATGGGAAGATGGAAGGATAGATGGATAAATAACAACAAAGCCGGCATCAAACACTGCCACTGTATGTACTAGGAAGCATCTAGTTTCAAAGCCATGAATCTTGCCCTCCGACTTGTCCTGTCAAGCTCTCTGACTGGGCCTTGCTGCTGTGACAGGGAGCTCTCACCATCACGAGGTGGCCTTCTCCTTGTGGGAACATTCTTCCTTCATCTGAACCAGGCATTTCACTCCTGGTGAGCCGTGGCTGGGCTGGGAGCAGGCGACCAGGGGATGGTATGCCAAAATGCAGATGGTGCCAGGCTGTCTTCCCCTGGGTCCTCTGCATGATCTGCGGGCTGTGGGCTTGCCCTGGGGGCCCCTGCCTCCTCACGTCATTTCCCCAGAATCCAGAGGCCTCTCCACAGCCCTGTGGTGCTGGGATGAACAGTGGGCAAGCAGCATTTCCTGGCTCCTGTTGGAGGGCTCAGAGGGAGGGGGAGATACTATCAGCACCCTGGGAGAACCAGCCCCAGGATCAGCCTGGCTGTAAGGGGAAGGTGGGGTGCAGACTCTGATCTGAGCCGTGCACCTGAGTTTTCCGTGTTGTTGTTGCCACCTCTGCCATGGGGAGGTGTGCTTGCCGCTCCTCTGTCGGGTAGCCTCACTCTCAGTCCCTCTAGCACTTCCCCAGGTGGCTCTGGATGGCCCTGACTTCTGGGCCTGACCAGTCATACTCACCAGAAGGTGCCATGGACCGCAAGCAGGAGAGGAGGTAGCAGGGGCCTGGCTGGCTGCACACAGAGAAGTGCGAGAGCAGGGCTAGGGTTGCCTGCAGTTAGTGGACCCATCTGTGGTCCTGGCTGTGCAGGTCACAGGCTCTATGACCTAGGACACAGCGCTGCTGGCTGTGGTTATGGCTGTGTGAGTCACTGGCTCTATCACCTAGGACACAGCGCTGCTGGCTGTGGTCATGGCTGTGCAGCTCACTGGCTCTATCACCTAGGACACAACACTGCTGGCTGTGGTCATGGCTGTGCGGGTCACTGGCTCTATGACCTAGGACACGGCACTGCTGGCTATGGTCATTGTTGTGCAGGTCACAGGCTCTATGACCTAGGACACAGGGCTGCTGGCTGTGGTCATGGCTGTGTGGGTCACAGGCTCTATGATCTAGGAGACAGCGCTGCTGGCTGTGGTCTTGGCTGTGTGAGTCACTAGCTCTATGACCTAGGACACAGCACTGCTGGCTGTGGTCATGCCCTGCGGGTCACTGGCTCTATGACCTAGGACACGGCACTGCTGGCTGTGGTCATGGCTGTGTGAGTCACTGGCTCTATCACCTAGGACACAGGGCTGCTGGCTATGGTCATGGCCATGTGGGTCACTGGCTCTATGACCTAGGACACAGCATTGCTGGCTGTGGTCATGGCTGTGTGGGTCACAGGCTCTATGACCTAGGACACAGCATTGCTGGCTGTGGTCATGGCTGTGCGGGTCACTGGCTCTATCACCTAGGACACAGCACTGCTGGCTGTGGTCATGGCTGTGCAGGTCACTAGCTCTATGACCTAGGACACAGCACTGCTGGCTGTGGTCATGGCTGTGTGGGTCACTGGCTCTATGACCTAGGACACAGCACTGCTGGCTGTGGTCATGCCCTGCGGGTCACTGGCTCTATGACCTAGGACACGGCACTGCTGGCTGTGGTCATGGCTGTGTGAGTCACTGGCTCTATCACCTAGGACACAGGGCTGCTGGCTATGGTCATGGCCATGCGGGTCACTGGCTCTATGACCTAGGACACGGCACTGCTGGCTGTGGTCATGGCTGTGTGGGTCACAGGTTCTATGACCTAGGACACAGCATTGCTGGCTGTGGTCATGGCTGTGCGGGTCACTGGCTCTATGACCTAGGACACAGCACTGCTGGCTATGGTCATGGCTGTGCGGGTCACTGGCTCTATCACCTAGGACACAGCACTGCTGGCTGTGGTCATGGCTGTGCGGGTCACTAGCTCTATGACTTAGGACACAGCACTGCTGGCTGTGGTCATGGCAGTGTGGGTCACTGGCTCTATGACCTAGGACACAGCACTGCTGGCTGTGGTCATGGCTGTGCAGGTCACTAGCTCTATGACCTAGGACACAGCACTGCTGGCTGTGGTCATGGCTGTGCGGGTCACTAGCTCTATGACCTAGGACACAGCGCTGCTGGCTATGGTCATGGCTGTGCGGGTCACTGGCTCTATCACCTAGGACACAGCGCTGCTGGCTGTGGTCATGTCTGTGCGGGTCACTAGCTCTATCACCTAGGACACAGCACTGCTGGCTGTGGCCATGGCTGTGCGGATCACTGGCTCTATGACCTAGGACACGGCACTGATGGCTGTGGTCATTGTTGTGCAGGTCACAGGCTCTATGACCTAGGACACAGTGCTGCTGGCTGTGGTTATGGCTGTGTGGGTCACAGGCTCTATGATCTAGGACATGGCACTGCTGGCTGTGGTCATGGCTGTGTGGGTCACAGGCTCTATGATCTAGGACACAGGGCTGCTGGCTGTGGTTATGGCTGTGTGAGTCACTGGCTCTATCACCTAGGACACAGCGCTGCTGGCTGTGGTCATTGTTGTGCAGGCCACTGGCTCTATCACCTAGGATACAGCATTGCTGGCTATGGTCATGGCTGTGCGGGTCACTGGCTCTATGACCTAGGACACAGCACTGCTGGCTGTGGTCATTGTTGTGCAGGTCACTGGCTCTATCACCTAGGACACAGCACTGCTGGCTGTGGTCCTGTCTCTGCGGGTCACTGGCTCTATGACCTAGGACACAAGGCTGCTGGCTGTGGTCATGGCTGTGCAGGTCACAGGCTCTATCACCTAGGACACAGCACTGTTGGCTGTGGTCATGGCTATGCGGGTCACAGGCTCTATGACCTAGGACACAGTGCTGCTGACTATGGTCATGGCCCTGCGGGTCACTGGCTCTATCACCTAGGACACGGCACTGCTGGCTGTGGTCCTGGCCCTGTGGGTCACCGGCTCTATCACCTAGGACATGGCACTGCTGGCTGAGCCTCCGTTTCCTCATCTGGCACGCGGGTGGCTGTGAGAGTAGACTATTTGGAAAGCCACTCCATGTACTCTTGCTCACCCAGAACTGCCTGTGGTGGTTGCCCACCGTGTGAGGTGAGACTGGCCCTTCCTCTTGTCCAGCCACTCGCCTCCAGTGTTCTCAAGTACGTCATGGTGACTAAGCCCAACCAGAAAAACAATGGGCTGGGCTGCTCGTCCTGGGCCTTGGCCAGCTGGGCAGGGGGCCCAGCTGGTGAGGGCACCCACGGACCCAGTGCCCGTGGCCACCTCGGGGCCACGGTCTCTAGCACGCAGGGAAACATCTGTGTGGCAGAGGCTTTGTGTCTCCAAGACCTGGCTCTGTGAGGGCCTTAGAGAGCTGGGGAGGGCAGCAGCTTCTCCAACTGGGGACCAAGGGAGATTCCTGGGATGCCCAGCCTCCCTCTGGAGGCTAGAACAAGGGCAGCGGCTGGGAATAAACAAAGGGAAAAATGGAGGAGGAGGGAGGGAGGGATGGGGAAGGGAGGGAGAGGAAGGGAGGGGAGGAGGAAGGATGGGGGACAGGGGGGAGGGAGGCTAAGACAGGGATACACAGACACCAGAGGGGAGAGAGGGACTGTGGGTGATGGAGGGGCCGAGGGGCAAAGGAAGGTAGAGGTCCAGGCTAGAGGGAGATAGAGCAGGCCGGTCTGGGCCGCAGAGGAGGGCCGGGCTGGCCGGGCCAGGGGAGAGGGCCAAGGATGGACGCCCAGTGGCCAGGCACCCATGAGGGGGCAGTGGTCAGGGGAAGGGGAGGCCGCAGCTGCTGCCTAGGTAGCCAGAGAGGAGGCCGGGGAAGAGAGAGAGGGAAGGAAGGATGGCCACGCTGCCCGCCAGTAGGGCGCAGAGGTCCAGCAAGGCCCCCACACGGCTGGCTGGGCGGCGGGAGGGTTTCTCTCTGGCATTTTTACTAGTCTGGGAAGGAGGAGGAGGTGGTGGAGGTGGAGGAGACAAGGGGCGGAGAAGGGGGCTGGGGACAAAAGGGAAGCAGCTGGTGAGCGTCCTGGGGAAGGAACGGGGAGCGGGGAGCAGGACCCGCAGAGACGGGGCCCAGGGACCCGGGGACAGAGGCCGGGCCGGGGCGAGGGGCTGAGACAGGGATAGAACACCAAGACAGACAGATGCTTGTCACACCACGAGTCAGGAAGAAGACAGGGAGGGGGACTAGAGGGCCACACACACACACACACACACACACACACACACACACACACACACGGGCAGGGACACAAAGACAGGGACTCTGGGAGAGGGGACACAGAGGAAGAAGGGCAGGAACGCAGAGTGAGGAGCAGGGACACAGAGACAGGGCAGAGGAGTGAGGGGAGAGAGGAGGCGAGGGGAAGGGGGGTAGGGGAAAAACAAGAAAAGAATAAAGGAAAGAAAAGAGAAGGGGAGGAAGGGAAGGGAGGGAGGGAGCGCAGGAGAGCAGAGCAGGGCAGTAGACGCGAGGCCCTGCTGCGTGGATGGAGCCTTTGAAGACGCAGGCCAGGGTCAGGCCGGGCCGCCGGGCGGGCCTGCCAGCAGGAGCCGCTCCCTGCCTCTGAGGAGGAGCTCTAGCAAACGGGGCTGGAGATGCCCTTGAGGTAGGTGCTCCCCAGCCCGGCGCAGGGTGGCCGCGGGTACCCACAGACAGGGACCCTTGCCTGGGTAGGGGCTGCGGTGGCCTCGAGCCTCCAGGCAGCGCAGCTGTGCAGCACGTGTGAGCCAGCCAGAGAGCGAGGCAGCGGACAAGGCCCCGTCTCCCGGGCCCCGGCCTCAGACCAGGCCCCTCTGCTCCAGGCGACTGGCTCAGCCTTCCCTGCGTCTCCAGGACTGGGGTGTCGTCTCCCCGCCCCCCCAGGCCTGCAGGCTCAGCCGCCCTTCACCGTGCAGATACTGAGCCTGGTCTGGAAGCCGCGGGCCCGGCCAGCCCTGCGCGAGGGGCCCCGGTGCCCAGCGAACGCCCACTTGGCGCCTTGGCAGGCTGGCCTGCCGGCCAGGGCAGCATTCTCTCTGGGTCCGTGCTGGACTCTGTGAGGTGTGGTGTGGGCGTCTGACATGTTGGTTCGGTCCTGGCAGGAGCCGGCCGGGCGGCAGCCCCTGGTGCCGACGGCTCCCCATCTTCTGGTGAGCTGCCCTCCAAGCCCTTCCTTCCCCACCGTTCGGGCTGTAGAGTGGCTCTGCAGGAGGCCTGCCTTGGTCTCTCTCTGGGAGGGTCTCCTCCCCCTCCGGCCCCTTGGGCCGGTTCCCCGCTGCGGCTGTCCATCTGTCTGTCTGTGGAAAGGGAGGCTGGGGTGCATCAGCATCCCTTGTGCGCTTGGGTCCCGGGCCTCCCTGGCCAGAGGCAGACAGCGGGGTGCTGTCACTCAGCTGAGGGGTGCGCTGCGCGGAGGCCAGGGCCAGGGCTGCCTGGTCATGCTGGTGCAGCTTGCCGCCAGCTTTCTCCTAGCCCTGGCCCTGGCATGGGACACAGCTGCTACACAGGGTCGGGGCCAGGACCGGGCTCTGGGGTGACCCTGACTGCGCGTTTCCCATCCCCCATGCCTTCCCACATCCCCATGCTCCCCTGGCAGCCCCTCATCTGGCATCAGCCCCGCCAGGCCCTGACAGGACCCCCTGTCGGTCTCAGGCCCCCTCCTCTCCCCCTCCCTTCCCTTCCCAGCACGCTTTGTGACCTGGGAACCGAACAGGGCCTGGGGTCAATGTCCTAGCCCCTAATGCCACTTAGCAAATGGGAAATTGAGGCCCAAGAGAGACGTGTGGGGCCTGTGTTGGTCACAGGAGGCTCAGCCACTCCATCTGTCCAGCCATGACCCTGCTCTGCCCGCGTGGCCAGCATGGGGCAGTTGTCCCGCTAGCCGCAGGCACCCCAGAGCGGTGGCAGGCACGGGCTTGCCCTGAGGACACACATGTGCACACACACATACACACGTGTGTGCTCTCATATACACACAAGTACACATATGCTCCCAAGCAATCACACTTACACACACCTATATAGACACATATACCTAGACACATGCACACACGCGCAAGCATGTGCATGCATGAAAACACACCAACACACCTGCACGTGCATTGCAGGTGCACATGTGCATGGAAGCATGTGTGCACACATGCAAACACCTATACACACATGCCCAAACACATGAACATGTGAAAATCCCTCTGCACACACACATGTGCAGCCAGGCATGCGAGCACACACGCATGTGCACACAGACACGCACACACACGCACGTGCACACACACACACGCACAGCGGAGGCCTCTGGTGGCTGGCAGTGGCCTGGCAGAGTCTCTGCCTCTCTGGGGTCCCTGGGACTCCGGCAAGGGCGCAGAGAGGGCAGGAGAGAGGCCCTGGCAGAGGACAATGAAGAAGTCCTGGCCCGCGCCGGTGAGCAGGTCCGGCACACTGCAGGGGCCAGGCCTTAGAAGAAGGCTAGGCTGCCTACCGTGCTATGGAGGCCGTGCACCTCACACAAACGTACACACAGGAAGACAGCACGCAAGCACACACGCAAGCGTGCCGTGAGACCCTACGCACGCGTGTGGCGCCGCCCAGGCACTACGACACGGCTGACCCCCATCTATTGCTGCTCGCTCCACTTCTCCCAGTCCCTTGAGCCAGGGGAGAAAGCCAGGCTCAGAGAGGTGCTGGACCTTGTTCAAGGCCACTCAGCAGAGCTGGGGGGCCTGCCCCCATGTCTACCTGCTCCCCCAGGTCCTCCCCCCCGCCCCCGGCCCCACGCCTGGAGACAGCTTCTATCCTATGACAAACGGTGGACAGGCAGCTGAGCACCAGCAATGGTCAGGGTGCAAAAGAAATCTAGTTTAAGCTGGTTAAAAAGGAGACTAGGGGCCAGAAGAGAAATGTGTCCCCCTGCGCCTCCTCCTCCCTCCCCCACCCCCCCGGCTGTGTCTTAATCTGGGTCCTCTCGGTTCTACTCCAGCCTCAGCCAACACAGACCTTCTTGAAGGCTAGCAGGGCCCAACACCCAGAACCCCACACCCGGGGCTGCCCTCAGGTCTCTTCCTGCCCCTGGCCTTCCTGTCCCCCCACCCCCCCAGTGATCCAATCCCCACCCCAAGCCCGCTGCGGGCCGGGCCAGGACTCAGGGAACCTCTCCTCGCCCAGGGATGCTGGTCCTGCAGGCCTCGGGGGGTGGCTGTGACGGGGCTGGAGCAGGGCAAGGAGGCTGGGCTGAGGGTCGCCCGGCTGGCGTCCTCCCCAGGCGACGGTGCCCGGCCCCGGGTTGCCTGCGTGTGTCCACACCTCTGTCCTGTGGGTCTTAGGCCCACGGGTAACACCATTGCCGTTCCTCTCTGTGGCCCTCCCAGGGGCTTTAAGGGCCCCCCAGTCAGACACCACCCTGAACACCTGGCTAAGTGTGGTCTGGAGACCCCAGCTGACCAGGAGGGCAGGAGACGGTGCCGGGAGTCTACTGGGCTGGCCCCAGGGAGGGGGGAGCCAGACCTCCAAACCACAGCGTCCAAAGGGGAGTGGCCACCGGACCCATCCCGGGCCCAGCATCCCGAGGGTGGAGTGCCTCCCCCCCAGCAGGGCAACACCCTCCTGGGCCGGTGGTCTGTCAGCCAGAGCTCGCCTGCCCCAGAGTCTGACTGAGCCAGTAGCAGGGGTACAGGGACCAAGTGGCCCAGCCCCGTGGGCAGGGCGTCAGGGCCACAGCCCAGAGGACTGAGGTTCCGGCTCCAGTCCCAGTCGGCGAATCAGAGCTGGGCAGACCGGGCAGCCAGGAGTGATGGAGGTGCCCGGGTGCCCGGAGCCCACACTGCTTGCTATGGCCTGCAGGGGACGGCTGGCCGGGACGGCCCCCAGCGGCCCAGCTGAGGACTGCGCTGGGGCTGGCCCCGAGGAGCCCACACAGCAGGTACAGAAGACTTCAGGGGCAGCTTGGAGGGCAAGGAGCACCGTGTGGCCCCTGGGTGGGCGTGGGGGTCCGAGGACAGGAGGCTGCCTGCGGGCTGCTGTCCTGGGGGCAGGAGGGAGGCCTGCGGGCTGCTGTCCTGGGGGCAGGAGGGAGGCTCTGCGTGCCGCCCGCTGCCCACATGGGGCAGGGCAGGTTGGGGCTGGCCGTGGGGGATGGGGCGGCTTGGGATGTGGGCACTGGGACTGTGGTTTGTGGTGCCTGGGGGCTGAGGGTGGGTCCTGCTGGGGAGAAAAGAGCTGGGAACGAGGGGCCAAGAAAGCTCAGGGTGGGAGATGGGGGGGCGTCCCATGGAGGACAGGGGGGCGTCCTGTGGAGGACAGGGGGGGTCCTGTGGAGGACAGGGGGCATCCCATGGAGGATGTGGTGTCCCGTGGAGGATGGAGGCATCCTGTGGAGGGAGGGGGCATCCTGTAGAGGGAGGGGGCGTCCCATAGAGGACTGGGGGTGTCCTGTGGAGGGAGGGGGTGTCCTGTGGAGGGAGGGGGCGTCCCATAGAGGACTGGGGGCATCCTGTGGAGGGAGGGGGGTGTCCTGTGGAGGATGGGGTGTCCCGTGGAGAGAGGGGGTGTCCTGTGGAGGGAGGGGGCGTCCCATGGAGGACAGGGGGGCGTCCTGTGGAGGACAGGGGTCATCCCATGGAGGATGGGGTGTCCCGTGGAGGGAGGGGGCGTCCCATGGAGGACAGGGGGGCGTCCTGTGGAGGACAGGGGTCATCCCATGGAGGATGGGGTGTCCTGTGGAGGGAGGGGGCGTCCCATGGAGGACAGGGGGGCGTCCTGTGGAGGACAGGGGTCATCCCATGGAGGATGGGGTGTCCTGTGGATGGAGGGGCGTCCTGTGGAGGGAGGGGGCATCCTGTAGAGGGAGGGGGCGTCCTGTGGAGGATGGGGGGGTCCTGTGGAGGACAGGAGGCATCCCATGGAGGATGAGGGAGTCCTGTGGAGGGCAGGGGTGTCCTGTGGATGGAGGGGCGTCCTGTGGGGGGAGGGGGCATCCTGTAGAGGGAGGGGGTGTCCTGCGGAGGGCGGGGAGCATCTGGTGGAGGGCAGGTGGACAGGGTCCGAGTGGCAGAGATGGGGTGGGGCCTGTGCTGGCATCATGAGGTGTGAAGGCTCAGCTCCCTCCGCGGTTCCCACTTAGACTATAAGAAGAGGAGCCCAGAGCAGGTGATAGGGTTTGTGCTGCATGTGGGGGTCCCTAGTGACCCCTGCTGGAGGTCTGAAGGCAGAGGAGGAGCGGGGGGGGGGGGGGGGGAGGGAACGCGTGCAGGCCTCGGTCTCTCGGGGTGGCGGGTCTTCCTGCCCACCTGTGCCTGGTCTCTCCTCACTCGGTCCTCGGGGTGGGGGCCCCGGTCACGCGTCGCCTCCAGGGCCCCCAGCCTCCACGTGTGCGTGGCAAGACAGCCGGAGACCTGGCCAGTGCCGGAGACGCCCGGCTGCTTCACGGGGGGCCGTCCGGGGCCTGGGGGCTGGGGACTTGGGAAGCCAGGACCCCAGCGCGCCCGTCTGAGGGGGCTGAGGATCTCTCCGATCTTGGCCCTGGGTCTCTGGTGTGCAGCCTGGAGCGCAGAGGCTCAGCAAGGACTGCGGCCTGGACACCTGTGGGCAGGAACCTCAGGCTGGCTCAGAGGAGCCCGTGCCCCAGGAACGGTCAGTCTCCCAGGGTCCCCGAGAGCTCAGGGGAGGCCCAGGGGCCCGACAGGGCACCCCAGCTCGGATGGGCGCTTGCCACGTGGCGGCCTCGGGCCAGAAGGCTGAGGCCCTGTGACGCCGGACCCAGCAGGACTGGCTTCCTGGGCTGCGGCTCCGGCAGGGCCGGTGTCAGCGTGACCGTCCGGCCGGTGCGGGACTGCGGGCAGAGGCCGCGAGCGAGGCCTTCCCAGTGAGGTGAATCTGGGCGCAGCCGGCCAGGCAGGGAAGAGGTGGGGATGGCAGAGGGAGCCTCGGCCAGCCGCCATCACGTGTGAGGGAACGTGCCAAGCCTCTCCTCGTGGGCCGGCCAGCCTCTGCCCTGGGCTCTCCAGGAGCAGCGTCCAGCACAGAGGAGCGGCTCTGCCCTGTGCCCTGCCCTGAGGCACAGACCCCAGGGGCCGCCAGGGCTCCTGCTCGGGAGGATGCCGGTGGAGGAGCGGAGCCGGGAAGGTCTCCAGGGCTGCTGTGTAGCTGGCCAGGGCCCCTGTGGTGTCGCGGTCAGGGACACAGGGAGCAGAGAGGCTGGGACACAGTGTGCCGGCATCAGGCAGAGGGAGGAAGAGCAAGCTCAGGTCCACGGCAAGTGGCGGCCCCTCGGGCCGGAGCAGGCAGGGGGGCCGGGGAGGGGGTCGGGCCCTGACCTCCGTCCCAGACCCCCGTCAGACTTGCCTAAGCAGACAGGGCCGGAGAAGTGAAGAGCCACGGTGGGCTGAGGACGCTGCTGGCTCCAGCTGACCACAGAGGGCAGCAGAAGAGGTAGGGCACAGGCCGAAGGAGGAGCTGGGCTGGGCAGCGCCCTTCCTCCTCCCCTCCCTCCCTCCCCAGGGCCTGGGCACCCTGAGGCTGGGGTGCACACGGGCATGTAGGAGCCCTTCTGAAGGTATTCTGGTGGCTGTGGGGTCCCCCCTGCCGGCTGGTGGTGCGACGGGCAGGCCGGGGTCCCGTGAGAGGCTGTGTGGTACCCAGGTGCATGGCCACATCCTTTCCCATGGTGCCTGTGGACTGCAGGGTGGGGGATCCCCGAGGGAGGCCCTGGGGCCGGGTCCTCAGGAGTCAGCACCGTGCCCAGGCAGGAGGGTGCAGCTAGGGATCTGGGCCGATGGCTCCAGGCGGAGACAGGGTGGCTTGGGCACCAGGTGAATGGGGGCAGGGAATGCAAAGACCTAAACCCCTCCCCAATAACTGCCCCCCCAGAGGTAAATTGAGTGCCCAGACCTGTACGCATCAGCTTAGGGTGTGCAGGTGTGGGGGGGGGACCGGAGAGCTGCCCTCTCTGTACCGGCCTCCCTCACCCCTGCCTGTCTCCCCGAGGCCAGGCGCCGGACTCCGCTCCCCAGGGCAGGGCAGGGCTCTGGGCAGGCGGGTAGGCCTGAGGAGTGTTGCGGGCGTCTGGGGAGAGCTGGCTGCACTCACTCACCTGTGAATCCCTGCCACCTAAGAATGAGGGGTTGGGGAAGAGTCTGCAGGGAGGAGGGACCAGGGCTGGAGGAGGGAAGAATTATGGGCTCAGCACGAGGCTTGTGGAGCAGTTTGGGGGTGGTCTGGGGTTCCTGGGGGAGGAGGGAGCAAAGAAGGCTGGAGATGTCCGTGGGGATCTCTCTGACACCCCTTGCTGGCGGTGAGACTCCCCAGGCCCAGCCTACGAAGTGGGGAGCCACGGACACCCCAGGAACACTGTCCAGGGGCGCTTCCTGGCTCGTCACTCAGCACCGAGTCTGGGGTGAGGCCCTGCCAGTGGAGGTGACGCCTGGACCGGAGGCCAGAGCCCGGACGCCACCAGTGGGGGAGGGCGGGGGGGGGGGTCTGAGGCTCGCCAGGGGGCTCTCGGCCTCCTGCTCGGCCCCTTGTGACTCAGCCCCAGACCACTGGCCAGCAAGGAGGACTGCAGACCGAGGGGCACGGAAGACTCGGCTTTGGGGGTCCAGGGGGAACAGCCAAGGTCACCCAACAAGAGACCACCGTGGGGGCAGGGAGGAGGCATGAGGAGAGATGACCTGTGCCTGCACCAGTCCTGGAAGAAGGGGTGCCCAGGATGGCCGCGGGGACAGGGGGGGTCCCTGGCACGCTGTGCTGCTTCCTCCCTACTCCCGTCCCAAGAGCGATTCCCATTTGAAGGGCCCAGAGAGGTACAGCTTCTGCCTCGGCTGCACAGCGCCTCCTCCTGGTGTGAGGGAGAGAGTGGAGTCCACAGCCTCTTCCTGGTAGTATCTCTGGATGTGACCAGGGCTAAGCCCTCAGCTGGCCCCGGGTCCCTCTCCTATGTCCCACATGGGGTCCCCTGTGAAGGCAGGTCCGCAGGCTGGGGGTCCCAGAGGTTCCCAAGGGCAGGGTGCAGGGTCCGGGGATGCCAGGCCCTCCCTGATGCTGGGCACTGTGAGGCTCTGGACACTCGGGGTAGCCTGGCCCGGGGAAGCCCTCAGCTTGCTGCCGAGGTGTGCCCTAGGATAGAGGCCAGGGGTGAGGCTGAGGGATGGGGGTCAGGGAGGTGAGGCCGAGTCTGGGGTCTCACCACTAGCAGAAGGACGTGGAGGGGACTCATCAGCCCTGGAGCAGGGCTCCTCCAGACTCTCACCTCCAGGGGCCATGCTGGCCCAGTTCCATGCGTGACCCCTGCCCCACGACCTCATCCCAGGCCATCCCAGGTCGAGCAGCGGCATCTGCTCCTCCAGGGCAGCCACAGGCCTGGGCTCCACGGCTCTGGGCATCCACCTCCAAGCTTAGAACCCACAGACCTTGCAAGCCTCCTGGGCCCGGCCTTCACAGCTGCCCTTTTAGGATGACCTAGCCAGCACAGAGCTGGCCCGTGCGCCGTGTGGGACAGACTGACTTTCCGTGTGTTGGCCTGCTTGGTGCTTAGGGGTAGGGACACACCGAGGCTCAGAGGGGCCACCTGGCTGTCTAGGCCCAGTGAGCCGGGAGGCCGGCCGGGGACTGCGCTGTTGGACCAGGTCCCTGGCTCTCCACCACCAGGAGTGCTCGGCGAGGCCGGCGCTGGGCTTGGCAGTGCCCTGGGGCGGGCCCACTGGGCTCCAGGGAGATGCGCAGGGCCGCTCCAGCCCGGGGCTGGGGGTTCCTCATCCTCCATCCCTCCTCCCACTCCTCCACCACTCCTCCTCCTCCTCCTCCATCCCCCTCCTGATCCTCCATCCCTCCTCCTCAGCCTCCACCCCTCCTCCTCATCCTCCATCCATCCTCCTCCTCAGCCTCCACCCCTCCTCCTCATCCTCCATCCCTCCTCCTCATCCTCCATCCTTCCTCCTCCTCCTCCTCCATCCCCCTCCTCATCCTCCATCCCTCCTCCTCCTCCTCCATCCCTCCTCCTCCTCCTCTTCCATCCCTCCTCCTCACCCTCCATCCTTCCTCCTCCTCATCCTCCATCCCCCTCCTCATCCTCCATCCCTCTTCCTCATCCTCCATCCCTCCTCCTCAGCCTCCATCCCTCCTCCTCCTCATCCTCCATCCCTCCTCCTCAGCCTCCATCCCCCTCCTCATCCTCCATCCCCCTCCTCATCCTCCATCCCTCCTCCTCAGCCTCCATCCCTCCTCCTCCTCATCCTCCATCCCTCCTCCTCAGCCTCCATCCCTCCTCCTCCTCATCCTCCATCCCCCTCCTCATCCTCCACCCCTCCTCCTCATCCTCCATCCTTCCTCCTCCTCCTCCATCCCTCCTCCTCAGCCTCCGCCCTTCCTCCTCCTCCTGGTCCTCCATCCCCTCCTGGTCCTCCATCCCCTCCTGGTCCTCCATCCCCTCCTGGTCCTCCACCCCTCCTCCTCCTCATTCTCCATCCCTCCTCCTCCTCAGCCTCCACCCCTCCTCCTCATCCTCCATCCCTCCTCCTCATCCTCCATCCTTCCTCCTCCTCCTCCTCCATCCCCCTCCTCATCCTCCATCCCTCCTCCTCATTCTCCATCCCTCCTCCTCCTCAGCCTCCACCCCTCTTCCTCAGCCTCCATCCCTCCTCCTCAGCCTCCGCCCTTCCTCCTCCTCCTGGTCCTCCATCCCCTCCTGGTCCTCCACCCCTCCTCCTAGTCCTCCATCTCTCTTCGGGTCCTCCATCCCCTCTTGGCCCTCTACCCTTCTCCTGGTCTGGCCCCCTCCCCGCTGGCCTCCCTAGCATGGCGGAGCCTCTCCACTCCGAGAGGAGCACCGGGCTCTCCTGTGGCTCTGCCCCCTCTATTAGCCCAGGCTCTGCTCTTCCGTCAGGCGCACATCCCCGGCACCTCTGCCCACACTGGAGTTCTCTGTGGACAGTCCTGGGCAGTGGGAAGGCACCCTCACGCACGGGCTTGTGACAGCAGGAGCGCCCCGAGGACAGACACCGCCGGGGAGGCTGTGGACAGGGGCCCGGTGCAGAGCCAGGCCTGCGTGCGTCGAGGGCACCGGGCTCAGGCAGGGCCCACGTTCCCCTGCCCGCCCCACCCAGCTCCCACCTGCTGGCCCCCGGCTGTCTGCGCTCCGGCTCAGCTGGCATAACCACCTTTCCCGGGATGAGTGACGGCTGCTCCGTGCCCCACCTGTGCCCCTCCCTGGCCTGGGTACTGGCACTAGATCACTGGGGGAGGGGGGCGTGAGTGTTGCCCCGAGTTGCAGACGTGGGCACTGGCCAAGGAGAAGCCTCCAGGAAGACAGCACCAGAGCGCCCCATGCAACCCTTCCCTTCTCCCGGTCCCCAGAGGAGGCGTGTGTCAGGCGACCGGGGATCTGTCTTCTCGGGGGTCTGCAGGCTCCCAGCTCTGTGGTGTACACACCACCAGGGCTGGGGATCTAGCGCTGCCTCGCTCCCGTGGTCTGCGTGCCCCTGGGCCTGAGCCCCCCTCCCCACGGCCCTGCAGGGTCTGGGGAGCCAGCTAGCTGCCTGACAGGGCTGACAGGAAGGGGTGGCCATGGAGCGGCCTGCAGGGGGCAGTGTTGTGGTGGGATTGAGGCCAGCAGGCCTGAGGAACCGTCTGTCCACGGGGGGAGCCGTGGGCAGCTGCAGAGAGCGGCACAGGACCGGCAGTGCTGAGGTTCTCATGGGGTCCGGGCAGTAGGGCCGGGTGGGGGAGGCGCACAGGAAGAAGAGCAGACCCCAGGCGGCGTGTGGCCGGCGGCCTGTGGACAGCCTGGTTTGGGGGTTCTTGCTCGGCATAGGGGTCCTGACTGGGGTCCAAGCACACTGGTGCACCTGGGTAGAATCAGGCCCCGGAGGAGCAGGCCCCCATCCTGGCCCCTCGGGCTGAGCCCGGGGCCTCGGAGCCAGAACAGACGCAGGAAATGGCTGATTGCACTGTTCAGCACAGCAAATCCTGTGCAGCTGGCCTGCCCCGCGCAGCCGCTGCGGGCGGGCGGGCGGGAGGCCTGACAGGTTCAGAGCCTGCCAAGGGGTCTGGGCTGCTGGCCGGGGGGCGCGCTTCCAGGCCAGAGGCTCCCACCCCACCCCAGGAGAGCCACCCCCTTTCAGTTCCCAGAACGGAGCCCAGCTGTGGAGCTGGTGGGGTGAGGTCATGGGGAGGGGGCCGCATTACTCACATCCGCGGGCCGCGGGCGGGCGGGCGGGCGGGCGGGAAGGGAGGAGACAGGGAAGGGGCCGGGGGGCCTCCAGGCCTCAGCTGCGGGGTCAGGAACTGGGGCAGGCAGGGCTTTTCCCCATCATGGGGGTGGCAGAGAGGGGGTCCCAGAGACCCCTGCCCTGTACCCCCACTGTCTCTGAGTTATTTTCCAGGGGTCCAAAAGGGGGTGACTTGAGAAGCAGCTCCTCAGAGATGAGGCTCCCAGAAAACCCAGCGTGGCCTCCCGCCAAGCCCCTACCACGTTGTCGGGGTGACACAGAGGAAAACAGTAAATAAAGAGGCAGGAGCACCCCCGGGGAGCCGGGGAGGGGGACAGAACTGTCCGTCCCGTGATCCCCTGTTCCCGTCTTCTCTGCACGTGCCCAAGCATGTCCCACGTACACGTGTGTGGGCCTGTGTCTGTGGGGGGGAGTGTGTGTGTAAGGGCCCCCATGTGCATGCGTGTGGCTGGGGATGCCTGTGTGTGCATGTGCTGGTGTGTGTGAGCATGCGTGTGCCTGGGATGCCTGTGTGTGCATGTGCTGGTGTGTGTGAGCATGTGTGTGCCTGGGATGCATGTATGTGCATGTGCTGGTGTGTGTGAGCATGTATGTGCCTGGAATGCCTGTGTGTGCATGTGCTGGTGTGTGTTAGCATGCATGTGGACAAGTGTGGGTACATATGGGTGTGTGGGGACCTTGTGAGCATGTGTCTGGACACAGATGTGAACACATGTGTGGGCATGTGTGTGGACATGTGTGTGAAAGGACTCCCATGTGCATGTGTGAGCATGTGTGTGGATAAGTGTGGGCATCTATGGATGTATGTGGACATGTGTGGCATGTGTGTGGATAAGTGTGAGTATCTATGGATGTGTGTGGACATGTGTGGCATGTGTGTGGATAAGTGTGAGTCTCTATGGATGTATGCGAACATGTGTGGAATGTGTGTGGATAAGTGTGAGTCTCTATGGATGTGTGTGGACATGTGTGTGGATAAGTGTGAGTATCTATGGATGTGTGTGGACATGTGTGTGGATAAGTGTGAGTCTCTATGGATGTGTGTGTACATGTGTGGCATGTGTGTGGATAAGTGTGAGTCTCTATGGATGTGTGTGTACATGTGTGGCATGTGTGTGGATAAGTGTGAGTCTCTATGGATGTGTGTGGACATGTGTGGCATGTGTGTGGATAAGTGTGAGTCTCTATGGATGTGTGTGTACATGTGTGGCATGTGTGTGGATACGTGTGAGTCTCTATGGATGTGTGTGGACATGTGTGGCATGTGTGTGGATAAGTGTGAGTCTCTATGGATGTGTGTGTACATGTGTGGCATGTGTGTGGATGTGTGAGTCTCTATGGATGTGCGTGGACATGTGTGGCATGTGTGTGGATAAGTGTGAGCATCTATGGATGTGCGTGTACATGTGTGGCATGTGTGTGGATAAGTGTGAGTCTCTATGGATGTGTGTGTACATGTGTGGCATGTGTGTGGATAAGTGTGAGTCTCTATGGATGTGTGTGTACATGTGTGGCATGTGTGTGGATAAGTGTGAGTCTCTATGGATGTGTGTGTACATGTGTGGCATGTGTGTGGATAAGTGTGAGCATCTATGGATGTGTGTGGACATGTGTGGCATGTGTGTGGATAAGTGTGAGTCTCTATGGATGTGTGTGTACATGTGTGGCATGTGTGTGGATAAGTATGAGCATCTATGGATGTGTGTGTACATGTGTGGCATGTGTGTGGATAAGTGTGAGTCTCTATGGATGTGTGTGTACATGTGTGGCATGTGTGTGGATAAGTGTGAGCATCTATGGATGTGTGTGGACATGTGTGGCATGTGTGTGGATAAGTGTATCTATGGATGTGTGTGTACATGTGTGTGGATAAGTGTGAGTCTCTATGGATGTGTGTGGCATGTGTGCAGTGTGCAGATGTGTGAGCACTGCGTAGGCACATGTGTGTGAGGGCTCACACGTGTGTGTGCATGTGCGTGGATGGGATGTTCCCTGGGCTTTGTGCGGATGGTGCTGCTGTGGCCCGGCAGTGCTGCTCACAGCGGGGGGCTTGGTGAGGGGCTCTGGGGTACAGAGCCCCCGCCAGAGGCAGTGAGGGACCCCACGGGAAAGGACCTGGAATCCCAAGGAGGAACTGAGGCTCAGACTTGCGTTCCAGGCTCTGGCTGACACACTTGTGTGAGCACAATGGCACCCACGCCCACAACCAGACACACAGACAGAGACAGAAGTGGTGACCAGGCTGCCCCTTGAGTGGTCTCTTTGGGAGAGGGGCGGCCCCAGGAGCAGGCAGGCAGGGGTGTCTTCTTCCACCGTGCTCTGCCTGTGGGGGGGAAGGGGGACTCTGGTGTGCGTGGGTTTGGGGGACCTGAGAGTGAGGAGCTCCGTCTCCCCAGGTAGGATGGGGCTTGGCGGCCCCAGCCAGCCAGGCCTTGGAGCCAGGAGGCCGGCCTTCATCGGCAGTGATAGGAGCCAGGTGTGGGGAGTTAAGGGGCTTTCTGGGGTGGGGGTTGCGGTGGGGGGGAGCGGCGGGCAGGCTGCGTGGCTAGAGTCCCACGTGGCTGGGGGGGCGCCGTGTGCTGGAGCCTGTGGAGGGGCCTGGCTTTCGTCTGACAGGCTTAGGGAGACCTGGAGAGATTAGATCATGTGCTGGCAGTGCTGCCTGGCCGGGGGATGGAGGCCCAGAGGGGAGCGGGCGGTGGGGTCATTCAGCGGACACTCATCAGGAAGGACCGAGACCCCGGCAAGGAGAGAGACCCAGGCCTACCCGTTCCCGGCCGCCTACCCTGGAGCTGGGCAGTGGGCCCCCTCCCTAGGGGACTGGGGTGTGCCTCTGACACCCCCAGCCCGCCATCTCTGCCTTCCTCTCTAGCTCCGTGCGAGGGGGCCCCAAAGGAGCCTACGTGTCCCAGCACTCTGAGAGGACAGCACTCCCTGGCCTCAGTTTCCCCCCCCCCCCCGCCCTTTGAAAGGCACAGATGGAGCCTGCCGAGGGGACCCGACATGCAGGCTGCCCGGCTCCCCAGCAATGGCTGGTCAAGGCGAGAATGGGAAGGGCCAGGAGGAGGGGCCGGAGCCGGGGGGTCCAGCTTGCCTGGGTCAGGCCCAAGTCTCCCGACCCTCTCCCAGTACACCCCTCTGGGCCAGAAGGTGTGCTGTGGTCAGGTAGCTGGAGGCTGGTCACCCCGGAGTGCCTCGGCCGTGGCTCCCGTGTGGATCGGAGCACCTTTGCCCCAGCTGGTCCAGGGAGGGGGCGGTTTCTTAGGGCCCATCAGAGCCCCCCCACCCCATCCGGGCCACTCACCAGAGGGCGCATGGTGCACGGATGTACACACAGCCCTGGGAGTCCTCCCTCCTTCTAAAGTAAACCAAAGCCTGGCCCTGGCTCACGCCTAGCATCTCAGCTAGGCAGGAGGCTGAGGTCTGAGCAACACGGTTCAAAGCCAGCTGGGGCAGGAAAGTCACAGAAAAGCTAGAAGTGGAGGCGTGGCTCAAGTGGTAGAGTGCCAGCCTTAAGGAAAAACACCAAGGGGCGGCTAGCAGGTAGGTCTTGAGTTCAAGCCCCAGTGCTGGCATAGAGCGTGAACAAGTGTGAGAGTAGTAAACTGAGGCCAGAGGAGTGGCCCAGTGGCAGGGCTGGTCCACCACCACCCGTGCGAGCCGTGGCATGACTGTCATCGGTGTCTCTCCCAGGCTCACTACCCAGTGGAGTGTGGAGGACGGAGAGGAGGCCGCGTGGGAGCAGCACCAGCAGGAGCCGGGCAGAGAGCCGCGGGACCGGGACCGGGACCGGGACGAAAGCAGCCATTCTCCGGAGCAGCCCGAGCAGGAGGCCCTGTAGGCTGCCTTGCCCCAAACCCCAGTTTCTGGGTAGATGCTGGAGTCAGCCCTAGGCTTGGGGATCTAGGTACAAGAGTTGGGGGACAGGCTAGAAGCAGGCAGAGCTCCAGGGGCCGGGGGTCAGCAGCCCTGGGTGACCTCGTCCGAGGATGCCTGAGTCGGCCAGACCGCCCTCCCCGCTGGCCTCCGGGGCTCTGACTCAGGCTCTGGACACCCTGCCTGGCCCCCGGCCTTGCTTGGACTGATGCTGACCCCAGCTGCCCGGCCCTAGCCTCCGAGCCCCTCAGGGCCCCGGAGCCCCCCGCCCCAGCTCCCGGCTCCGTGACTCATGCAGCCCGTATCCAAGTTGGCGGCCAGGGGCCGGCTCGTTTCCTCCGCGGGCCCAGGAGGCCTCCGTGGCTGGGCTGGGCTGTTTTTCCAATAATGCTCCCCTTCCTCCTGGCCCCTGCTTTGTTCCATTTTCTCCGAGTCAGCAGCTTCAGGCGGGGTGGGGTGCTGAGGGGTCACGGCCCCTCCACTGGCCCTCAGTTACCCCAGCCCTCACGGCCCGGCCCTGCCATGGTCACCCACCCCGCTGCTCCACACGGGTCACAGCACCCCCAGAAGCCCCGGCTGGAGGGCACAGCCCCCAACTAAAGAGAAAGGCTCAGCTCTGTTCTTGGGGAGCCCCAAAGTAAACGAGAGGCACAGGCTTTCCTTTGGAGCCCAGGCTGGTGAGAGCCAGGCTGGTGAGAGTCCTGGCTGGTGAGAGCCTGGGCTGGTGACAGTCCAGGCTGGTGAGAGTCCAGGCTGGTGAGAGTCTAGGCTGGTGTGAGCCAGGCTGGTGAGAGTCCTGGCTGGTGAGAGCCTGGGCTGGTGAGAGTCCAGGCTGGTGAGAGTCCAGGCTGGTGAGAGTCCAGGCTGGTGAGAGTCCAGGCTGGTGAGAGCCAGGCTGGTGAGAGTCCAGGCTGGTGAGAGTCCAGGCTGGTGAGAGTCCAGGCTGGCGAGAGTCCAGGCTGGTGAGAGCCAGGCTGGTGAGAGCCCGGGCTGGTGAGAGTCCAGGCTGGTGAGAGTCCAGGCTGGTGTGAGTCCAGGCTGGTGAGAGTCCAGGCTGGTGAGAGCCAGGCTGGTGAGAGCCCGGGCTGGTGAGAGTCCCGGCTGGTGTGAGCCAGGTTGGTGAGAGTCCAGGCTGGTGAGAGTCCAGGCTGGTGAGAGTCCAGGCTGGTGAGAGCCAGGCTGGTGAGAGTCCAGGCTGGTGAGAGCCAGGCTGGTGAGAGTCCAGGCTGGTGAGAGTCCAGGCTGGTGAGAGTCCAGGCTGGTGAGAGCCAGACTGGTGAGAGTCCAGGCTGGTGAGAGTCCAGGCTGGTGAGAGTCCAGGCTGGTGTGAGTCCAGGCTGGTGAGAGTCCAGGCTGGTGTGAGTCCAGGCTGGTGAGAGTCCAGGCTGGTGTGAGCCCGGGCTGGTGAGAGTCCAGGCTGGTGAGAGTCCAGGCTGGTGAGAGCCCGGGGTTGGTGAGAGTCCAGGCTGGTGTGAGTCCGGGCTGGTGAGAGTCCAGGCTGGTGAGAGTCCAGGCTGGTGAGAGCCTGAACGGGGATGAAGTTCTGTCTCTAGGGAGCCCCAAACTAAAGGAGCTCAGCCCTGTGTTTTGGGGGGTCCTGTGGAAGCAGGACACACAGACCTGTGTTTTGGGGGCCCTGTGGAAGCAGGCAGTGCAGACCTGTGTTTTGGGGAGCTCTGTGGAAGCAGGGAGCACAGCCCTGTGTTTTGGGGGCCCTGTGGAAGCAAGGCATGCAGACCTGTGTTTTGGGGGGCCCTGTGGAAGCAGGGCATGCAGACCTGTGTTTTGGGGGACCCTGTGGAAGCAGGGAGCGCAACCCTGTGTTTTGGGGAGCCCTGGTGGAAGCAGGACACACAGACCTGTGTTTTGGGGGACCCTGTGGAAGCAGGACACACAGACCTGTGTTTTGGGGGCCCTGTGGAAGCAGGGAGTGCAGCCCTGTGTTTTGGGGACCCTGTGGAAGCAGGGATCGCAGCCCTGTGTTTTGGGGGCCCCTCTGTAAGCAGGGAGTGCAGCCCTGTGTTTTGAGGAGCCCCTGTGGAAGCAGGGCACACAGACCTGTGTTTTGAGGAGCCCCTGTGGAAGCAGGGCACACAGACCTGTGTTTTGGGGGCCCTGTGGAAGCAGGGAGCACAGTCCTGTGTTTTGGGGAGCCCCTGTGGAAGCAGGGCACACAGACCTGTGTTTTGGGGGACCCTGTGGAAGCAGAGAGTGCAGCCCTGTTTTTTGGGGGGCCCTGTGGAAGCAGGGAGTGCAGGCCTATGTTTTGGGGGGCCCTGTGGAAGCAGGACACACAGCCCTGTGTTTTGGGGGGCCCTGTGGAAGCAGGGATTGCAGCCCTATGTTTTGGGGGCCCCTGTGTTTTGGGGAGCGCAGCCCTGTGTTTTGGGGGCCCTGTGGAAGCAGGACATACAGCCCTGTTTTGGGGGGCCCTGTGGAAGCAGGACACACAGACCTGTGTTTTGGGGGCCCCTGTGGAAGCCGGGAGCGCAGCCCTGTGTTTTGGGGGGCCCTGTGGAAGCCGGGAGCGCAGCCCTGTGTTTTGGGGGGCCCCAGCCTGCTGTAGACACGGCTCTGGACTGAAGGGGGAGCCCGAGCGCTGTGGATGCGGCTCCAGCCGGGTGGGGGAGGTGCAGCCTTGGCGGCCCTGGTCTGGAGGAGCCGCACCTAACAGGGTGTTCTCACACTAAGTGCAGACGCACAGCCCTGCCCTGGGTGGGGGCGGGGGGGGGGGTGAGGGAGGAGGCTCGGCAAGTCTTAGATGGGTGGAAGGCACCCAGCCTAGCTGTGGAGAGCCCCTCTGGGGCGGCTCGAGTCCCCCACAGTGTGGAGGGCAGGGCTGCGGCCTGACACCCCACTTTTTGTTCTTCCAGCCTTGGCCGGAAGCCCTCAGCGGGCCCTGAAGTGGATGAGGACGAGGGTTTTGGGGACTGGTCCCAGAAGCCGGAACTGTGGCAGCCACGCTGGGCGGGCGAGGCCCCCCAGAACGAGAGCCCCGAGGGGGGGCTGGCAGAGGACAGGCAAGTGGGGTGGAGGCCTGGAGGCTGGGCCTCCTGGCAGAGCTCTTCCCCGTCCTGAGCTCCTCACTCACGCTGTGATCAAGACCCCTGTTTCCCTTTCCTAGCCACCCCCCACCCCCGAGAAAAAGCCCAAAGGCTTTAGGAGGGGGAAGAGAGGGCGGCAGGAAGGGATGGGAAGGAAGAGAGCTAGACGGTGAGGTGTCCTGGGTGTGCTGGAGGGGGAGGCGGTGAGGAAACTTCATTCCTGGCTCCCCGGGCCCTGGGGCCCCGTCCAGGCCAGCTGTGGAGGGCTGGGGTCCCAACACATCAGCACACAGCTGCAGCACGTAGCTAAAGCAGGTTGTGCCAGGAAGGTACGTGTCCCTTCCGCCCCTGGCCCTCCCCGGGGCCGCTGACCATCCCCAGGAGGTGGACCAGGTGTACGCCTGCAGTTCCTCACGCGGCCCGCACACGGGGACGCCTGGGCCTGTCTGACCGGGGTGGGGGCGAAGACCCCAGACCCGCTGGGGCCTGGGCATGGGGGCCGTCCCCCCGCCTCCTCCCAGCTCAGGGTCCATGCCTGGGGAGTGAGAGGGCGGGCTCCTTCAGGCCCGGGCAGTGTGTGTGTTCACCAGTTCCAAGATTGGGGCTAGGGCCCCACGGCCTCGAGCGGGCCGGAGCCCAAGGCTGAGCTGTCCACTTTCCCGGATTCAGCCCCCTGCTGGCCCCTCGGAGGCCCCGGGCCAGCAGGCCCGCCCGCTCTCCCCTTCCTGCCTCAGGGCCTCCGCTCTCCTCCCCAGCACTGGCTCAGTTTCTCCAACGTGTCCTGGGGGACCTGTACACACCCAGGTGGACTTCTTGCTGCCTTGCCTTCCACGCAGCTCTCTCTCGGGCCCCACATCAGGGCACTTTTGCTCTTCCCTGGCGGAGCCCGGCCTGTGGCTTGCACCCCCACCCCACACCTGCAGGGCCGCCAGGCCCCGGGTGCCTGAATGACCCCTCTGTGTGGCGGCTGCTGGCGCAGGCCCTGGCCCACCTTGGGCGGTGGGTCTGGGTCTTGGCTGGCATGCACACCCCGGGGTCTGAAATCATGGAAAATGAAAGAATTTACCGTCTTGTCCTCCGGGCTCATTCCCACTCACATACAGAGCCACACCCGGTGGCCAGCTGTCAGCCTCCCTTCCCCTTCCCCGGCCCTCTCCCTCCACGGCCCTCAGTCCTGATGTGGACCCTGCCCTCCCTCCACAGCCTGACCCCCTTGCCCACCCACAGAGCAGGGCAGGAGCCGGCAGCCCGGGCAGCGAGGCCAGGGACGGCCTCTGGAATCCGGCCTTGTCCAGAGAGGGGCTACAAGGGAGGTCCAGGCTCGGTGCCCGGGCGACTCGGTGTGCAGGGCCCGGGCGGCGGTCCCTGCTCTCCGCGGGCCTAGGCCTGCAGCGGCGGGGGAGGGGGCTGCCTCTGAGGAGGCTGGGTCTCCCTCCTCAAAGAAGCAGGGATTCAGAAGCCCACCCCAGTTCACAGATGAGAACGTGGAGGGCTCCCCTTCCTGCCGTAGGCCCAGCCAGCGTCGCTGTGACAGCGAGGCCAGCGGTGGGCCATGCCGACCCGACGTCCCCCTGGAGGACCTGCACCTGAGCCCGGAAGAGGCTGCTGGGGGGTCCCCGGGGGTGGCCGAGGACGAGGTGAGGGCTCCCCAGGGATGTGGACACCCCTCCCCCTCCCAATCTGGGGCCATTTTCTTCCTGCACCGCTCTGGGCCTCTTGGACTTGGCCTGGAAGAGCCGGTGCCCAATGCCCAGCCACAAAGGCCCCCCCCCCAACACATTTCTTCAGGGCTGTGAGGCTGGTGACTGTGGGCGAGTTCTTCCCAGAACATAGATGGTTCCTCACCCTAACCGTCTGGCTTTCTTTCTCTAGCACCAGACAGGTGGACAACACAGGACCCCCAGCCCTCCACTCTCAGTGGGGACCGCGGAGCCCAGCTCACCTCCCCTGAGCCCCTCCATCAAAGTAAGTGAGGCCGTGTGCCTCCCCGCCCTGCCTCCCCAAACATGGTCCCCTAGTGATCGGGACAAGGGTGGTTGGATGGTCAGCTCGGACCTCGGGGATCCGGAGCATGGATCTCGTTCTGCGGCCCAAGACCCACACTTCTGCCCACCCTCCACAGCTGGCTGACCGGACAGAGTCCCTGAACCGCTCCATAGAGAAGAGGTGGGTCTGTGTGCTCTCCAGCATTCCAGCGCCCCAGGGTGGAGATCTGGGACTGTGGAGGGCGTGGAGGGGGACTGGGGGCGCTGGGAGGCCCCAGTGGGGAGACCTGAGTGGGGCTCTGCTTTCTTCTTCCCTCCAGCAACAGCGTGAGGAAGACTCAGCCGGCCCTGCCCATCTCCACCATTGATGAGCGTCTGCAGCAGTACACCCAGGCCACTGAGGTGCGTGCGCCTGCCTTGCTCACCCGCCAACCCCGTCCCGCAGCACGGGTCTATCCAGGCGGTGTCAGCTCATCCACACCAGCCTGTGTCCTTCCACCCAACCAACACCCCCCCCTTCACTAGCCCCCACCCCACCCACCCCACCTGCCCATCCAACCGGCGCCCCTCTACCCCCCCAGGCCCCTCCTCCAATCTGACCTCAACTCCCCTCCTTAGCCTGCGTCCCTGCACCCATCCCCGGACACCGGAGCATGCCCAGTGTCCTTGCTTCCCTATTCCCAATGACCAGGCCCACATCGTGTATTAAGGCCCTCTAGGGGACACCCAGGATAAAGAGGGACACTGGTGGACACACCCATGTTCAATTTCTCTTGGGGCTCTGTGTTCTCCGCAGTCTGCTGGTTGGACCCCGAAGGTGTCCCGCCAGACCTCCATAGAGCTGCCCAGTATGGCCGTGGCCAATACCAAGAACCTGTGGGAGACTGGAGAGGTGCAGACTCAGTCTGCTGCGAAGACTCCCCCCTGTAAGGTAGGGGCTCCCCTGGCAGGGCTGGTCTGGGAAGGCCGAGCCGGAGAGGTCAGTGGCCAAGGAGGTCCCTTGGAAGAGTGCGTGAAGCAAGGGCGGACAGAGGGCCCGGGGAGGCCCTGCTGGGGGCAGCGCTGTCAGGGGACAAGGGCAGGGGACCTTCTGTCCTGCCCTGCTTCTTCTGGGCCTCACTCGAAGGCAAGAGGGGGTCTAGGCAAAGCCAGGCAGAGGAGAGAGGCCTAGGACCTAGAGCCTCCAGCGCCACGGCCAGACTCTCTACCCTCTCCTTCCTGAAGGATATCGTGGCTGGAGATATGAGCAAGAAAAGCCTCTGGGAGCAGAGAGGAGGCTGTAAGACCTCCTCCACAGTCAAGGTAGAGCTCCACATTCCGGGCACAGGCTGGGGGCAGGCAAAGAGGGGCTACCCACATCGGGGGGATTGCCCTCACCAGCCCGACTCCACCTCTTCCCCAACAGAGCACTCCGTCTGGGAAGAGGTACAAGTTTGTGGCCACCGGACATGGAAAGTACGAGAAAGTGTCTGTGGACGAGGGTCCGGCGCCCTAGGCTGCGGAGGCCACCTGTCTGGGTGAGTCGGGTGAGGAGCAGAGCACGGCACATCGTCCCCACGTTCACATCGCTCCATCGTTCACAGTTGCCTTCTGCGAATGTGTCCTGGGGCCTGTGCGAGGCGGGGCCCTGGGGGCTGAAGGCCACGGCCCACACCAGAGGGGCCTTCCTGGGCCGGGGCACACCGGAGCCCCTGGTCTCCAACCAGCCCAGAGTCCTGCCCCTTCTCCCAGGGCCAGGCCACTCATCCGCCACGCCCTGGGGGACTCCCAGCATGCCTAGCGGGGCCTGCTGGGGAGGAGAGGCCACTGCGGGCTGACCCTGGAAGCGGTGGAGGCCTCCCTGCGGAGTGCAGGCCGAGGGTCTGTCACAGGCCAGAGCCTAGGCCTGACCCTCCGTCCTCACTGAGGCTACCGGAAAGTTCTACTGCTGGTGAAGACAGAGAGGATGATGCCGTATGGTTAGATGTGTATTTTTTTTAATTTTTTATTGTAAAGATACTATACAGAGGGTTACAGTTACATGAGCAAGGTAATGAGTACACTTCCTATTGAGCATTGTTACCCCCTCCATGGTTAGATGTGTATTTATTAGTGGCCTGCCCTCCAGGCTCCCTCTCGACAGCTATCCTGTCTCGGGCGGGGCAGTGGGCCTGCCCCTGTTTCCTCCCCGCGGTGACCCTGTTGTGTTCCGCTGCTGGCCCCTCTGAGGCCCTCTCCTAAGAACCGAGTGGACGGCAGGGCCCCTTCAAGGCCTTGCCCAGCTGCCGGCTGCCCCTCAACCCACCTTGGCTTGCTCTTCTGGTAGCTGGCCCCGACCTCCCCTCCCCCATTTCTCTGTCCCCTCCGAGAGTCCTGTTGCCGTAGCCCAGGAAGGGGGGAGAGGAGGCAGCCGACCAGGCCGCGCCAGCCCTCTCCTCTGCCCGGTCTCCTACCCCGCCCTGGGCGCTCCCTATGCTAGCTAGCTCCCGAGTCCCCTTCTCCCTGCACCCTGACCCACGGGTCTGGCTCCCATCACTCCTCAGACCCAGCCACCCCCCAGCTTACTTTAGCAGGATGAATCCATCCCTTAGCCTTTGACAGCGAAGGGAGAGGGCCAGGCTGGCCACTCGAAGCCTGGCTGACCTGGCTGGTTGGGTGGGTGTATCGCCTCTCCCCCCATCTGACACACTCACGTCCTTCTGCCCTCCCCAAGCTCCCGTGCTCCTCAACAAGGACTGTCCCTGCCCTTCCTCACTGGCCCTCATGCAGCCCCTCCATCCCCTGCCCCGTCCGCCTTTCTGACTGGTCCTTTTGGGTCCCACTACCTGACCTGCCCCCAACCGGCAGGCTGTACCCAGCACCTGCTGCCCCGATCCCATGCCCACCTGCTCCCATGATGCCCACATGCTCCCATGATGTCCACCTGCTCCCATGATGCCCACCTGCTCCCATGATGCCCACCGCCCTCTGGTGATGGCCACACCCCTCTTCTTCCCACCCACAACCCGTGGCCCCAGGGGAGCACCCTGGTCCCTTCACTGCAGCCGCCAGCCGGCCGCAGTCCGGTTGAAGTTCTTGGGTTGGGGGCTCAGCTCTAGGACGTGGTGGAGTGTGGGAGGGGGCCGCGCAGCCTCCTGCAGCTTCCGGGCGTTGAAGCGAGGCCGGTACAGGAAGGGCAGGCGGCTGAGGCTGGCCATGGGCCGGTCCCCGGCCCCGGGCCCCGCCGTGCAGCTTCGCGATTCGGCCACTGACATTTGGTACAGCACTGCGTCCCACATCCTGGAAGCCCGGGAGGCGGGCGGCCGAGGCCCGGCCGGGGCCCTGGGCTCTGGCTGGGAGGGCTCCAGGCTCTGCTCAGGCTCTGGGAATGGAGGCTGCTCGGCCTCCTCCATCAACTGCCTCTTGAGACGTGTCCAGCCGCTGAGCCGGGGCTTGGGTGCCACTTTGGGGACCGGGCATGGGTGGGGGCCGGAGGGCGGGGCCAGGAGCGAGGCCGGAGGACTGGACACTTGCTCCGCCTGTGAGGTCAGCTCCTCCAGACTCTCAGTTTTGGGGCTCCCGGCGGCTGGGCTGAGAGGTGGAGGTCCTGGGGAACGGTAGGTGGGGGCGATGGGCACAATCACCCTGGCACCGGCCTCTCTGGGCACTGAGGCCTGGAAGCTGGGCGGCAGCCTAGCCGCCGGGGGCCCCCCTGGCCCGGGGCTGCCCCCCTGTGCCCCGGCTGGCAGCGGGCGGATGTGAGCGACTGGGATGAGAGGCTGGGTGCCCAGAGCACGTGGGGCTGTGTGGCCATCCTGGCCACGGGACCCCCCGTGCAGAGCCCTTCTGGGGGACTCAGGGGTCCCCGCGTGCGGGGATGCGGCCAGCTGGATGTGCACCTGGGTGATGTGGGTGGCGCTTGCCTCTGGGGCAGGACTGGGGGCTCCGGGCCTCGGCGGGGCCTTGAGGTGAGCAGACAGAGCCCTCTGCTGGGTCCGGCTGACGGCGAAGGAGGACCTCTGGGGGGGTGAGGAGACCTGCTGGATGATGGGCGTGTGCGGGGGGCGGGGCTGCGGGGCCACCGCGCCAGGGGCCCCCACGGGACATGGAGCCTCCGGGGCCTGTGCGGTGGCCGTCTCCACCTCGTGGCTGGCCTCACTCACGGGGGACAAGGAGGCCCGGAAGGCCCCTGGGGGGGCAGGCGCGGCCCCCGCTATCTTCTTCCGGGCAGCTTTCCTCAGGAGCTTCTGCAGCCGCAGGTTGTCTTTTCCCGGCTTGGGCGGCAGGGGCGGTGGGGGGCCCAGGGGTCTTCCGGGGCCTGGGCCGCCTTCCCCCAGGGCCCCTGTGGCACCCAAGGTGAGCATCCCGGTGCTGGAGGAGAGGAGCAGACAGGGCAGTCAGGCTGGTCGCTGCTTCTCCCTCCCTGCATGGGCGAGGGGCCTGTGGTCATCTAAGTCTGGGGGTGGGACAGGGGGATCCCTGGCCCTAGAACCTTCCATGTGCCTTCTAACCATTGTCCTGAGTGAATCTGTCCTGAGTGAGTCTGAGGCCACTTGGGCAGGTGTCTTCAGGGTCTTTGTCCTCCCTGCTGGCCCGGCTCGAAGCTGGGCTGCCCGTGTGCACAGGCCCGGGCAGGCCGCAGCACCGCACGGGATGGGGGCAGGAGACCCACTGGCGAGCGCCAAGTGAGATGCTTGTGCCTGGCTGGCTGCCGGCGGCCGCGGCCGCTGTGGGCAGGAAGAAGGGGCTGCCTCCAGACTCGTGAGGGGTGCTGTGCCGCCGGCAACCCAACCACAGGCGCGTCCGTCATTGGCCAGCCAGTGGTGAGAGTGCCGGCCAAGAGGATCAGGAAAGCTGAGGCACATGGGCAGAGGTAGACCGGCCCTGAGATGGGAGCAGTTTCCGCTGAGCTGTGCTAAATCGGATATGCCCCAGACCTCCAGGCCCAGGTGGTCCTGGAGAAGCAATCTCCCTTGGTTTCTGGGCACCGGGCCTCACTGGCCCTGCCCAGGCCTCCTCCTTGGCTTCTGGGCGCCCCATGTTTGCAAGGACATTGACAAATAGCATCTGGGCGGAGCCAGGGGCCGCCTGGTTTGGGAATGGAGGAGGCCTAGTGCTGTGTGATCGGGCTGGCTCTCCCAAGGAAGGGGCCAGGAGGCATCTGCTGGGGCTGCGTCCCCATGGCTGGTGGTTCCTGGGGCCTGGGCCCAGCCCTGGGGACAGGCAGGGTGGTGGGCAGTATTCCCTCCCCTGTGAGCTGGCCATGAGCAAGGCCAAGGCTACACCCTGGGAGGGGGCCTCAGCAGGAGGCTGTAACAGAGATGGTCTCTGGGCTGTAGGAAGGGATGTGAGCAGGGTGACGGCGGGGTGGGGGGGAGCAGAAGGTTAAGGCAGGATAGAAGACCCCCCCCCACTAATCTTCCCCTTGCCTGTGGCTATGCCTGTGCAGGTGCCAGCGGCAGCTCCCTCCACACCCAGGAGAGACTCCAGTCTCGTGCCGCCATCAGCATGGCCTGCCGGGCTCCTGCGACAGCTCCGCTCTCTGCCACCTCCTCTGGCTGCTGAACCTTCCTGCCTCTACCCCCCCTCATTCTCTTGCCCCTGACTGCCCTGTCTGCCCCTCTCCTCCAGCGCCGGGATGCTCACCTTGGGTGCCACAGGGCCCCTGGGGGAAGGCGGCCCAGGCCCCGGAAGACCCCTGGGCCCCCCACCGCCCCTGCCGCCCAAGCCGGGAAAAGACAACCTGCGGCTGCAGAAGCTCCCCACTCTGCCTCTTACGTCAGGGAGAAGGATGAAAACCTAGGATTGGCCACAAGAACTGCTTCCTAGACAACCCAGGAGCCCCAAGAAAGTCCAGAGGTCTGCCCTCCTCCACACTGATCTGAGGGGCGCTTGTACTCGCGACGGATGCTCAGAACTCTGTCTCTCCCCGACCCCACTTTCAGATGCCCCCCATCCCCCACCACATTTTGTGTAATAAAGCTCCTGGAATGTTCCTCACCAGCTCGCCTGTGTTCTCTCTTGCGACACAGTTATGGTGCCCTGTGGCTGGACCCCAAGCTCCAAGTGTGTGGGAGCCTACATTGGGGTACCCATAGCCATAGCGTGTGGGGACCACATTTCTTGTCCAGCATGTTTGTGGTTCCTTTTCTTCTGTCCAATACAAGCTTCACAATGTGCTCCGGTCTGTGCTCCACTGTGGCTAGTAAGGGTGGCAGCCATTGTGGCACCCAGGTGCTCAGGGAAGGCTTGTGGATGGATATCTGGATGGACAGATCAGTAAATGGCTGGCTGGCTGAGCAGATGGGTGAGTGGACAGAGGGACCAATGGATGGACAGATGGACAAGTGGATAAATGAATGGGAGAATGAGTGGATGGATAGACAGATGGATAAATGGATGGAAGTATGGATGGACGGACGATGGATAGATGAGTGGATGGTGGGTGGGTGAACAGCTGGAGAAGCAGATAGATGGGCGAGTGAAGATGGTAGAGAGGAGGGAGGAGGAGAGGAGTGAAGGGCTGGATGTCCGAGCTGGCGCGTGGATGCGGGGGGGAAAGGGGGGCCTGACCGGGACTCAGGTGAGCACAGTCTCCCCCAGTGCCTCTTCTCTTGCTAGACTAGCACTCATATCTCGCCCCAGCCCCGCGCTCGGCCATCTGAAGCCCTTTGGCGCTGTCCAGGCTTGACCTTATCCACTTAGCCGTTTCCACTGTCTACATCCTGATCTACCCGCCTTGCCAACATGGTCAGCTCAAGAAGGCTAAGGCTCCACAGAACCCGGGTGCCGAGGCTGGAGGGTCAGCTGGCCCCATGCTCCTGACCCCCGGCCGCCCCACTGAGTGTCCGGGCCATGCTGCCTCCTCCTGGGCAGGATGCCACGTGAGGGCGGGGAGCAGGCTGAAGCCCCCCAGGGGGCGTGGCAAGGCAGGGAGTGGACAGGGGCAGGGCCGGAGCCAGTGTACCTCACTGGAGGTGGCAAGGGCCCCCTGGCCTGTCCCGAGGCATGAGCTCCCAGGGTCTGCCATTCGCCTGCAGCTCCACAGACAACCTCACGCCACAGTGGTGCTGGCCACGCTGCCCACACCTGGAGGGGAGGCAGGCTCTAGGGGGCCCCTGTCCAGGCAGTATCTGCCTGGGACACCGGGGAGCAGTCGCCCTGCCCGACTGTCTGAAGGGCCTCAGCTGCCGCTGCTCCTCCCCCAGGCCACCCCCCCTGTGGCCCCGCACCCAGGAGATGCCATGGGAACCCACAGAGCCAACCTGCGATCTGTAAAACCAGGAGGCCCAGGGTGGCTGAGGCCGCTGTGACCGTGGCGCGGTCTCAAGTGCCACGTCAGCTGCTCCTCTCTCTGGAGAGGTCAGCCTAGGGCATGGGGTGAGGCTCAGGGTCCGCAGGCTCCTCCACGGCCAGCTGTGGGTGCTGGGCGAGGGGACAACCCGGTCATCCTGCCGGGTACCCACACGGGTCGTGCCCCCCGATTCTCCCACAGCTCAGCACCCACTGCCTCAGAGGTGGACCCTCCCCACACACGGTGCACTGGGTCCCTGGCCTCTTCTCTGGTGGAAACCAGTCTCCCATCCATCTGGCCTGGGCCACCTCTATCCTTGACCTCTACCAGGGTCTCTACACAACCCCTCCCCGCCTTGTACGTGCACACACGCGCACACACAAGCGTGTGCACACACACACACACGCACACTCACTCCCGAAGGAAGGCCTCCACCCCAGCTCCGCACCCCACACCCAGCCTCAGCCGGGCCAGGTGGGACCTGGGGTGGGTTACCTGCTGAGGTTCTTGGTGGCTGGCAGCAGCCTGTGCAATGGTGCCCACTCTACGCTGTCCTGCTGCACCTTGGGCCTGGAGCCCTGAGGAGGAGGTCCCTCTCGTCCCTCTGACCTCACTGGAGGGCATCTGCCAAAGGCTAAGGCTCCAACGTGGGCAGCCACCCTCCCCTGCTGGCCAGGCAGGGCCACTGCAGAGCCCCATCCCGCCCGCCTGCCCAAGACCTGTGATAGAGAAAGCAAGGTGTGCTGGCCTCCAGGACCAGCGCCGCGGAGCCCGAGGGCAGAGGGCAGCGCCGCGGAGCCCGAGGGCAGAGGGCAGCGCCGCGGAGCCCGAGGGCAGAGGGCAGCGCCGCGGAGCCCGAGGGCAGAGGGCAGCGCCGCGGAGCCCGAGGGCAGAGGGCAGAGGTGGGTGGGTGCCAGCCAGGGGTGTTCACAGACGTGGCACCACAGCAACCTCTACAGCCAGATTGCTGGCCAGCCTCAGGGAGGCGTCCCGGCCGGGTGGGGCCTGCCCAGCGCTCGCCATCTGAAGTCACGGGCAGGGGGAGTAGGAGGGGCTGGCTCGGACCCGGAGGCCCAGGGTGGCCCAGGAGTTCCGACTCCCAGGGCTCTCCCAGAGCTGGGGACTCAGGAGGACACGGGCAGGGGTGGGGCCCTTCCCTGACCGTCGGCAGACTTTGCCCTCTAACCAGGGGCCTGGTAGCCCCATCTCCAACAGGTAGGGTTTGGTGAGTGCCAATCACAGCCTTCCAGATAGCCCGAGAGCCAGCTGTGGCACACAGCACCAGGGCTAGAACTCTCAAGAGCAGGACCCCTGTGTGTGTCCCCAGGGTGCGCCCTGTCCTGGGAACTGGCTTGCACCTGACACAAATTTCTTCCTTGAACTGGGTGGCTCCACTAGTCATGCCCAGACTATAGGAACTGGGGAAGTGGAATCAAGCATCAGGCTGCTCACTCTCCACCGGTGCCTCAGTTTCCCTGACGGCAGGGCTATCTGGGTGTGTGGGCTCAGTAGCACACACGGGGACTACCAGAAACCTAGAAGGATCTGCTGGTTGGAGAGTGCCCCCTGGAGTCCTGGGGAAAGACAGACCGGGCTCTGAGGCCAGGCTCCATGGCACACAGTCCAACCTGCTCAGGGCTGAGCACCTTCTGGAGAAAGGGGAGCCCTCAGGGGGCCTGAACCCCTTCACAGACCAATGGCCGTGGCATGGCCCCAGCCTTGGAAGCCCCCTCATCGCAGTGCTCTGAGCCTGCGCCACTGCAGGGCATGGGCCATGGTTTCTTCTGCCCTTGGGGCCTGGGTGTGCCGGGGAGGTCCACATGGAAAATCAGGACTGGCCTCCAACAGGCTTGGGATGTCTTGGGACCAAGAACTCAAAAGCCTCCATTCTCTGGGCATCTTGGGCTCCTCTGATGGAGAAAGGGGGGTTGTCCTGGGGTAAGGTGCGGGTGAAGGAGAGAGGAGCTGTCCTGGGCACCAGCTCTGCTTCCCAAAGACCACTCGGATCTGGGCACTGTGGACCTGAGGCTCTAGCTTTGTGGACCACCACCCCAGCCTGGCCAAGGGCGGCGAGCGCCCCATCCTGCAGCCACTGAATCTCCTCCTGCTGCCATCCTTGGCCCATCAAGAATGCCCCCACTGCTGATGGTAAAAATAGCAGCTGACACCAGGCAGGGACCTTGCCTCCTTCTCCAGGCACGTCTCCTCCAACTCGCCTCCTTCGGCCTCTTCCTCCGGCCATTCCTATACTTGGTCAGGGGCCTGCACGGACACACCCTCCCCCCTGCCCAGCCACTGGCCAATGGGCTGCAGGGGAAGATCGAATGTCCTTATAACACAAGGCTGTGTGGGGTGAGCATCGCCTGCAGCCGGTCCTGACCACAGGAGCTCAGACCTTCTCAGACTCTACTACAGGTGGGTATGGGGCACAAGCAGCCTGCCCAGGACCCCTGGCCACCTCAGGGCTGGGCTGCCAGCATCTGAGGGGCACTCCGGGCCCTGGGGCTGAGGGTCGAGGCGGCATGCTACCTAGGTCTTCGACTGAGAACATGGTGGCAGGAGCCGGGAGGCTGCCTGGGGCCCAGGTCGGGGATTCTGGCACGGAGTTCTGATGCTTCCTGCGCCTCCGGGTGAAGCAGGAGGCCGGCTCCTGACCCAGCACAGGGCATGGGCCCTGGGCACGTGGCGGGGGTCCTGGGAGCCGTGGGAATGAGTTGGAGAGAGGCGAGGAATGAGACCGAGTCCATGCAGCGGGCCCTGTGCAGAGCGTGGAGGGCTGCCTGCTCACCGTGGCCGTGGGGCCTCAGCGGCGCGGCGGGTGCCCGGTGACCGGGAGCAGGGCACAGCAGCCCGGGCTCTGCGTCTGAGCTCCCTCGACCTTTTTGTAGGGGTGATGGCTATGGTAGGAGATGCTTTGTGGGGAGAGGTGCCTGGGCCCCAGGTGGCCTGGGCACTCCCTGGTGTCCAGGTCGGGTGGTGGACGGGGCAGGTGAGGGAGGACGGAAGCCGGGGAGGAGGGCCCAGCCCTGTCCCGCCTCGCTGGAGCCCCCTGAAGCCCCGCCCTCTCACTCGGGGTCCCCCTGAGGCCCCCAGACAGGTCTCTCATCTCCCAGGGCCCCCCACGCTTGCCGAAGCTCTAGGGAATCCTGGGCGGAGACAGAGCCAGGCGGAGGGCAGCAGGCTCGGGGCAGCAGGTGGGGAGCAGCAGGCTCCGGGCAGGCATGGGTCGAGTCCGTGGCAGAGCCTCCTGCGCCTCCCTGCACTCCTGGCTAAGCCCCCAAGGAGCTTGACCTCACAGGCTATTTCCATACACAGCCTCGGAGGGCACCCCCCCCCCCCCCCGCCCAGACAACTGCTTTCCTTCTCCGAGGGTGGAATGTCCTCCTAGCCCCTGGCACCCGCCTGTACCCTCCCCAGCTGACGGGGAGGGTACAGGATAGAGCCCCCAGACAGGGGAGGGCAGGGCAGCCCCGCCCAGCCTCCTGCCGGCTCTGCACTGGGCAGGGGCCTCAGTTTCCCCATGTGGATGGGGGGGCCTTGCCTCACCTCAGAAGGAGATCTTGCTGGCTTCATCCAGGAGCCAGGGACGGGGGTAGGAGGGTAGAGTGACCCCCGCGCCGACCCCCTCCCCCTTGCCATCTTGGGTTTCTGGGCAGAGGCGTCTTGCTCATTTTAATGTCTATTTCTGGACACCTCAGCTGCCACTGGCTCCTTATAAATACCCACCCCCACCCTGGGCACAGGCCACAGCCCCCCCCCCCGTGGTGGCTGACAGGTGTGAGGCCTGCCCAGCCAGAGGTGCTCTGGGCAGAGGGCCCGACTCCCCGCGCACGGCCCTCCCTCCCCAAGGAGAGCAGCCCTGTGGGAAGGCAGGTGTCCGTGGCTTGGACCCTCCCCTGGAGGCATCACTCTGGATGAAGAAGGGGTGGACGGGGCCCAGGCAGGGCCAGCAGGATGCTGGGCAACCCTGGCCGGTCGGCTGATGATGAACTCGTAGGCTCCACTGCCAATCTGGGAGGGGCTGCCCACGGAGGGCCAGCGGACCCCACAGCCTCGTGACACCACACAGGGGTGCACCCAGGCTAGAAGGGGGTCTACAGGCACCAGGCAGGGGTGCACCCAGGCTAGAAGGGGGTCTACAGGCACCAGGCAGGGGTGCACCCAGGCTAGAAGGGGGTCTACAGGCACCAGGCAGGGGTGCACCCAGGCTGGAAGGGGGTCTCAGGTATGAGCTGGGTAGTCTTGTATGGAGATTAAAGTTGTTCTGGGAAAATGAACACCATCAGCCATCACAGGGCTTCGGAAGGCACCCACCTTCGCGTGGATTACAGTTCCCTTTTAGCTGGTGGACCACAGCGGGACACCTGCGGCCAGCCTTGGGCACAGGGTTCTCCAGTAGACCTCAATGGCTTCCCAAGCACCCGGGGGACGTGGGCACGTGGTGGCGTCTTCTTCTCAATTCACCCAGCGCCTGCCCAGGCCCCAGCAGGATCTCCGAGCCCGCTGGGGAAGGAGGCCCGGCAGCGTGGGCAGTCTGAGATGAGGAGGCCCTCACAGGGTCTCATGACACACAAGGGGCTGCGGGGTGTCCCGCCAGGGCACCGAACTCCCAACGGAGCCACAGTGGCAGACTGATTGGGGAGGACTGAGAGGCCAGGGAAGGAAGCCCCCTGCCCCGCGGGGAGGAGCTGGGCCTGGGGGCCTTGGACCAGCAAGAGGCAGGGTTCAGCTCAAACCCGCAGGGGACTTCCAGGGTGCATTCTGGGTGACCCTCCCAGGAGGCCATGTGCCAGAGTGGGTGGACGCCATGGGAGCCCGACACCCAGCTCTGGGGCTCTGAGAGCCAGAGGCAACCAGGGCAGAAGATGGTCGGAGTCCAGGAGGCAGGGAGCAGGGTATGGAGAAGACCAAGCTTGGCCTTTCACCTCCAAGGCAGCCTCTGCCCTCTCCCAGCCCACAGGCTCCCGCACATCTGAGCTATCCAGCTCCTAACTACCCTCCTCCCCTCCACAGAACACCACTGCCACCATGTCTGACGAGGAAGTGTGAGTAGTACCACCGCCTACAGAGCCCTCCCGGCGACGGGCAGCTCCGGCTGACCGGGGTGGCCGGGCTGGGGGCCGGCTGGCAGCACCAAAGCCACTTTTCTCTCCCTCTCTCTCTCTCCCTCCCTTTCTCTCAACGACAGTGAACAGGGTGAAGGTGAGTGCCATTGCTATGTTCTGTCTTTCCTTCTGCCTCTGGGAGGGACCATGGTTGTAGTAGACGGAGAGCCCCCAGGAAGCCCTGACCCAGAGGTCCCAGACCAGTCAGGGGGTGCGCTTTGGAGCCACCCACCCCTCTCCAAATGACCTTGTGGCCTAATATCCCCCGTGCCAGCCTGTGCTGTGGTGTGGGTAGTGTGGCTCCCAGGACCCAATGGGCCTCTGACGTCTGTCACCCCCCACAGCCACAAGAGGATAATGGGATCAGGGGACACCCAAGGTTTCCTGGGGTTGAGTGGTTTCCTCCTCCAGGCCAGGCAGCCTCCTCTGAGCCGAGGCCCCCGGCCTCCGTCCCCAGCCAGCAAAGGTGCTGGGCTGCCCAGGGACGGGGCGTCTCGGCCCTCACCCTCCGTGCTGTCTAACAAGGCTCCTGTCTTCTGTTCTATCCCAATGCAGAGCAGTACGAAGAGGAAGGTAACTGGCGGCCCTGGTGGCCCCTAGCCTCCCCCCACAGGCCCCCTCTGCTTGGTGAAGGCCTGTTCTGAGGGTCCTCCCTGAGATGTCCATCAACTGCTCCTCTTCCTCGTCGTTAATTCAGCATTAACTGTCACCATTCCTCATTAACTTAGCTCATGATTAATAAAGTAACCATTCGATTAATGATCAATGACTTGATCATTAATTGAATCTCATTAACTTCCCATCCCAGCCACGGGTTAGAGGATCCTCATTAATCCTTCATGAATGCCTGGTGGTCATTGTGAGCGTGCCGTGTGCCGTTGGTGGGCGGGCATTAAACACCTCACTCATTAATACCAAGGGCCTTGGTCTGCACACTTTGCTCTCGTCTCTGCCTCTCAGGGCCCCTCAGAGTCTCTCTCCATCTCTGCCCCCTTTTCCCTGTGTCTGTCTCTCGGTCCCACCCTCTTTTCTGTCTCTGTCTCTGTCTTTTCCTCCCTGTCTCCCTCCCTCTCTCTCTGTTTCTACCTCTCTGTCTTCCTTTCCCCCGGTCTCTTGTTCCTGTCCCTCTGGGCCTGGGTCTCTGACTCTCGATCACTCCGTGCTCCACCGCTCCACTGCTCTACTTTGGGCTCGGAGGCTCCTTCCTGTGTCGGGCGTGGGGGGCGTGGGCAGCGCACCTGAGAGCCGTGCGGCGCGGTGCGGCGCGGTGCGGTTTACCAGACCTGCAGCGCGGCTCGCTCCTGGCGCGAGTTCCGACCCACCAGGGCTGTGGGTCCTGTGAAGGAAATGTCTGGAAACACTTGCTGCCCTCAGGACAGCGGGCAGAGCCCTTCTTTTCTGTGGCTTCTGAGAGAGAAGCGTGCACTCCCAAAGAATGGCCGGGAAGGTCTGGTTTCCTCGCAGCCCCCCCACCCCCCCACCCCGGGGCCTCGGTGGCACAGGGTCCCGTCACCACACACTGGCTTTGCTCAGGGCCTCACTTCTGTCCCTCACAGAGCAGGCCACAGCGACACCTCCTTCCTACCACCCCCCCACACACCATGCACCCATGTGGTGCTGGGTGGCCGACTGTCTTGGGCATTTCTTGCACGTGATGCCTGCTGCCATCAGGAACATGGGACCGGCCACTCTCCCTGCCAGGCCCGGGCGGCCCTGCCTGTCCCCAGGGGCCAGCCTCGTGTCCACCACTGCGCTCTCCCCTCTAACAGAGGTCCTTGTTCTTTCTCTCTTTCTCTCCCGCCTGCCTCCTCCGCTGCCGGCTTGTCCTACCCCCAGAAGAAGCTCAGGAGGAAGGTAAGCGGGTGCAGGACCCGAGCCCCCATCCCTCCCAGCCTTCCTGCCCGCACTGGGCCTGGCTCCCCTTGGCCACCCCTTCCTGGGGTTATGACCCCGGCCTCTGCCTCTAAGGATTCGTGTGTGCTCCTGTCTAACCCTGTCCTCTCCCCTTCCCGCCCCGCACTCTCCGGCCGCAGAAGTCCAGGAGGAAGGTACGCACATACTGGACTTCTTGTCCCCATGTGGGGCCCGGGTCTGGCTGGGGCCGGCAGGGTGGGGAGGGGAGGGGTGCACCGGGGCGCCAGCCAGCGGGGGGCCTCACATGTGGCCCCACGTAACCCACTAACCTAGCCCCACGCGTGACCAGGAAGGTCCTGGCACCCCAGGAATCCCATGGGCAGCACAGCCAGGGCCCCCCCACCCCAAGTCCCTGAGTTCTGGAGCCTGGCACGGGCTGAGACCCCACCGTGCAGGCTGACCTCCCGGTTAGGCCAGGACCCCGGGCTGGGTGTCAGGATGGCTCGGGACACAGGGGAGAGGCAGCGGGAGGCAGAGGCCTGCGGCCTGGGGCCAGGAGAGGCCCCAGCCCTCCGGTCAGCGCCCACCACTGACCCAGCAGCATCCCCCATCCCGTCCTCAGCAGGGGTCTGCCCCACTCCCCAGAGGCCCCAGTCCAAAGGGACGCAAAGGAGGGCCTTCTCCAGTCCGTGGGATGGCAGGAAATGGGGTGTCTCCCTGGGCTTCAACCTTCTTTGGGGGCCTCTGGCGCCGCCTGACCAGGCTGTACCCCTAGACAGGAGCCTCCCAGTCCCAGCCTCGGTTTCCCCCTCTGTGAGGCAGCAGGGGTGGGAGGGGGGGCGTGGGCTCAGGTCTCAGAGCCACTCCTACTCCCAGGTCTGAGGGGCCGTGGATCTGGGGCACAGGCCGGGAGGGGGAGGCGACCACACCCCCAGCTAACTCCCACCCTGTCTTGCTGGCTTCCCGCACGTGCCCCACCCCTCGGCCTCGAGTGGTGACGGGCCGTGTCCTTTCTCCTCTGACCTCTGACCTCTGACCCGCGGCTTTGCCTCTTGTTCCATGGCCCTCCTTAGCCCCTGAGACTCATGAACCAGGTATGTGACACGGCTTTGGAGCCTCGTGGCACGGAGGGCCATGTGTGGTGGGGTGTAGGAGCAGGGCCAAGAAGGAACAAGACGGGCCATGTAACCCACTCACACTTGGTTCTGCTGTGCTCCCGCTGCCCCTCCCCTCCCCCCCCCCACCTGCCTCCACTCACCAGTTCTCTCTCCTCCCTCCCTCTCCCCCACCGGCTGCTGCTCACAGAGGAAGTCCAGGAAGGTAGGCCACCCACCCCCAACAGCCACACTAGACCCCCTCATCCTCTTCCTCCTGACGCTCACAACCCAGTCCTGGCCCCTGGGCTGGCCGCACTGGCCTCGTTTGCCCAGGTGGAACCGAGTAGACTGGGGCAGGTTTCAGTGCCCCAGGAGGCAGGGGAAGGTGGAAGGTGTGCAGAGCAGGCCTAGGGAAGACCAAGCCCTCTGGGTCCACCGGGGCAGGGTGGAGGGGAGCAGACAGAGGAGGAGGGGCGGGGCGGGGCTGGGGGTGGCCTCCACCCTGCCCCCTGCCGCAGAGAACAAGCCGGGGGAGGGGGAGGAAGGAGGGGCAAGGCTGAAGGGAGGTGGAGGAGCAAGCGGGGTGAAGCGGAAAAGAAAGTCGGGCTGAGGCCCGAGGTGGGGATGCTGGGGACCCGGAACAGCCGGGGGCCATGCGTGCAAAAGAGCAATCAGTCAGCTCCCAGCATCCCACCCATGGCCTGCACCCAAGCCAGGCACACCCAGCAGGCTCCCAGGGAACCGGGGGCCTACCTGCCCCACAGCGGGGCTGGGAGCCACAGATCCTAGGCCGAGGCCCAAGCAGGGTGGAGGGAAGCGCCTCAGCCCCCATTCACACACTTCCATGGAACTGCAGGGCCTGGCCCCTCCAGGGTGCCCTCCAGGGTGCCCCCCAGGGTCCCCGGGTCCCCCAGGAGAGGGGCTGGGTCGGACTGTCAGCTCACACAAGACGGTGGTGGCCAGAAGCCCACCTATAGGGGCCTTAGGGCACCTGGGGCCAGCACTGAGGTCAGCAGATGGACAGATGGACAGACAGGAGAGCAGGGTTGCACGGAAGCTTTGCTGCTTAGCCATGCACTGCCCCTGCTGCGTTCAGCTTCTTCCTCAGGACCCTGCGGCCAGGTTCCCCCCCACCAGACCTGGACAGGGGGGCCTTGCCGTCCCTCAGCACCCCCCCCCCCAGCCCTTCACAGGACTCGACTCCCAACACCTGCACAGCTCCATACACGCTCTCGGACTTACAGGAGGCTGGCATCAGGCTTGCCTTCAGAGCTGCATTGCCCAGCCATGGGGCTCTAGTTCCTAGATAACAGCGTGTTCCAGAAGCCCAGGAATAGAGATCCCAGACAGACCCTAGCCAAGTGCAAGTATCGGGAGAACTGGTAGGCTGGACCTTCACAGACAAGCTCAGACAAGGCCTGCTCATCACTAACCATGTGCAGAAGAAGATGCTGGCAGTCCAGATGTCCCCAACCAAGGCTCACTAGGCTGGGCAGGCAGGGCCAAGGGTGTCTCCCGGGGCTGACCCTGGGCCCAGAGCAGGAATGAAGGCTGGTGTGGGGCCTGGCCGTGGTCAAACCCCTCCCTGCTAGAAGGCCCCAAGGCTGGAGGCCACTGCTAGAGCCCACGTTGACACCTTTGAGATCCAGCGGGGCTCCTTGGGCAGAGTTGGTGTTAGAAAGCAAATATGCATCAGGATCCACACAGGAGCAGAGCACAGAGATGGCGCCGTCCCTGTGGCTTCTGTGAGGGTCTGGGGCTCAGGGCTCAGGGGGCAGGGCTGCGGGGTGTGCTCGGGCACAGGAGCTGTGCCCAGCCAGCTCCAGCCCCACAGTGTGACAGTCAGGACTGTGTGCACCCCCAAAGAGCAGCACTGTACGTGTAGCTGGAGGGCCTGACAGGGGTCCAGGCCTCTGGGCGGGCAGAGGTGCTGCCCGGCTGCCATCGGTGCCCCCCTCCCCGAGGGCTCTGTGCCTGCTGCTGCTCCGCGTGGCCGATGCTCCCGGCAGCCGCTCGCTTTTCTCTTGCATGTGTGCTTGTGCCTCCGCCATGAAGAAGCTGCTGAGGACGAGAGGGAGGAGGACGAGGAAGGTAAGGTCTTCCCGCTGCTCCCCGCTGCCCGCTGCAACCTTTGCAGGACACTGGCTCTGGCAGGCTCTGCCCACGGGAGGCAGAGAAGACCCACCCACCGGTGTCTGCATCACTATCTCCCTGTCCTCCCCCGTGCCTGTCCATCTGTCCATCTGTCCTCCTTCCTCCTTGGCCAGGGGCCTCGAGGCCCAGGCCCCACCGCTCTGCATGGCACCGGCCATGGAGCCTGAGCTTCTGCCCACACAAAGGTGGTCACTCAGTGGGGAGGACCCCAGAACAGCAGCCCCCAGCCCCCAGCCAACACCTTCCTCCAGCTCTCCACTGCCCCCTCCTCGCCTCCTGCCATCTTCTTTCCCTGGGGCCCCCAGGGCACACACTTCTTGCCACGATTTCTCCTTTCTTCCCTTCCTCCCCATGCTCTGGGCCTTTCTGGGACCCCTCGGACCTTGCACAGGCCTAGAACTGGGGGGCCAAGACCTCCTTCCTTTTGGAGGGGTGGTACGTGGGGAGGTGGGCTCAGCAGGAGAGGTGACTGGCCCTGCAGGTCAGCCTGAAGGACCCTGTCTTACCTGCTGTCTCTTCCCTCCTTTCCCCATGCTGGCCCTGTGGTGACCAGAGGAGAAGCCCAGGCCCAAGTGAGTACAGAGTCCCAGATGGGCTGGGTGGACCCGGGCGGTCAGGTACAGCGTCCAGGATGGGCTGGGTGGACACGGGCGGCCAGTGTGCAGGCATCGATCTTATTCTGGGGGAAAAGCCCAAGTGCACAGGACACTAGGGACCAAGGTTGCCTTTGGAATGCACAGGACGGTGGGAGAGAGCCTGTGCTGGCCATCCTATGTGCGGAAGGAAAAGGCTGTTGGGCCAAGGTGCAGAAGCGGCTGGGGAGACTGGGGGGCTGAGCTGCCCAGGGCACCGCAGCCCCAGCTCCCTTTGCCTCTTTAGACCACACCAGCCCAGCTGTGGCGGTGTGTGTTGGGGGGAGCTCACTCAGAGCCCCAGGTATGAAATGTAGGGTAGAAAATGAGAAGTGGAAATGTCTTACCCCAAACCCACGTTGGATGGGCTGTGTCCAAATCAGCCTGTGCCTGGGGGTGCTAGGCCCTCCGGGGTAGCTCCACTTGTGAGTCGTTCAGAACTCTTTTTATGGTTATTTAAAAATTTTGTTATTATACACAGGACAGAGGGCTGCAGTTCCCTCAGTCAGGTAGAGTGCATTTCTTTCTGGACAATGTCACCACTTCCCTCGCTCACTCTGTTTTTCCCTTCCATCCCCATTTTATGAGCTTTTTTAACCCAACTTTTCTTAGCTGCCTGGCACCGGGGCTTGTTCCCACACAGGCCTCTTCCCTGACTGCCCAGTCTCTCATCTGCACCTGGCTCAGACCGTGGGGGGGATTTCAGGGTGCAGGAGTGCACCCCCTTTGCTTGCTCCCACAAAGGAGAGCAAAGATAGGTTAGAGGTATGGCTGGCGTGTCCACATTCTCGTACTTTTATTTTCAGCAGTTTAAAATAAAGTAACGCAAGGGTCGTAAGATATTTTCTCATTTTAGGAAAACTGTTTGTGTTTTCATTATGAAAATAAAACACCTCATTAAAGAAAATTTGGAAAATACGTAAAAGTCAAATGAAGAGAGAAAAAAAAAGATCCATAATTCTCCCATCCACCCACCACCCACCCACTCGCCCACCCGCCCGCCCGCGTGTGGAAAGGAGCAGAAAGAAATCAAAGTCGTTATTTCTTCCTACTCTTTTTCCACGACAAGGGCTCGGGAAAAAAAGACCTCAACTCTGCTGGTTTTCAAACATGAGACTGTCTATACAGCCTTGAATTTTGCTTTCTTTGAAAAAAAATTAGCACTATTCATAAGTATTTTTCCATGTTTTTACATAGTCTTCTTAAATATTTTGAATGGCCACATAATATTCCGTCAATTGAGCAAACCATACTGTTCCTAACCACTCCTCTATTGCAGGCTTTCCCCCAATATTTTACTATCATAAATAACGGCGGTGAAGCATTTTCCATCTTTGGGGCTATTTCCCTAGGCCCCATTCCCAGAACTGGAATTACTGGGTCAAAGAGCGTGAATGTTCTTAAGACTTTGACATTTATTGCCAAATTGCTTTCCACAAGGGCCTGGCCAAGGAGGCCTCCTATGTGGGCTGTGCCCCACACCCTCTACCCAGAGACAGAAACGTGCTTTTTCCTCCCCGCCATTGATGGATGGCGAACAGCACCTTGTTTTCCTTTGCATTCCTGGGATGGTACGAGGGCCAGTCATCCCCGTGCTGGTGAACTGCTTGTCTTTCTTCTCTGAGAACTGGCAGCCTATGCCTTTACTCATTTATCTTACGGCCGACATTTCTCGATGTTTTCTTAGTGATTCGTTTGCATAGGGTATAAGTCTTCTCTGTACTTGCTGAATATATATTTTTTTAAGTCTGGGTGGTTTTTTTTTTTCCGCCTGTGCTACAGTTTTTGCTTTTTTTTTTTTTTAACGTACATAAGTTTTTCATTTGTGCGGTGTCATCTGCACGTCTTTTCCTTGGAGGAGGCTCCAGAGCTCGGAGAACAGCCTTCCGCTCCAGGTTTTGATCGATATTCAGCCCCCCTTTCTTCTGTGTCTTGGTTTTGAAAGCCGTTCTTGTCGTAACTCTCTGCCCCATCTGGAATGGATTGTCGGGGGGAGGGGGTGGTACAGCCAGCACACTGGGGGCTTCTTTCCTCTTCACACTGCTCGCTGAGCCCCCTCTTCTCCTTCCTCTGGGCCTCCAGAAAGAAAGATGAAAGAGAGGCCAGAGACACGAGGAAGACCACAGTCAGTCCCGGCTACAGAGCCTCCCGACACCCACGGCCCCCACAGGGCCTGCGGTGGCATCCTGTCCTCCGAAGGGACCTGGCCATGCTTTGGGGGGTTGAGAAAAAACTTGGGGGTCCCCTCCCAGAGAGGCGGGATCTCAGAACCTTCTCTCAGGGGGTCAGGGCCCTCTTGGAATGTGGGCTATAAATCAGATAAGAACAAAGCCCAGGCAAATGTGCCATTAGGCAAGATGCCCTCTCCTGCCAGGTGCACAAGAATGAGGGCGGACCTGGGGCCAGGTCAGTGCAGGTTCACCCTCACCCCCCAACACACACACAGAGGCCCCAGCTCTACCTGCTCATAATCAACCTCTCTCCTCCTCAGACTGACGGCTCCTAAGATCCCAGAAGGGGAGAAAGTAGACTTCGATGTAAGTTTATGGGACCCAGATCAACACCCATCCCCTGTCCCCACCGCCTAGCTTGGTGGTCCAGGCAAGGTCTCAGAAGCACATCTCTTCCAGAGTCAGGGCTTCCTGATTCCAGGCCACTCTTCCAGAATTGATTCCTAGACTTGAAGAAACTCTTCCAAAGATAGTACCTTCTTCCCTTCCCATCCACCCATCCCTTCCTCCATCCTTCCATCCTTCCATCCATCCACCCATCCATCCATTTATCTATCTATCCATCCATCCATCCACACATCCATCTACCCATCCCCCCTCCCTCTCTCCATCCCTCCCTCCCTCTCTCCCTCCCTCCCTCCATCCATCCATCCACCCATCCATCCATCTATCTATCCATCCATCCATCCATCCACACATCCATCTACCCATCCCCCCTCCCTCTCTCCACCCCTCCCTCCCTCTCTCCCTCCCTCCCTCTCTCCCTCCCTCCCTCTCTCCCTCCCTCCCTCCATCCACCCATCCATCCATTTATCTATCTATCCATCCATCCATCCACACATCCATCTACCCATCCCCCCTCCCTCTCTCCATCCTTCCCTCCCTCTCTCCATCCCTCCCTCCATCCATCTATCCACCCATCCATCCATCTATCTATCCATCCATCCATCCATCCACACATCCATCTACCCATCCCCCCTCCCTCTCTCCATCCCTCCCTCCCTCCATCCATCCACCCATCCATCCATCTATCTATCCATCCATCCATCCATCCACACATCCATCTACCCATCCCTCGATCCATCCATCCACACATCTATCCATCCATTATTCCTTGCATGCCTGCATCCACCCACCCATTCATTCATCTATCCAGCCCATCTGTTAGCCACATACTCATTCATCCTTTCACTCACCCATCTGTTTATCCATCCATCCTTCCTTCCATCCTTCCAGTCACTCATCCATCCATCCACCATCCATTATTCCATGCATGTCTGCATCCATCTATCCAGTTACTCATCCACCATCCATTATTCCATGCATGTCCACATCCATTCACTCACTCACTCACTCATCCATCCATCCCATCTGTTATCCATACATGTACTCACCTAGCCATCTGTCCATCCATCCATCCATTATGCCATCCATTCATCCATCCACGCATCCATCCATCCATCTATTATCCACACATTTACCCATGCAGTTACTCATATGCATCCAATTTCTGTTTACTTGCTCATTCATCAACTCACTGAGCCACACTTCTACTGGTCACTTATTATCTATCTATCCACACAGACATCTCCAATCATCCATCTGTCCATCTCTCCAGCCATCCTCTACCAATAACCCAACCACTTATCTATCCACTCATCTGTTCACACACCTATCCACCCATCTATACAAAACATTTCACCTCCTGTTCGCCTACCCATCAACCCATTTGTACAATGAGTTCCTCTCACCAGTCTCTTCTTGGCCACACGGATGTAGACATCTCTGAGGATGGCAGAACCAAGTCTGAGCCAGCCTATCCCAGGCATGCCCCGTGGCTTCAAGGTTGGCCTGGGGATGGCCTTGCAAACAGCACAGGCACCATTCCTGCAATGGGGCTTGGGGGTCAGGTCATCATGAAACCAGGAGGGCAGCAGCCATTGAGGTGTTGCACGTCACGGTCATTATGATGATGACTAGAGGAAGAAGACTGAGGAGCGGAAGGTGCCCCTTGCTACATGGAGGGTCTGGTCTAGATAAGAGGGGTGGTACCTAAGAGCTCTCCCCATGCCCCCCTGCCCCCCGCCTCCCCAGGACATCCAAAAGAAGCGTCAGAACAAAGACCTCATGGAGCTCCAGGCCCTCATTGACAGCCATTTTGAGGCCAGGAAGAAGGAGGAGGAGGAGCTGATCGCGCTCAAAGAGAGGATTGTGAGTGCAGTTGTTCTGCGGGGCTGGGCATGGCGAGGTGGGGCATGGCAGAGCCCGTTCGACCTGCCTTTCGGCTGCAGGAGAAGCGCCGCGCAGAGAGGGCCGAGCAGCAGAGAATTCGTGCCGAGAAGGAGCGGGAACGCCAGAACAGACTGGCGGTGAGCAGTACCGCCCCGGCCGGGCCCTCCCGGGAGCCCGGAGCAAGGGGAGGGGACTCTGGCAATTCCTTCTCCTGGGGCCCCCAGCTCACCACCACTGATCAGAGGCATCGGCTAGGACTCCTTGCCCCACACCTCCCCTGCAAGCCAGCAGACCCTGACAGGCTGGAGCTTGCTCCCAAAGAACTTCCAAGTCTGGGGTGGGTTCTCCAAGTCTGCCCTAGAGGGCAGCCCTGGCCCAGCCCGCCCTGAGGATCTGGGGATGGCATCTCTGTAGGAAGAGAAGGCCAGGAGAGAGGAGGAGGATGCCAAGAGGAGAGCCGAGGATGACCTGAAGAAGAAGAAGGCCCTGTCCTCCATGGGAGCCAACTACAGCAGCTACCTGGCCAAGGTGAGGCCAGTGCTGAGAGCCCTGGGGCGGGTGTGGCTCTGGCCCAGGCTGGCGCAGGCCCCTTCTGAGACCAGGCCTTTCCACCCGGCCCTTCTTCAGGCTGACCAGAAGAGAGGCAAGAAGCAGACAGCCAGGGAGATGAAGAAGAAGATTCTTGCCGAGAGACGCAAGCCACTCAACATCGACCATCTTAGTGACGACAAGCTGAGGTGGGGGAGGAGGACGGCCACTGGGAAGGCCCCAAGGCAGGACCAGGCCAGAGGGGGGGCGGCCGTTCTGCCCTGCCTGTGCGCTGTGCGCCACCCATGTCGCCCCGTCTCCACCTCTCAGGGACAAGGCAAAGGAGCTCTGGGATACTCTGTACCAACTTGAGACGGACAAGTTTGAGTTTGGGGAGAAGCTGAAACGCCAGAAGTATGATGTGAGTCCAGGCCCTGTCCCCCGCCGCGGGCCCCAGGGCTTCACCGCCCCCCACCCCCGCCGTGGCCCCGTTCCCCTTTGGATTCCCCGGGACCCAGGCCCACAGGCACATGGTTTGCCTGCCCCGAGCCCCTCCGTCCAGATGCCAGTCTTCTCAGCACAGGCCGGGCCTGATCAGGGCCCTGCCTAGAGCTGGGAAGGAGGAGGCGGGATGAGTCTCCTCTGTGGGGGAGGTGGCCAGCGGGAGGGGGGGGATTTTGAACAATCTGAGGGCAACGCGGGGGCAGAAGGCAGACTTGGATGTAAGGCTCTGGGATGTAAGCCTCCGGGCTAGGTGGGGAGCTGGACACTGGCTCCCTTTGAGGGTTTGTGCCAGGGGACAAGGCCCAGGCCTGGGAGTGAATCACTCAGTGCCAGCACTGGCACGTGAACTTGGTCATCAAAGCCACCTTCAGCATCCGGGATGAGCTCAGGATGGAAGGGCATGTGGGGCTTCCCGCCCAGCTCCCTCAACCACCTAGCGGGTCCTGGCTCCCTGGGAGTTGGGACAGGTGACCTCCTGAGCCCAGCGTGCCTACCTCTCATGGAAGGAGCTCCAGCCCTTCCCTGGAGGCTGGCGCTGGCCCAGAGCTGGCTCCATCACCCTGGGCCTTGGGACCCTAGAGGGAGGCAGGACAGAAGACTGCTCACGTCAGGTCCCGGGGGCTCAGAGAGCAGCGCCCACGAGCCAGCTCACGGGCCTCGGCCGCCCGCCCAGCCCGGTAACCATCTTGGTCTTTCTAGATCATGACTGTCCGGGCCAGAGTGGAGATGCTGGCCAAGTTGTGAGTAGCCAGAGCCTGCCGTGGGCCAGGCTGGTGGGTGTGTTGAGTCAATGCCTCTCGCATGGCAAGAACCTGGTCGCGCAGGGCGCTGGTGGCAGGAGGTCGCTCTCCTGCCTGCCCGGAAGCAGGGGCTTCTCGGCTGGTCTGTCGCCCTCGCTGGCAGGTGAGCAAGAGCCTCACCTTCTCAGGTGGCTGAAAGCAGGAGGGTCAGGGCAGGCAGCCGCTGGGGAAGGGGGGTCTGCAAGGACTCACCTCCACCCTGCCCACGCCCTCACCCCCTCCTGCCACAAGCCCAAGGTAAGTGGCCAGCTCTGAGCTGCTGCTGTGTGGTGTAGCCAGTGAGTGAGACGTGAGCCCCGAGGCCTGGGACAGAGCCCACCAGGCCTCAGAAGGAGCCACCAGGACACAGTAAGGGAGCCGGCACAGGAAGGCGTGGACCCCCGGCCGGCACACCGGCGTGGCCCCGCACCCGGCCCCGCTGGGCTTCCTGGGCCCTGGCTTCACAGTAAGTTGCCTGTGTTGTTTACAGATCACCACCCTCAGGAGCCGCATTGACCAGGCCCAGAAGCAGTGAGTAGCTTGGCCGTTCTCGCTCTGCTCGGGACACACGTTCCCCTGGGGCCAGCCACCCTCCTCCCCACCCAGGCCAGGCGATGTGAGCCGGTCCTGAACCCGGGCCACTGGTGGCTGGCCCTGGACTGAGCAGTAACCAGACTAACCCAGCCAGGCCTTCAGCCGGCTTGCACAGGCCGCGCCCCTCGGGATGCCAGCCAGCTCCTCCCCCTCCTCTCCCACCAACCAGGTGTGGCTCACACCCGTGCACCCCCACCAAGTCCTGCGCAGGGTGGGCGGCGGGCAGGCAGCCGGGAAGCCCCATTGCGGCTGCCATGGACCCGGCGTGGCTGGCCAGTCCATTGCACGGCGCTTCACCCTCAGAAGCAGGCTGGGCTGGTGATTTGGAGGCCGGGGCAGCTCTGGGCATGAGAGCTGGCTCCTCGGGAGGGTCACCCCGGTGGATGCCGTGCCCCGGACCACGGGCCTGGGCTCCGAGTCCCGTCCTGGGGCTAGCTGCCGAGCCAGCCGGTGGTGTGGCGGCCTCTGGGAACGCCGGCTTCCCAGGACTCATCGTCCCTCTTCCCACTGCTTCCTCTCTGCTTCCCAACTTGAGACCCTCATCGGAGACAAGGGGGTTGATGACGGAGGCTCCCGCCGCCTCCCTGTGTCTGTGCTGTGGGTCAGGGGTCATTACAGGCTGGTTTGGCAAGTTGCCCAGTGTGCACGTGTGTGCACGTGTGTGTGCACACCTGTGAGGGTGCCCGGGAACACGGGTGAGCAGGCGCCGCCTCGGAGTCCAGTCCCACGGGCCTCCCCGCCCTCCCTGGCATCCAGCAGGGACGGGTGTGGCCAGCCTGCCTGGGTCTCTGGTGTGCAGGGCCTCAGACAATGGGGTGGCCCCAGCAGCCACCTTCAGACAGGGACCGTGGCTGTGGCCTTCCGGGACAGCTCCCCTACGGGGGAGGGGGGGGCTGTCTGCAGTGACCCTGGTGGGGCAGGCGGGTCCCTAGCTCGCCTCGCTTGCTCCTGTCCTAACCACACTAAGTGCTCACGCAGGCCTGACCGGCCAGCCACAGGTGAGTCAGCACTGCTTGGCCTGGAGTGAGTGTGAGCTGAGTGTGCAGGGGAGAGGGCTCGAGGGAGGAGGCCAGAGGCTCACCCTGCAGAGCCTGGGAAGCCAGGGCGGGAGGCTCCAGGGCCAGCCCGGGCCTGGAGGCCAGCCTCGGCCCCGGCTACACCAGACACCGAGACCTCAAGGGCAACTTGTTTCCCGCTTACAGCAGCAAGAAGGCCGGTGCCACGGCCAAGGGCAAAGTCGGCGGGCGCTGGAAGTAGAGGCGCCGGGAGGCTCCCCGTGGCAGAGACCCTCAGCCCCAACTGGCTCCGACACCGCGCGCCCCACCACCATGCGGCCCAGCCCCCGCGCTGCCTCTCCTCCCTGGGCTCAGAGGTGCTGTCGGGGGCACCACGGAGGCCACCCCCGTGTCTCTGCCCTCCCTGTCCTCACCCCCCGGGGTCTGTGAATAAAGTTACCAGGCTCCCCTTGGCTGGCCGTGTGCTGACCCGTGTATGGGGCTCTGGAGGGCTGGACGCACCCCTGGAAAGCCCACGGGACTGCTGGTCTGCTGCTCGTGACTGGGGCGGGTCCTGGGGGTGCTGGGCTCAGACTCTGCGGCCGCTGCTCCCAACCAGCCCCTCACCCCCATCCTGGGAGGCCCCACCACCAGCCTGGGCTGGCCCCAAGGCCCCCTCAGGACAGACACACTGGGCCTCGGCAGGGAGGGTCAGGGCTGGCCATGGAAGCCATGCAGCACCCCAAAAGGTGAAGGCAGGCAGATCCTGCTCCCAGGGGGCTCCTGAGCCCCCTGTCTGGCACCAGGCACAGGCTGGGGAGGGAGGGCAGGGCAGACCACGAGAGCGCCGGCTCCACACAGACCATTTTTCTACATCGTACAAGCACCAGCACACGGCTGTGCAATGAGTTTGAAAGTCATGACCAAATAGAATTATGGAAAATATAAATCATGAAAATTGGATCAAGACCCAGAGCCTAGCACAGGAAGGCACTCGGGGGGGGGGGGGGGGGGAAGGTGAGTGTGGAGACGCTTCTCCTGAAGGCTCGGAGAGGGCTTCGGGCTGTGAGGGCCCTGAGCAGGCCAGAGTGACCGGCCTTCATTACCGGGTTGTGGAGGGACCTCGGGGACAAAATGGAATGAGCAGAACCCCCCACATGCATAGGCATACCCAATACACAGAGCGATGTACCCCGTGTGCACCCCAGGACACAGAGCGATGTACCCCGTGTGCACCCCAGGACACTCACACTTATGAGCAAGCTGTTGAGGAACACATTCCCGGTGACACTGTCAAAGTCCTGCAGGAGAAGCTTTCTGCAGGGCTTGGGAGCAGGAGTGGGCCCCGTGGGGAGACCCCCGTGGAGAGACACTGCAGGTGGAGAGGCAGCCAGGGAGCAGGGGCTGGACCGTGACTGAGAGGAGAGGCAGAAGGCGGCTGGAGGGAGACACCCCCGGAGCAGACCAGGGCGGGGGGGGGGGGGGGGACGGGACGGGTATTCGGTGAGGGTCCCACCAGCCGGACAGCCTGGACGGCTCTTTGCGAGAACTGCTTTGCATCACGTGAGCCCTGGGGAGCTCGAGAGTGAAGTACGGCCAAACAGAGAATCTCTGTCTGCACCCTGTCTCTCACACGTGTGCACATACACATGTGTGCACACACACGCACACACACACCCTTGGACCCTCCCACGTATAAAATGCTAAGTGTGCCCACGGACACTTTTTCCCCAAGTGTGCAAAGGTGGAAGCCATCACAACAGTGCATGTGAGACCATTGGTCCGCTTGGCCCATCTCTGGGACTCCTAGCCTTAATCCAAAAGGCAGCTGAACACAGCACTGCCTGTTCTGTGGACAGGCCTGTGTCCCAGCAGGGAGGGAGGGAGCAGGTCGGGCTCACAATGGTGGAGCAGATGGGTGGAGGTGGAGGACGGGGAGCTGCAAGCAAACCAGAATGCACACGGAGAGGAATGCAGGTGAAGGCCCACCTCAGACTCCAACCCAAAGCAAATCCCAACAAAGCCGGGACCACTGGACATCCATCCCAGCCAGGGGCTGGCGTGGAGGCCCAGCCCACAGGCAGCCGGGGGCGACTGTTTTAACATATGTTTAGAAATATAAAAACACACTGAATAGCTTTGGGTCCAAAAGGAAGTCATCGAGGAAGGCAGGAAGCACTTAGGGACTTCTGATAACGGGTCACGGGGCCCAGGACCGGGACAAGGCACGGCACCTTTGGGAGCCTCCGCTGACACCAGGAAAGGGAAAGACGTCTCCAACTTTACTGCGTTTCACATAAAATTCAAAAAAGCAACAACTGAAAACAACAACAAGAGACCAGAAACAGAGAAGCACAGAGATAATAAGAAACAGGAAAGATGGTAATAACATAAAAATCCAAGATGAATAGAGATCAGGAGAGTAAAAAGGAAATGGTTCTTGGAAAAGAGCAGAAGAATAAATAGTCCAACATCTGACATGACAATTAAGTCGACCTGGGAGAAGACACAGACGTTGCTAGGACGAGGCTCCATTTGTACTAAAAGAACACGTTTATAAACAACCTTATGGCGATATATTTGAAAACGGGATAAAACAGCCAATTCCCAGGAGAAATATAACTCACAGAATCGGCTCAAGGTCAAGTGCAAACCGTGAATAGACTGATTCATTTTAAAGACGTTGAACCAGTGGTTAAATCATTCTCACCAAAAACCACTGTGAGTTTTTTTTAAGTTACATCATGGCCAAGACCAAGGGCTCTCTGTGTAAGGAAAGACAGTTTTACATCAGAAAAATGAATGATGTAGTGTTGTATGTTCGTAACACATAAAGACTTTAAAGGCTACAGAAAAAGAAAAAGAAAAAGAAATTGAGGGCCGGAGGTGTTGCTCAGGGGTGGAGGGTAGGAATGAGGTCTGGTCTGGAAGGCTCCTACTTCAAACTGACCAGGTGTCCCCTCCAGAGCTTTGAAATAAGAAAAAGGATTTTCTTTGACAGAGGTTCTGGTAGGGAAGGCAAAAGAAAAATCACCCCCTTCATCACAGTACGGTTATTTCCCGGGAAACCAGGGGCACTGGCAGTTCTGAGCTAGGATGGAGTGGGTTCGGCTGCCAGGGGCACAAGTTACAGACACGGGATTTCTCCTGAGGTGCTGGGGACATGTGGCTGCTTAAAGACCTGCTGCAGACCCCAGCGGCCGGGCAGGAGCTTTGAGGCCAGGCTGGGCTGTGGAGACTGAGGTCCAGATACTCAGTTTCAGACATGAAGGGAAGGAAAGAAGGAAGGGAAGAAAAGCAAGGCGGGGGGGAGAGGAAACAAGAAAAAAAATCACAATTAAAATGTAAAGACGTAAGGGAGAAAACCGTGGAAGGGGGAAAACAGGAGCCACATGCATTCTATTGAGAATGGAGCCAGCACAACTCCAAACACGGTGGTTAGACCCCAGGCCCAAAGTCCAAGAGTCCCGTGGCAAGCCAAATAAGGAGATGTGGTGGAGGGAAGAGAAAAGAGGCGTGAGGGCAGACACGGGGCACCCGTCTTCAGGGGACAAACACTGGCCTGGGGTTAAAGAGGACGTGATTGGGAACACACAGTTCAAACAGCCCCCAGTGGAGTCAGGAGGCTGCCTTGGATGACCATTATCTCTGTCTTGGCCCTCCGAGGGCTTCCCGGGCGTTTTTATCAGTTCAGCATTGGGACAGAGCGGGATGAGTTGCCTCGCGGGTGATCTTTGGAGTTCTTTGGCTGTTTTTTTGAAGATGATAAGAAGAAGCCATGCCTGCGTGAGGGGCTGTTTGCCTTCCACACACACGATGTTTATCAGCAAATCTTCTCTTTCTGGAGCCCAAGAGGATTGCAAAATGATTGCCGGAGATAAGAGTTCAGATCAAAGGGCACAGGCACAGAGTTGAGGAGCTTTTCGTGAATTCACAAGGCCCAGCTTCTCAGACCCTCACAGGGTACAATCAATATGATTCCTAATATGGGAAAGACAGACAGACCATAGCATGGCAGCAGGAATAGAGCCACCAGGAGACAGGCCCTGTGATGAGGAGAGTAGGGAGGAAAAGTAGGACCTCACGGGCAGGCTGACTGAGGATGTGTTGAGCAGCAGGGACCCCTGAGGGGCAGCTCTGTGGCATGGCCCATTGCCAGTGTAGACCCAGCAGGGAGGGTCTCACAATGGGGGGAAGTGGGTTCTGGGAAGGCACTGAATATTTTTTCAGTTGTGGGGCTTGAACTCTGGGCCTGGGCACTGTCCCTGCGCTCTTCAGCTCAAGGCTAGTGATCTACCCCTCGAGCCACAGAGCCGGTTCCAGTTCCCTGGTGGTTCATTGGAGAGAAGAGTCTCATGGAGTTTCCTTGCCCCGGCTGGCTTTGAACTGTGACCCTCAGATCTCAGCCTCCTGAGTAGCTAGGATGACAGGCCTGAGCCACCAGTGCCTGGCAAAACAGTGAATTTTGGCTAAGTTGACCCGGCGACAGTGTGAGACTTGAACTCCAGGCCTGGGTGCTGTCCTTAAGCTTCTTTTGCTCAAGGTTAGCATGCTACCATTTTCAGCCACATCTGTCACTCCCAGTTTTCTGGTGGCTCATTGTAGATAAGAGTCACCAACTTTCCTGCCCGGGCTGGCTTTGAACCACAATCCTCAGATCACAGACCCCTGAGTAGCTGGGATGACAGACGTGAGCCACCAGTTGCCCGGCTACTGTGTGGGTCTTTTTTTCCCCCTTCCACAGAGCAGCCCAGGGGCCAGGAGGAGGCTCTACAGGCAAGCAGAGAACCTTTGTGAAAAGACGTTGTATTTACTGTCCCTCCGCCAGCGAGGACACCATGAGGGAAGAGGCAAAGGGGAGAGGGGAGCAGAAGGAAGGCCGGAGCACACGCAGCTCCCAGAGAAGGGGCATCAGGAGAGATGTAGGCCCAGAGGGGGCGCTGTTTCCTCTGCAGCTGAGAGCCAGGCAAGCGAAGGCGGGAAAGCCAGGAAGGCTCCGCTCCGCTCCCTGGAGACAGAAGGGCCCTGTGTAACCACGGAAAGACAGTTGACGCAGGCAGGGATTACCAGAGGGGCTCTGTTCCCGGGGGTCAGAACGCTGACCTCCAGGCACCGCTTGTGTGACTACTGATGAAATAAAACAGAGACAAGCATCAGTGGCCTTTAATGTCATCAATGCTGAGAAGACTCCGAAGATGCCTAAAGAAGGACATGGTTTTTCCACTAACCATCCAACCACCTGGAGTCAGTCCCAAGCAGCCTGCTGTCCTGCCCGACCAGGCGTGGACCCCTGTGGCCTGGAGAGGTGCAGGCCACGGGCCGGTGGGCTTCGGGACAACTCTCAAGGGGGACGATGGGCAGGTCAAGTGTGGGCTGTGGCGGATGGATCCTGCATGAAGTCGACACCACTCCCATAGAATTCCAACATGGGCCTTTATCTTTAAAAAGTAAATCAGATATGCCTGCAGTTGCCCCCCACGCCCCACCCCCTCGCCCCTGCAAGGGAAGGGGTGCAGTAAACGATCCCAAGAACCGATTCCTCACAGTTCCCTTCCCAGGGCTGGGGGAGCTTGGGGCAGGGGCTCTTCCTGTTTTTATTGATGCCTTCTGGTACACCTCACACCGGTCCTGAACTGTCCCCTTTGGCGGGAAGCGCATCGTTGCTAAAGGTCCATCTTTAAACAAAACAGGAGCCCCACAAACCACAGAGATCTATAAATAAGTACTTCCTTTATCTCTGCCTGTGAAAGGCGACACGGAACATTCCATCCAGGGCGGGAAGTACAGGAGGATGGCTGCTTTCAGCATTACTGCTCTTCCCCGATCTGGAAATGGGGGACAATGCATGAGATGTTGGACGGAAACAAGATATATAAGTTCTGGAAGGGAGCGGATAGCTGCTGCATTCCTACGGGCCCCAGAGAGCCCGGGAACAGCCCCAGCCCCTGAGTACTCAGAGGGGACACATGCAAAACACATATTTAACTCCATATATTTTTATCATTTTTTTCCACCAACGGCTATAGTCTCAAAATAAAGTGGAATGAAAAAAATCAGCCTCAAAATAAAGCAAAACAAAATCACATACACCCAACAATGGTAGCACAAAGGTACTTAGCATCCAGGCTCTTAAAAACAAAAAAACAAAAAAACTGTCCAGAGTGTGTAGCAAGAAAACAACAACTTTTTCTGAAACATAGAATAAAATTGGAAACCAACAAACAATGTTATACTCTTGAGTAGAAAGCTGGACTTACAAAAATGGAGTCTTTTTTGTTGCTGTTATTTTCTTTTTTGGAGTAGGGAGGGCGAGAGGAAGAGGTGCCTGAATGAATTAGGGCAAAGTCATTTATTCACATGTTTGAAAATAGAAAAAGCAACCTGTTGCCTTTGTTCTAAGAGGGGCCCCCGGGGCCAGGACGAGTGGTCGTCATCAGAGCCGGACTGAAGGTATTCGTGCACGGTGACGTCACGATCAAACGCTCCCATGCACGATTCAGGAGTGCTAATAATTTTTTAAACCTAAAAACAAAAAAATCTAGTTTTTCTAGCACTCACGTATAGCTGCGCCACATGTGTCAAACAAAATTCCAAGGGGATGGGAGGCAGAATGAACATGAAATGCTTGCAGGAAAGGCTGGGAAACCTCATAGCACCTTCAGGGCCTGGGTCCTAGCTCCTGGGGTCAGCCACGGGCTCGCTGACCTTTGGGTTTCACCCCTGTGGCCCTCAGATGTGTTCTGTTCTAATATGGGATCCCCCAAAGATAAACTGCAGGCCCACAAATCACCCAGCCACCAGGCTGGAAGGAAAAGGCAGGCTCCACCAGGCACCGTGACTCTACTCTGTAGTTACAACGTTTATTCCACTTTCACAGTATTTATCCATGCGGCACTGGGTGCACGTAACCATCAAGGGGCACCATGATCAACAAGACAGGGACATGTATGAAGCAGGATGGGGGGGGGGTGAGAGTGTTCATCTGAACTCCGAGCAGGCTGGCGAGTTCGAGGTCAGCTTGGCCTCCAGAGGGAGATCCTGCCTTAGAAACACAGTGAGAGAAGGAAGGAGAGGAGAGGAGATCAAATACATAAAGCGGAATGAATTTGTTCACTGCATATCAATGACTGACATTCTCTGGAGAATCAATGTGGGGGAAAAAACAAATTAGTTGAAGATAAAGCCAGAGAGACATTGAGGTAGGGGTGTGTGTGTGTGTGTGTGTCTTCATACTAGGGAACACAGTCCCCTCCACCTAAAAATAACGCCAGCATCCTAGAGGAGCAGAAAAAGCTCAGAATATTCCATGACTTCGGTCTGATGTTCAAGTTGCTGCGTACCATAGAGAGAAAGAAAATTGTCCACTAAATGAAAAGGCAGGTTTTCATTCGGGATAAGATGGAGTCAGAGACAGGAGTTCTCTGCCCGCCTGCAACAATGAACAAAACAAAAGCCCAACCAAGCAGACAGGGCTCCGTGAAACAATGGTGTCTAGGGTCCCCGCGCAGGACAATGGTCCCTAACTATGGGAAAGCGTCCAGGGCCCCGCGTGCGCCCAGCGCACTTCCTCCGGAGCGTTCCCAGGCCTCCTGCAGGAAGGGGGTGTTGAGGTGGAGTCCAGAGACTCCTTGAGCTCAGCGGAGCGACTCAGGCGACTGGAGCCAGGGAAGCTCCTCAGGCGGGCTGGCAAGCTCCTGGGCTGACCCGCAGCACACGGGGGGGGGGGGGGGGCCGGGGAGGCAGCCCTCTGCATGACCAGGGCCAGGGGGCCCTCACCCAAGGCCCCTCAGGGCAGGGACGTGGTGGACTCATTGACACCGGGGTCCGGGAAGGCCTTGCCACTGTGGGGGGCTTTGGCCCTGTGCAGGACGCTGTGATCCAGGCCTCCCTGCTAGTATTAAAAAAAGAAGAGGTGAGGTATATAACAACTACATTCAAGAATGACACGGAAAAACCCTTCACCAAAACACAACAATCTCCAACTCCCTCCGGCCTGGGGAGACGCCGCATGCTCCCACACCCGATTAAAAAAAAGTCAAGAATCTGAAAAGGGTGACCCAGGGGGCTGGAAGCAATCAAGTGTGTGGGGTGGGGTGCTGTGTGACCCCAAAACAACCATGGAAATACCGCTGCAGAGTTCCCGGAGAGGGCCCACAAAGGGGGTGACAATGCAAGGGGAGGAGAGGGACAGAGGCAGCCCACGGGACAGGGCCAGGGACAGGGCCAGGGACAGAGGCCGCCCGCAGGACAGGGCCAGGGACAGAGGCCGCCCGCGGGACAAGGCCAGGGACAGAGGCTGCCCGCGGGACAGGGCCAGGGACAGAGGCTGCCCGCGGGACAGGGCCAGGGACAGGGCCAGGGACAGAGACCACCCGCAGGACAGGGCCAGGGACAGAGGCCGCCCGCAGGACAGGGCCAGGGACAGAGGCTGCCCGCAGGACAGGGCCAGGGACAGAGGCTGCCCGCGGGACAGGGCCAGGGACAGAGGCTGCCCGCGGGACAGGGCCAGGGCCAGAGGCTGCCCGCGGGACAGGGGCAGGGACAGAGGCTGCCCGCGGGACAGGGACAGGGACAGGGCCAGGGACAGAGGCCGCCTGCGGGACAGGCCCTCGAGTCTGTATTAACATGCCTGCTGCCATCCTCATAAAGCCTAAGCACCCCACACAAGAAGCAGAGCTATCAGATTGTATTGGAGAAAAACAAGACTCAGCTGTGTGCTTCCTACCCAAAAAAAAAAAAAGTGCTTTAAAGGTAGATACAAATGGGTTCAAAGAAATAACAAAGCTTAAAAAAAAACAACACCCCAAACCACCAAGTCACAAAACTAAACCAGATAGAACTGAAAGGAGTAATAGACAAAAGCATGAAGATAGAGCCTGGTGGTGCACCTCTGTTTTCCTGGCAGGCAGTAGATGGAGGCCAGGGGACTGTGAGTTTGCAGCCAGCTGGGCTTCCTCCGAAAAGGAAAAAAAGACAAAGAAAAAGTCACAATGATAGTGAGAAAATGTCACACCTCTCTTCCAACAAGTAAAGGGATAAGCGGGCAGCTAACCCTTGGGACAGGAGAGACCCACAGTACAGTCAACCCAATGACCAGATGGGCACAGCGCACGTGGCCATGGGCGAAGCTCACCCCAGGGCCTCCCCCCCCCCCCCCCCCCCCCCGCCCCGGGCCTTCCCGCTGCTGCCTTCTCCAGTTGAGAACTGAGAACGGGAACTTGTCTGACTAGAAGGGAACCAAACCACCAATCTCAGTGACAAAAACACCCAGGGGAAATCCCTCAGTGTTTGCAGGCCACATTATGCATTTGGTGTGCGTGTGTGTTGGTACCAGGGCTTGAACTCAGGGCCTTGTACTTTTGCTGGTTTTTTTTCTTCTAGAGGCTGGTGTTCTACCACTTGAGCCACAACTCCATTTCTAGCTTTTTGGTGGTTTACTAGTGGGAAGAAGAATCTCACAGACTTTCCTGGCTGGACTGGCTTTGAACCATCTCCTCAGGGCTCAGTTTCCTGAGTAGCCAGGATTACAGGCGTCAGCCAGCAGTGTCCAGCTCAGATGACAACGCACTGTTAAATAAGAAAAGGCAAGAAGGCAAGAGGAAAGTTCAGAAGCATCTTCTTTTCTCTTTTTTAAAATAATTTTTTATTGAGATTAAGTGATCACATAAATTTCACAAGTTTCACAGTACTGTGAGATAGTGACACTCAGCTAAAGTCACAAACACATTTTAACCTTCACAAGGCAAACTGTCATTATCATGGTCTATAAAGTTTGTGAATTCTATGAGCTTTGACAAGACAACTATTTCTTCCACGTTGGGTGATCTGCACATTTTCTTTCTTTTTTGCTTAGTGTGAACTGTTCCCTCTTTCCCTCTCATTCCCTCCCTCCAGAAGCATTTTCAACAGAATGAAAATGAAAATACAGAGAATCTGCCACTCCAGAGAGCAACCCCGGGATTCCCATGTTTCCAAGGTTCCCAGTGTCTTCAAGAAAGCGAAAGAGGTCTCCCTGGGCAGGACTGGGGAAGGAGAAGCAGACTGCACCCCACTGAAGAAAGCGCAGAAGAAGAAACAAGTAAAAGTCAAGTGGACATTGACAAAAATAAATAACATAAAAATGCACACAGCAGAAAAGCAATAGAAAACCTGCAAACAAACCAAACCCTTAGATGCTGGGCAGTAGAGCCGCACCCCTGGAGGCTGCGCAGAAATCCCAAGTTGGGAACGGGGGCAGCTCCAGGGGGGGGTGTGGGGGGGCAGTTTTATGCCAGTAACCTTGACAAGTTAGGTGGAACAGACACATTTCACAAAAAAAACTCAAAATGCCAGAGTTCTGTCGAGAAGCAGCAGGAAAAACAAGTTTCCCTGAGCACGTTTGAGGTGAGAGAAGACGACATCTCCAAACCTTCACCCAAAACCCCCAGGCCCACTAGTAGATCTGAACAAACATTTAAAGAAGCAATTATAGCAATCATATACAGATTCTTCCAAAAGAAAATTTGAAAAAGGAGGAAAGAAGATTTTCCAGCTCATTCGATGAGGTCAGAATTTCCCCGATACCAAAACCAAAGGCTTAACAACAACAACAAAAAAAAAGCAAAGTATAGACCAATGTTCCTTAGAAACCTAAGTGCAAATGTTAAACTACAGCTTTAGCCAACAGCTTTCAAGTGTATATAAAAGGGCCCATATACTGTGGTTGATGCTGTGGGGTTTAGCCTGGGAACATAAGGTCAAAACATTTGAAAATCAGAGTCATTTGCTGAATAAACAGTTGAACAAGAAAAAGCACAGGGTCTGGCGAAGAAGCTCAAACTAGCTTTGAACTCCCAGAACTCTGGAACTGCAGGCCTGGAGCTGCTCTGTCATCCTGTTTCGCAAGATCATCTAAGTACGTGCCGAAAAGGCATCTGAAGAAATCCACCCTCCATTCCTAACTTAAGAAAAAAAAAGAGTTCTCAGCAGACTAAGACAAGTGAGGAATTTTCTCAGCCTCAGGACTGAGGATGAGGGCCTGGCGGGCTCCGGCGGGCTCCAGAGGGGCCTGGAATCCGCCCCCCTGCCCGGGGGCTCTGTACAGCAGGCCCCAAAGGTTCCCACCAGAGCCCAAGAAGAAATCAAAGCCAGCTAGATAAGAGAGGGAGGTAGAAAACTATTTTGTTTACAGATAACAAGTTCATCTAATCTGATGGAATCTACAAAAAAGAAGAAGATGAAGAAGCAGCAGAAGAAGAAAAAAAAAAGGAGATAAAAATGGGGCATGGATGGGATTAGCTGGGTAGTGGGAAATAAGACAGATAAACAAAGTCAACTGTTCTGACACCAAACGACCGGCAATCACCGGACACTGACTCTCTTCAGAAGGTACACAAATAGGCCATACGTAATGGTGACTCTGACAGACATGGTGAAATGCCTGTGCACGGAAACGTGTAAAAACCTCCCCAAAGGGAAACTGAGGGAAAGCTGCGTCAATAGAAGAATACAAAGGATTTCAAGACCAGCAGGCTCCTGGCTGATAAGATGCCCACTCTCCCTGCAGAAATTAACAGGCCGATTGTAAAATTTATATGGATGGTAAAACTTGCTGATGCTAAGATAAAATTGTTCTTGTCAGACAGAAAAAGCTGGGAAGCAATAAAGGGTCCTGCCTGCCTGGCTGAGATAAATACTTTCTCAGAGACTTTTCTAAAATCCCACCAGCCGTTCCTGTCCGTTCCACAGCCCCCCGCCCTCCCTCCCTCCCTCGCCCAACGTTCTGCTTCCCTTGCACGCACGTAGGCACAGATTTCTGCAGTAAAGTTTATCTATAACATTCTTTAAGACTGCGGCAATGCACAGGAGGCACTCTGGACCGAACCCGGGCCTTGCCAGCTGACGCCAAGACCAGCCTCCCATCTCTGAGACCTGTCCGTAAACTTTGTACCCAAGCAGCTGACGTGAATTCCCCTGTACTCCTGCTCTTACAAACTTGCCCCTGACCTTTTTAAATACATGCTTTCTTTACAGTGGGCTTTAGTGCAGTCTGTTTGCAGGGTGTGGCTGACTCCTATTGAAGATTGTTTTTTTTTCCTTTGGATGGCACTCCCCTGCTTGATGTTCCTGTCCCAAGAAGAAAGCAAAGGTTCTAGATGGGCAAAAACAGGCCTTCACAAGAACCATAAGATCACAGGTTTGACATTCCAAGAATTAGTGACCGGTCCACACAGAGTGGTGTAGGTAAATATTCAGAGAGAAGAGCCACAGAGCTCAGAGATAAACAAACTCACATGTCTGCTGGTGAGTGATGTGGGGAAGCTGTGTAGGAATGATCGCTTTGTCAGAACACCCTGCTGGGAAAGCTGTACGCAAAGAAAAGGAAAGGGAAAATAAATAGAACTTAAATTCACGTTTCACAGGATGACTGAAAATCTACTCAAAAAAGATGGATGAATCCACGTGTAAGACTAGAGCGCTAAGAAACTCAGGGACACCTCTTTGTGATTTTCGTTCACTCAAAAACTTCTTAGATACAAAACCACAAAGCTTTATCCTTAAATGGATAAAAATTCAAAATTCATCTTAAAATTCAATCCTTGACAGGACCATTTCTGAGGGACTAAGAACCAGGATTGGGAGAAAAATCGTTGCAAACGGTGCTTCATCAGGGCCATGTTCCAGACTACGTAAAGATCACTCCCAATCCAACTGCCAAAGCAGAGGCTCAGGTTGGGAGGTTCTCCACCCAGTAAGCTACAGAAATGCATAGGAGAGGACCCTCAGATCTGTCTGTCACTGGAAACACGCAGAATGAAATCCTCAGACAGCACGGCCCTGCCCTGAGGCAGTGAAAATTAAGTCCAAAGGGAAAACCTTCACTCCCATGTTCTGCGTGGGGAGTGGGAAATGCTTCTCTCTCTCCCTCGCTTTCTCTCCTCTGTTCCTTGTGACTTTAACACTGTTTGGCTAGAATACATCTTTGCTAAAACCTAAATTAAACTTAAACTTTTAAAAAAAATCCACAAAGTCTATCAGGCCAACGGCCCCCAAGGATGGGGGGGCGGGGTACTGGCCCCCGGAAGACGAGCAGGCAGCTGTAACGCGGGGGCTTCTCAGCCTGCTGGGCCCCAGGCTCCCGGGGGCCTGGGGCCTCTCTTCCAGACCTTTTCCCAGGAGGGCCGGAAACGCACTTTCTGAGGAAGATCTGCATGGGAATGTGGACAGGCAGTGGAATGTGAACCATCGAGAACTGGAAAGAGCCTGGTGTCCATCAGAGGCCTGGGTACATGGACGGCAGTGTGTCCACACTCAGAGACAGCCCACATGCTGTTGTGCCCACATCCCCAGCAGGGGTGGGTTTCAGAGGAGAAATCCATCTGAGAGAAAGAAGCTGGCGAGATAGAGAGGGAGAGGGGAGAGAGAGTCCATGTACATAACTCCATGTACAGAATGTTCCTGAACAGTCCTTGTGCAGGACCAAGAATGGCAAAGTGGCAGAAGGTAGCTGGAGGTCTGCTCTCTTCTGAGCGCAGGCTTGGTGGGTCTCAGTCAAAAATGTCCATTTTGAACACGGGACTCTAAACTATACCTCCAAACAAAAGGCAGTTTTAAAACTCGAAAGGCAGCTAACAGATGTGGGAGATGTTTTAAGTCAAACGTGACAGGCAAGGGTGAAATAATGAACACATTCGACGCACTTGGAAATGCGTGAGGAAGGCACTACCACTGTGCTTCGCCTGCTGGGGCCACTGGAACAAACGCCGCGCCTCAGGTGACTTAAGCAAGACCCAGTTTGGTTATTGCCTCAGACTCTGGAGGCCGGAGCGGAAGGCCGAGGTGACACGGGGGTGTCAGGGTGTCAGGGTGCCCCGTGCTGGGTCCTCCCGAGTCCCTCCTGAGTCCTCATCCTTCTCACGCGGCTGCAGTCGAACTGGGTCAGCATCGGGATCCAGCCATCCCCTTCCACCTCAACCAATCGCCTCCTGAAAGACTCATCTCCGAGCCTGGAATTCCGGCCCATGCCCGTAATTCTGGCTACTCAGGAGGCTGCAATCCAAGCTAATCTGAGCAGGGAAGTCCATGATGCTCCTATCTCAATTCACTAAAAAAGCTAGAAAAGGAGCTGGACTGGAGTGGTGGAGTGCCGGCCTTGAACGGGGAGAAGCTAAGGGTCAGCAGCACTCAGGGGCTGAGCTAGAGAGCCAGGGCAGGCGACGGCGCTGTGCCGGGAATGAGGGAGGCCTCCCTGTGTGCGCCCCTGTGCCCCGCTCGCTGCGGGACCTGGCTAGAGACAGCCGGCCTCTCTCTCCAGGGGCCAACAAGCTTAGAAGAAGCCTGGGCTAGGGCAGCAGACGCCAGAGCCCCCTGGGCCGGGCACGGGAGGGACCGGCCGCCCCGGAGCTGCCGTGCTTCGACCGTTGAGACACTTCAGTTCACAAGGACAGGCTCTGGTGTGTGGCCTGATCAGCGCCCTAAGCCCCTGAGCCAGCAGGGACCCAGGGAGATGCTGGGCAGAGAGGAGGCTCCAGTCAGCAGCCCTTACCAGCTCAGAGTCACCAGACATTTGTCCACTGCCTTCCAACCTGTACCAGGACAGGCACGGTGGTGGGCAGGGTGGTGGGAACGCCCTCTTTGCTAAGCACCCCAGATCGGTTCACCACCCCTCCCTCCAAGCCTCCCTCCCCTCCCCCTCATGCCAGCCAGCAGCCTCCAGCACAGGGGCCATCTAACTCACAGAGCTGAGTGGTAATGGCACGCATTCCCACGTTTCGGTGACAAGTGGGAATTCAGACCCCACTGGCTTGCACACCTGTAAGAGCGCCCCAGACCCAGAACCCTGGTCACACCATCTGCCAGGCCCCAGAGCAGCAGGAACTCGGGGAGCATTAAGGGTGCAACGCGGGCAGCCACCGAGAGACTGGTCAGCTTCTCGGGCAGCCCAGGGAGCTCCCACCAGCAGGTGTGGGCAGAGAACCGGGCTCCGTACCACGCTGCCGGTGCCAGCAGCCCCCAATCCCCCAGTGCTGCAGAGCCTGGGGGCTGCAGCAGCCTCCTCCCTGCAGCCTCTGCCAGGCCGGCCTCCTCCGGCCTCCCCAGACAGCCAGGAGAGCACAAAGCCCTTCTCAAGGTGGGTGGTGGAAGCTAGAGCCCCTCCCCAACGGTGAACACTCCCCTCTAAAAACCACTGTAAGCCCCACTCCTTCCCTGGGGGGACCCCAAATGCCACTGTGGGGCCTGGCTGTCAGGGACACAGTTCTGGTACAATAGCTCTTGCAAAGGTCTTGCCCTACACAGGAAGAGGGGGAAGGAAGGAAAGAAGGAAGGAAGGGAGGGAGGGAGGGAGGGAAGGACATGGAGACCAGAAAGAATCCAGGCAGGCAGGCCCTGCTGGGTCTCCTAGCCTGTTGTTGTGAAGTCAAACCTCTGTCCAGGCCATGTCCACACAGGACTTGTTGGTGTAAGTCCGTCTGGCTAGGGCACAAAAACAGACTGCTCCCCCTGGGCTTAATTTAACTCTTCAGCTCTGAAGGCTCTAGGCCAGGTGAAACTCTGACTAAATGAAACACTTTTCTCTTTCGTGTATGCTATTTATTCATTATTGACTGATGTAGTGTGTGCCAGTACTGGGGCTTGAACTCAGGGCCTGGGCGCTAGCCCTGATACTTTTCCACTCAAGGCTCTACCACTTGAGCCACAGCTCCACTTCCAGCTTTTCTGGTGGTCCATTGCCGATAAGAGTCTTAGATTTTGCTGGCTTCAAACCTCCATGCTCAGATCGCTGTTTCCTAAGTGGCTAGGATTGCAGGCATGAGCCACCCATGCATGGTACTTGGCTGGTTGTGCCTCTTGATGGGAAGAGAAAGGTCATACCTTTCCACCCCTACACGCTGAATCTTGGAAGCAACAGTGGGCAAACGGGCAAACAGAGGCACCTCCACACAGTAGGAGGTGTGGAGACAGAGAGAAGGCAAAAACGCACGTTGCTGACTGACAGAGACTCCTGAGCAATCACAGGCCTGAAACTGTGCGACAGGAAGAAGATGGGAGGCAGCAGGGACAAAGAGTGAGGGTTGACAGGGTTGGGGTGGTGAAACCGTCCTTCAGACCCTGCGATGGTCAACCATGGGTCCGGACGACACGGGAGCCAGGAACGTATTGGTGAACAGTAACGCCCTCGCTGCTACTCAGATGTCAGCACTGAGGACATCAACCCCGGCAGAAAAGTCCACGAGACCCGAATCATCAATGAACCACCCAAAAAGCCACAAGCGGAGCTGTGGCTCAAATGGCAGCGTGCTAACCTTGAGCACAAAAGCTCGGGGACAGTACCCAGGCCCTGAGTTCAAGCCCCAGAACCGGCACACAAAAAGATAATAAGGATTCATTGGTTAATAGTAACAAGGCATCCGTGATGTCGGAGAGATGTTCATAGAGGGTGTAGGAGTGGAAGTGGGCTATGGAAACTTCTTTCTGTGCAATGTTCTGCCAGCCTACAATTGTTCTAATACATAAAGCTTATTTTAAAAAAGAAAAAGGGGAAAAATATGAGTAGTTGTTGAGCCCAACCTCATATTTAACTGGCCTCATATTTACTGTATTTTCTCTGGCAACCTCAGCCCGGGGCCCCAGAAAAAGGGGCAGCAAAGAACACTGGATTAGTGTGCAAGGAGAGAGGAGAGAGGGAGAGAAGGGGGTGGAAGGCAGGGGGAGGGGGAGGAGAGAGGGTCCTTCTGACTCGGGGCCCCCAGAGCAATCGCACACTGGGGAGAGGCCTGGGAGGGAGCCGGGGATGGATGGGGGATGCAGGGGCTGCTGACCCGACCCGTAACCCCAACCCCACCGTGGATCCCGTCACCCCCTCTCCTCTCTGGCAGGCACAACCCTGAACCCGCCTTGGGGCCCCCGTCTCTGTAGGGGGGCTGTGCATCTGTGGGTGAGAAGGTGGCCACCGATCAGAGCTCTCTACGAAGAGAGTCAACGTCCCGGATCCCTGGGCCTCCACCTCGGGCCCCCTCCTCTCCCCGCCCCCATCTGAGCTGGTCCTGGTCTAGGCAGGGGCCATCTGCGGCCGGGCTGGGCAAAGGCGGGTCCAGCCACCCGTCCCTGGGTGGTCACTGTGGCTACTTGCAGCTCAGGCCCACGCTCGCACGGGCCTGGCAGGGGCCGGCCATCGGGCGAGCTGCTGCTCCCTTCCCTGGCTGCCCACCGGCGTCTCCCCGGCTCCTCCGGCCCTGGCTCTGCACCCCACGAAAGTCACGGGTCACTCTACACTTAGGCGGGAGCTCAGCCCTGCAGTCCTGGGGGCACCGGGCTCAGCCCCCCATGTGGCCGGGGCTCTTCCTTGCTTCCCGGGGCTCCCCTGGGCCTGAGGCTGCCCTGACCTCTCTCCGCACGGGCCCGGTGGGCGGGGGGGGGGGGGGGGGCGCTGCGGGGAGGGGGGGCGCTGCGGGGAGGGGGGGCGCTGCGGGGAGGGGGGCGCTGCGGGGAGGGGGGGCGCTGCGGGGAGGGGGCGGGCGCTACGGGGAGGGGGCAGACGCTGCGGGAGAGGGCGGGCGCGGTGCCGCGTGCCTCGCACGTGCTTAGACTGGGGCCCTGAGGGGCCGTGCGTGCGGGGGGGGGGGGGGGGGGGGGGGGGAGGCCCGGCTGCGGGGCCGTGCGTGCGGAGCTGCGGGCGGCGCGGGGCCGTGCGGGGCCGTGCGTGCGGGGGGGGGGGGGTGGCCCGGCTGCGGGCGGCGCGGGGCCGTGCGTGCGGGGGGGGGGGGCCGGCTGCGGGGCCGTGCGTGCGGGGGGAGGGCCCGGCTGCGGGGCCGTGCGTGCGTGCGTGCGTGCGGGGGGGGGGGCCCGGCTGCGGGCGGCGCGGGGCCGTGCGTGCGTGCGGGGGGGGGGCCCGGCTGCGGGGCCGTGCGTGCGGGGGGGGGGCCCGGCTGCGGGGCCGTGCGTGCGTGCGTGCGGGGGGGGGCCGGCTGCGGGGCGGCGCGGGGCCGGGCGGCGCGGCCTCCGGAAGCGAGGGGGCGCTGCGCCAGCGCGGGCCCCGTGCGGGGCGGGCGCCGCTCCTTCCTGCCGGCGGCGGCGCGGGCGCCATGGCGCGAAACGTGCTGTGAGTAGCGTTCCCCGCGCGGGCGGGAGCGGGGCCGGGGCGGGGCCGGGGTCCGCGGGCGGGAGCGGGGCCGGGGCTCCCCGCGCGGGGCGGCGCGGTCACGTGGTCGGCGCGGGGGCCGCCCGCGCCCCGGCCCCGCCCCGGCCCACGTGGCCCGGCCTGGCAGAAACACGTGCTCGGCGCCCCGCGCGTGGGGGCGTCGGGGCCTGGACGGGGACCCCCCCCCCCCCCGCACACGGCCGGGGACAGGACGGGGCCGTGGGGTCCCGGCTGGGGCGGAGCCCCGGCCCGCTGCGCCCCTTTCCCACCACGCAGTGCTGCTCCCCGCGTGGCCCTGGGCGGTGCCCCGGCCCGCTGCACCCCTTTCCTGCTCCCCGCGTGGCCCTGTGAGCTGCCCCGGCCCGCTGCACCCCTTTCCCACCACGCAGTGCTGCTCCCAGCCTGGCCCTGTGAGCTGCCCCGGCCCGCTGCACCCCTTTCCTGCTCCCCGCGTGGCCCTGGGCGGTGCCCCGGCCCGCTGCACCCCTTTCCCACCACGCAGTGCTGCTCCCAGCCTGGCCCTGTGAGGTCCCACAGGCACGCACACCTACTGCCAGGCGGCCCCGGGGCCGGGGCCTGGGAGTGGATCCGGGCAGGGCCTGGCCCCCCAGCGCCCTTCCCCTGGGGGCCTGGCCGCCCCCCCCCCACACCCTTGGGGGGAGGGGGTTGCCCCCACACACACACCTTGTTCCTCGAGCCCTGGGGAGGCCCAGGCCCTGCCCAGCTCACGCCTGTGGCCGCATGTGAGGCCTTAGTTGTTGGGCGAGGCTGTGGTCAGGGGCCCGTTGCCGGTGGGAAGCCCCCCAGGCTCACACCCCAGGCAGGCGCCCCTCACCTTGGTATTTGGAGGGTCACTCAGGAGGGGGTGCCGTGCTGTCAGTGCTGTTTGTTGACAGTGATGTCTGGGGCAGCCTCGGGGAAGTGGGGTCCCCTCTGTGTCCCCACTCCAGCCGCCGGGGTTGAGTTTGCTCGTGGTGTGTGTGTGGGGTGACTCCATGTTAGACTCCCATAGCCGGTCTGGGTGGGATCACTCTCAAGTCCTGTTCCCCTGCCTGCCTGTGTCGGGCACATGGAGGCACGGTGCTAGGCTGTACCCCAAGCCCCAGATGTCAGCTAGGTTCTCTGGCTGTTCCCTGGCCAGTCTTTCCGTATGGCTGGGCTGCCAGTGGGGTCAGCCTCCACGTGGGGCCGTGCTGTTAGACAGGGAGCTGGCCCCTCGTGGTCTCCATCTGACCACCGTGCTGTCTCCACGCAGGTACCCCCTGTACCAGCTGGGCGGACCCCAGCTCCGCGTGTTCCGAACCAACTTCTTCATCCAGCTGGTCCGGCCCGGTACCGCCCAGCCCGAGGACACGGTGCAGTTCCGGATCCCCATGGAGTAAGCCCCAAAGGAAACTGGGGTGGGGGCCCCGGGGCTGGGACCCTGGCGCATTTTCCTGGCTCAGCAAGGTCAGGCTCTTCCTCCGTTGACAGACCCCCGGCGGCTGTGCTGGCTCAGCAGACGGGGCGGGAGGCCCGGGGTTTGTAGAGCTGAGCTGCTCTTGGCTGACTTCCTGACTCGCCCTCCACCTGGGGAAGGCTTAACCGAAAGCCTGAGATTTGGACTCCCTTCCTTGTTCTTCTCTTCCCAGGGGCTGGGCTGGGAGCCGAGCTCACGGAGTACCCCCCCCCCCCCCCCCGGCTTCCCGCGTGTTAGTGCTGAGTTCCTTGCTGTACTTTGCCGTTTCACGTACACTTCACTGTGAGGGAGAGCCATGGGTGCGGCCTGAGCCTGGGGCCCAGGGCCAGCTTGGGGCTGGGGGGCAGCAGGCACACTGGGGCATCTCCGTAGGGCATCCAGCCCTACAGAGGGCAGAGGGGCTGTGAAGCTGAGTGGGTCATGGCCCTAGGTTCTGCTGAACTGAGAATGTATACTTCTTGTTCCCAGGCCCCCATGGTCCTTGGTAGGAATCCTTCTAGGCTGTGGCAGTAGGTGCCCAGCTGGGCCAGTCCAGAGCCCTGCAGCAGGGATGCTTCACCCCAGTGGCAGCCCACGCTTCCCCACACGGACTTCCAGGGGAGGCTGGGGAGAGGGGTGTGGGGGCCAAAGCAATAGAGCAGGATTCCCAGGGCGTCTTGTCTTTCTGACACCCCAGTGCTGGTGTCTGGAGAGGGCGGCTCGGGGCCCTGCAGCCAGCAGCGCTGATGTTTGGGGTCTGCCCACACTCCGGCGGGTTTTGGTCTGCTTCTTCACATCAGCCCAGCCTCTTTCTGCCTCACCCAGGATGACCAGGACGGACCTCAAGAATTACCTAGAGCGCATTTACAGTGTGCCTGTGGCTGCCGTTCGGACGCGGGTGCAGCACGGTGAGGGGCCAGGTTCCCCGTGGGCTTCGGGAGCTCCCGCAGTGCCAGGCTGTGACCCCCCCCCCCCCCCAGCTGCCCGGCTCTTTACCTTGAATTGACACATGGAGATACTGAGGCAGAGGCTCAGGATGGCTCCCCATCTACCCTGAGTGCTAGCTTATGTCAACCGGTGCCACTTCCTGCACCGGGCAGCGGCGGCCCCACCAGACTCTGTCTACTGGTACCTCCTGTCCTGTGTTCCCACAGGTGCTGGTCCCTTCCCACACTCGAGTCCTGGGCCAGCCCTGCAGCTCCAGAGGCCACAGGACCTGGGTGTCCTCTAGAAATGGCCTTCTGCCCCATGCACATTGTAACAGAGATGAGGCATTTCTTCCAGTCTTCCAGAATGTCCAGTGGTGTTTTTATTTTCGAAGATCAGCTGCACTGACACACAGTCTGGCTTCAGAGTGGGTGTTAGCTGCCTTGGCTGCCCTGCCGCCCCAAGAGCGGCGTTGCGGGTCCTGCACCTGAGGGTCTGGGCTGCAAGTTGGAGTCAGGGCCCACTTCCCTCCTTCCACAGGCTCCAACAGGCAGAGGGACTACAGGAACGTGAGGATCAAGAAGCCCGATTATAAGGTGGCCTACGTGCAGCTGGTGAGTGAGGGCCTCACAGCGTGGCCTGTGCCCGGCGTCCGGGCTGAGTCCCTGAGGCTGCTGGGGAGGGGTGGACGGGTATCTGAGGTTGCGGCACCTCTGTGGCGCAGGTGGTCAGCCTCGGGGGCAGCCCACTCAGGCCCCGCCGTTTGGGCTCCGTGTGAGGCACAGCCAGCCGCTGCCTCTGTTGGCCGCCCTCGGTGGAGCCTGGGTGCCAGAGCCAAGCCCCCGTGGGCCCCGGGCCTGATTCTTTGCTTCGCCATGTGCCCGGTGGCCAGGAGCTCCGGGCAAGCCCGAGTGACCCAGCCCCAGACTTTCTGGGGAGACCCACGTTTTCCAAGGGGCCTCCTTGCCGAATGTCCTTGGGGCCCCAGACTTGCAGCAGCCAGTGCTGGGGGGCCTTTCCAGGCAGAGTCCCCTCTGACCTCCACAGCCTCAGAGCGCGTGGCCCAGCGGGAGTCCTGCGGGGAGGGCCCATTAACCAGCCCCCCACTGCCGAAACCCACAGGGGGGCTTCCTCCAATTTCTCCAGTTTCAGTGTAAATAGCCCACCAGGGAGCGTGGCCCGAGCTGCCGCTAGATGGCAGTAGCGCTCTTGGGGAACACCTCCCCGTGCCCCAGCCCAAGGCCGGCGTCTGCTCAGAGGGGGAAGGAGGCGACTTTGCCCAGAACAGCCACAGTCGTTCTGAACAGAGACCCTTCACCCCTTGGCCTGGTACTGGCTGGGCTTCAGGTCAGCTGGTGCAGGTGGGGGGAGTGGGCCCTAGCCGTTGAGTGGCCCATCTGTCCCTGTCACGCGTGGCCTGCGATCGCCACCCACTTCAGAGACAGCCATGGTCATCCGAGCCCCTGAATTTTCCCCGGGCCCCACCTCACTCTTGAAAGCAGTGCTTAGATCTGGTATCTGCAGCTGCCCCCCCCCCCCCATCTTTCTTCCCTTGTGAAATCCAGCTCCTCCCATCCCAGAATTAAGATTCGTAACGCTTCCCCCTCCACCAGCCCCAGCAGGTCTCTGCATAGCCTACAAACTGGGGGGCAGTTGGTCCCTGTATCCCTCCTCACGGCCCCCCCAGGGCTGGGGTCTCCCAGGCCCCCTCTCCACATCTGCAGAGACCATCCCTGGGTGTCCTTTGGGCCCTCTTAGGCTCGTTCTAACAGCACATTGTGGGGCGCAGGGAGACAAGTTGAAGGAGGGGATTTATGGCAGTTTGGCGGCCATGGCCGGCATGGTCCCACATGGGGGGCGTCCCACATTTTTCCTCTGACAACCTGATAAACATCTCTTTGGCCCCAAGTCCAGGAGGGAGCCTTCGCAAGCCCTCAGTCACCCACATAACAAAAAGAGCATTGACCGTGTTTACACAGAGTGGCGTTTGAGTGAACGGTGCACACGGTCCTGAGCCGCCGGCTGCAGAGCAAACACTGCAGACGGCCAGGGAGGAGCAGGCGTGTTCCCGCCCGGACAATGGAGGAGAGGCTGTAGGATTACTGGAGTCAGAGCTGGCTTTTCTACTTCGCATTGTGACCTTTCTCTCCCTTCCTGCCCCAGGTCCCCACGGCCTCTCCCTCTTTGGGGGGTGGGGGACAGGCACCCCGGGTGAATTTCTCTAGAGAGGAGAATCCCCAGGGAAGATCTCTAGCACCCCAAAGGCTTGTGGGGGGTACAAAGCAGAGTGCTCCCCCCGGCCACCCTCGGGTTTGCGTCTGTGTGTTAATAAAGCCCCGCTCTGGGGTTTCCCTGCTGCAAAACAGAGTAGACACTCAGCTAGGGGCAGACCTGCTCCTTGGTGCATTACAAAGGGGAAAACAACATGGATGTAGAGAGTCTGCTTGCAAGCTCCGGCTCACCTCCCAAAGGCTCACCTCCCAAAGCCGGGTCTGCGCCAGCACCGGACTCTATGGACCAGACGTCCCAGGGGGTCCAAGGTGCTTCGTGGGGGCTCTCCCCTCCCTTATCTTGGGCTGAGGGATAGCAGTTAGCTAACTGGCCCAGTATCGAGGGAAGCGGCCTGCCCCCCTTCCAAGGGCCCACACGGGTGCTGCCCATGTGCCCAGAGCCCGGGCTGGGACGTGGCTCTGCTCACGCACACTGAGCTAGCAAAAGACGTAAAACCAGTTAATTTGCAAAGCCAGCCTTGATTTATAGACTGCCGCATCTGTGGGGTTCTGTGTATGTTATATGCGTTTTATTTGCCAAGCTCCGGCCTGGAGGAGGGCAGCCTTTAATGCGGCCGAAGGCCTCTAGGTATTTTGGATGGAAAAAGTTTCAGCCTGGCACCAGACGTCATTTGTGCCCTGTTTTTCTGCGCTTAGTTCCTGCCCCCAGTTCCACAGGCTGCTGCCTGGTGAATGAGGCTTTGCCGGGGCTGCTTTTAATGAGCCAGGGCTGGTGTAGCCCCAGACCCACTTGTAAGAGATAGCAGGATGAAAAGGGGCCTTGTGGGGAATGGCTTCCCGCTGCTAGATAAAAGCCCGCCGATGTGTTTGTTTTCCAGGCAGGGACCCTGCTCAGAGACACCGGTGGCTCATCAGGCCCCTGGTGCAGGTCAGGGTCCAGAGTTGGGGGATGGGGAGAAGGGGGAGGAGAGGCCGGAAGGAAGGGGATGAACTGGGCTCTCCTTCTCTCCCCAGGCCCACGGGCAGACCTTCACCTTCCCGGATCTGTTTCCCGAGAAAGAGCAGGACCTGGTGGCAGAGGAAGGGCTCCAGGAGGCTCTGCCCCAGAAACAGAGCAGTGACCCGCGGCGTGGCGGTGTCCCCTCCTGGTTCGGCTTGTGACCCCATGGGGCTGGGCGCTGGGCCTCAATAAAGTTCTGCTGTGTGACAAAAGGACGGAGTGCTTTGTTTCCTTCTGTCCTGGGGCATGGGCTTCAGGACCTCCCGGGGACACCGAGGCCCGGGGAGCCCGAGGACCCCACCAGCACCGGGGTGGAGCAGCCCATGTGGACAGGATGAGGCAGGGCGTGGAGGGCGCTGGTGCCCTGCTGGGCACAGCCCTCACGGACAGCACCTGGGCCGGGTGCTGCCCTGCCCCCGGGGAGGCCTGGGACCGGGCAGGGGGACAGGGTGGCAGGGCTGCTGCCCTCGGGGTACGAGGCTGGGCAGAATTACCTCAGAACTGGCCTCACGGTGTCGGGCCCTGGGAAAGCCTGCCCCAGCAGAGGAGAGGAACCTGAGTCCAGGCCAAGACGCCGGTCTGCCCCGCAGCCCCCATGCCCGGGTCTGACTGGGGGCAGCTCTACGTGGCGGCCTTGCCCACGGTCTCGGACCTGTGCTGGCCCAGGTGCCCACCCTGCCCGCAGAAGCAGGCCGGGCCAGGCTGCGCAGAGCCCCTCCGTGAGCCGGTTCACTGCAGGCTGGCCCTTGACCTCACTCCCGCAAGGCCACCGAGTGACCCCTGGGCCGGAATGGAACCTGGTTCGGGCTCTGTCTCTCATCACACCTTCAATCCAGCAACCCGGGAGGATTTCCAGATCTTTCCCTCCCATCTGGCCCCCAGGCCCTGTCCTGACATGGGATGGCCTTGTGTCCAGTCAGACCTGGGGTCTGCCTGACCCTGGATTCCTGGGGCCCTTTCTGTTGGTGAAGGGTTGGGCGCCCTCCGTGGCTACCAGAGACCCATGGGCTCCAGTTTTTTTTGGGGGGGGCACAGAATGCTTACGTTGCAGGGGGTTTGAAGTTGGGGCCTTGCATTTGCCAGGCAGATGCTCTCCCACTGAGCCACAGCCCCGCTGGTTACTTGCTGACCCCTGGGTAGTTTTAGTACTTCCCTTCTGAAACACAGAAGCTGGCGGCAGACTGACTCAAGTGCGTGGCTGGCCCTTCTGTGCTGCGGGACGGGACCGTGTGCAGCGCTCCCTCAGTCCGGTCGCGATCACACCAGATTTGGGTGTGGGTGCAGAGCCTCCCTGGGCAGCAGCGTGAGGCCTGTGAGCCCAGACCCACACCTGGGCGCTCACTGCCCATTCCTGTGGGAGAGGCCTGGGGAGTGGGGCCCCGACAGCACTCTCCTGCTCACCTGGCTCGGGCCCCGGCGGGAAGGGTGGGAGTCTGCACGGAGGAGGCCGCGCTGAGCGCTCCGTGAACAGGAGTTGAGGAGACTGAACGTGTGAAGGTCTTTGTAGCTTACACCGCAGAGCAGAGACGGCCGCCGTGCGGGCCGAGGCCTGGCGGGGGCCCGCCACGCCGGATACCTGCGCAGGTACCTCGTGCACGCAGGCAGAGGCTGAGCCTGGGAGGTCCTCGTGAAGGGTCACCGTGGCGGGAGCTGTGGATGATGGGGCCCGGGGAGAAATGGGACAACTGAGGCTCAAGGAGCTAGAGCCAGGCTGGGTGAGGTCTGGGGGGCCAGGAGAGGGTGAAGACTTGCTAGGGGCCAGCAGAAAGATGCCCCTCCTTGAATGTCCAAAAGGAGTAAAGCCCCATGGAGCATGAGCTGACTCAGCTAGGAAGGACCACAGGCAGGGAGCTCATGTGAGCTCGTGTGTGTGTGTGTGAGCTCGTGTGTGTGTGAGCTCGTGTGTGTGAGCTCGTGTGTGTGTGTGAGCTCGTGTGTGTGTGAGCTCGTGTGTGTGTGAGCTCATGTGTGTGTGAGCTCGTGTGTGTGAGCTCGTGTGTGTGAGCTCGTGTGTGTGTGAGCTCGTGTGTGTGTGTGAGCTCGTGTGTGTGTGAGCTCGTGTGTGTGAGCTCGTGTGAGCTCGTGTGTGTGTGAGCTCGTGTGTGTGTGTGAGCTCGAGTGTGTGTGTGAGCTCGTGTGTGTGTGTGAGCTCGTGTGTGTGTGAGCTCGTGTGTGTGAGCTCGTGTGTGTGAGCTCATGTGTGTATGTGAGCTCGTGTGTGTGTGAGCTCGTGTGTGTGTGTGAGCTCGTGTGTGTGAGCTCATGTGTGTGTGTGAGCTCGTGTGAGCTCGTGTGTGTGTGAGCTCGTGTGTGTGTGAGCTCGTGTGTGTGTGTGAGCTTGTGTGAGCTCGTGTAAGCTCGTGTGTGTGAGCTCGTGTGTGAGCTCGTGTGTGTGCACGCACACGCGTGTGTGAGCTCGTGTGTGTGCGCACGTGCATGTGTGTGAGCTCGTGTGTGTATATGTGTGCATGTGTGTGAGCTCATGTGTGTGTGTGAGCTCGTGTGTGTGAGCTTGTGTGTGTGAGCTCATGTGTGAGCTCGTGTGTGTGTGTGAGCTCGTGTGTGTGAGCTCGTGTGTGTGAGCTCGTGTGTGTGAGCTCGTGTGTGTGAGCTCGTGTGTGAGCTCGTGTGTGTGTGTGAGCTCGTGTGTGTGTGAGCTCGTGTGTGTGAGCTCGTGTATGTGAGCTCGTGTGTGTGAGCTCGTGTGTGTGTGAGCTCATGTATGTGTGAGCTCATGTGAGCTCGTGTGTGTGAACTCGTGTGTTTGTGAGCTCGTGTGAGCTCGTGTGTGTGTGAGCTTATGTGTGAGCTCGTGTGTGTGTGTGAGCTTGTGTGTGTGTGAGCTCGTATGTGTGTGAGCTCGTGTGTGTGTGAGCTCGTGTGTGTGTGAGCTTGTGTGTGTGAGCTCGTGTGTGTGTGAGCTCGTGTGTGTGTGAGCTCGTGTGTGTGAGCTTGTGTGTGTGAGCTCGTGTGTGTGTGTGAGCTTGTGTGTGTGTGAGCTCGTGTGTGTGTGAGCTTGTGTGCGTGAGCTCGTGTGTGTGTGTGAGCTTGTGTGTGTGTGAGCTCGTGTGTGTGAGCTCGTGTGTGTGTGAGCTCATGTGTGTGTGTGAGCTCATGTGTGTGTGAGCTCGTGTGAGCTCGTGTGTGTGTGAGCTCATGTGTGTGTGAGCTCGTGTGTGTGTGAGCTCGTGTGTGTGTGAGCTCGTGTGTGTGTGAGCTTGTGTGTGTGTGAGCTCGTGTGTGTGTGAGCTCGTGTGTGTGTGAGCTTGTGTGCGTGAGCTCGTGTGTGTGTGTGAGCTTGTGTGTGTGTGAGCTCATGTGTGTGTGAGCTCGTGTGTGTGTGAGCTCGTGTGTGTGTGAGCTTGTGTGTGTGTGAGCTTGTGTGTGTGAGCTCGTGTGTGTGTGTGAGCTTGTGTGTGTGTGAGCTCGTGTGTGTGTGAGCTCGTGTGTGTGTGTGAGAGCTCGTGTGTGTGTGTGTGCGCGCGCACACGCGTGTGTTGGGTATGTCAGCCATCTGTACCTGTGTGTGTCTGGGAGTGTATTCAGCTGAATGTGTGTGTGATGTGTCTGAGTCAATGTTTTGGAATGTGTATCTTGGTGTGCCTGTAAGTGTAGATCTGAGTGTGTCTGTGAGCATGTGTGTCGTGTGTGAACCGGTGAATGTGAGCCAGTGTGTCTATGAGCCAGTGGGTATCTGTGAGCCAGTGTGTCCATGCATGAGCCAGTGTGTCAGTGTCTGAGTGTGTGTCCCTGTGTGAGCCAGTGTGTCTGCATGTGAGCCAGTGTGTCTGTGAACCAGCGGGTGTGTACATGTGTGAGCCAGTGTGTGTCCATGTGTGAGCCAGTGTGTGTCCATGTGTGAGCCAGTGTGTCTGTACCAGTGGGTGTGTACATGTGTGAGCCAGTGTGTCTGTGAACCAGCGGGTGTGTCCCTGTGTGAGCCAGTGTGTGTCCCTGTGTGAGCCAGTGTGTCCATGTGTGAGCCAGTGTGTGTCCATGTGTGAGCCAGTGTGTGTCCCTGTGTGAGCCAGTGTGTCCATGTGTGAGCCAGTGTGTCTGTGAACCAGCGGGTGTGTCCCTGTGTGAGCCAGTGTGTGTCCCTGTGTGAGCCAGTGTGTCCATGTGTGAGCCAGTGTGTCCATGTGTGAGCCAGTGTGTCTGTACCAGCAGGTGTGTGCATGCGTGAGCCAGCGGGCGTGTGCATGTGTGTGTGTGTGTGTGTAAGGCAGTGACCAGGGTGAGCTGGTCTGAGAGGCTGGTCGGTTTGGCGCGGAAGCACACGGGGTCTCTGGGGACTCCGGGCGGCCGCCAGCTTGGCTGTGTGGCCTCTGACAGCCCTCAGAGCTGCCTCTCCTCTTCCTGTGGGGTGAGGACCCAGCCCTGCAGGGTGGCCGCTCTCCTCCCTGACTAGGCGGCCTCAGGATGCAGAGGCTGCACCCCCACTGAGAACCCCTGCAGGCAGGCCGTAGGGACCCCAGCTGGACTGCGCGGCCAAGGCCCAGGCAAGCCGCACCCTTCACTGTTGATTTAGGGGCTGGAGGTCAGGAAGTGGGGCAGGAGAAATGGAGTCAACTGTATTTTCCTTAGAGAAATAATTCATGGGGCCCTGGCGCCCCGAGGACCCCCACTCAGACAGGGGAGGAGGGATCCATCCTTCAGCCTGGGCACTGCTGGAGGCCCCCACGGGGCACCAGGCAGAGCCTGGGCCAAGGCATCCTCCATCACAGCCTGGCGGCTGCCACAGCCCAGCCCCCTCACACCCCGCAGGCCCCCGGAGGGGGGCCGCCCAGGGCCGGGCGCAGTGGCGCCCCTGGCTTAGAGCTGAGTCCTGGGGACGGCTTGCTGGGGAGGGCGGGGGGGCTCACCTACAGGGACACAACTTGCAGGGCTGGGGGTGCTTTGGCTGCAGGCAAGGGCAGACCCAGAGAGGGCCTGGACCCCAAGGCTCCTTTGTCTCCCAGAAATGGGCTAGCCTAGGTCTGAGCCCTAAGAAGAGGCTTTCCTGCCAGCCCCCCCTTCACAGAGCCTCACCCGGATAACAGGACTGAACCCCCCCCCCCCCGCCCCCGCCAGCTCTGAGCAGCCAGGTGCACCTGGGAAGGAAGGAAGGGGCTTCCAGGACTGGCTGCCTGGCTTAGAAATGGGTACGCACACAATTCAGCTTCCTGCCCCTCTCACACGGCGGGAGTGGGGGGGAATACCAGCATGGCCCCGCTGGGCCCGGGGTGCCGGGCCGGAGGAGTCCTTGAGCCTTGGCAGATGGAGCCCAGTTCCTGCTGACCAGGGAAAGGGGTGTGGGGTGTGCAGGACACGGGGCTGTCGTGGGAGTCGGCAGTGGCCCTGGACTCCCCAAGCCCGGTGGACACCCCTTCCTCAGATCCCGGAACCTGCTCCCTGTTGAGGCCAAGGAGTCAGAAGAGAGGACCAGCACCTTGCAGGCCCACTCCCCCCCCCCCCCCCCCGTGCAATGCTGGCTGCCCCGTGACTCAGTTTCCCATTTTGTTGTACAGCGGGAGATGGTAGTTCAACCTTTAGCCCCAGCAGGCGGAGCCTCCGTAGTAACCTGTGTTTTCTCCCCTATGTGGAGACAGAGGAGCTCTGGGGGTGGGGGCCTTTCCTCATTCCCCACATGCCTGGGCAGGCTCCCGTCCAACCTAAACAGCCCTCTGTCCTGCAGATAAAGATCTCCAGGCTGCCGAGAACCACGTCCCCTCAGCGTCCACCTTTGCCGGTGCATCCTCAGGCGGGACTGGGGCAGGAGAGGCCCTGACCCCTGAGAAACGGCCCTCCGGGTGGGCGGGGCCTCTGCCCCGGTCAGATTTTTCTGATGCAACAGGGAGAGAGGATCCTTGGGGGCAAAGGCTGGGCTCCCTCTAATGTGGGGTTTGGGGCTGCTGTGGGGTTATCTATGTACAAGTGGGAATCTGAGACCCAGGCAACTCTTCACTACCCAGGAAGGAGAGGGGGGGTCTGGGGCCTCTGCTAGGTCCCCATTCCTCAGACTATGCTCATGAATTGGGGTGAAGCAGGCCTGGCTCAGTGGCCTCCCAAAACTGTAGGTAGAGGCCCAGGGGCGTACTGCAAGGAAGCCTCTGACCCAGGCCTCCGTCGGTCTGTTTTCCTCTTGCAGGGCCACAGTGCTGCCTTTGCGCCAGGAAAGCCTTGTGTGGCTCTGTGGCCACCTCTCAAAATGGCGCCAGTTAAGTGACCAATTGCAGGTGACCAGAGAGGGGTCTGGCTCTGTGCTGTCCCATACAACTCACACCCAGGAAGTCAGGTCACCCCAAGGCCGGCCTCACCCAGCCTCCCACCCTTCCTCTAACCAGAGCCCCTCCTGGCCTCCCCTAGCTCTTAATGCAGAGGCCCAGCTAAAAAAAGCAGGCTCTGGCCAGGCACCCGTGGTTCACGCCTGTCATCCTAGCTACTTAGGAGGCTGAGATCTGAGGATCACAGTTCAAAGCCAGCCTGGGCAGGAAAAGTCCATGAGACTCTTAGCCCCAATGAACCACTAGATAACCAGAAGTGGCACTGTGGCTCAAGTGGTAGAGTGCTCATCTTGAGCTGAAGAGCTGAGGGGCAGTGCCCAGGCCCAGAGTTCAAGCCCCACAACTGACCAAAAACAAAAAGAAATAGAGAGAGAGAGAGAGAGAGAGAGAGAGAGAGAGAGAGAGAAAGAAAGAAAGAAAGAAAGAAAGAAAGAAAGAAAGAAAGAAAGATCAGGCTCTGGCCAGGTGCTAGTAGCTCATACCTATAATCCTAGTGACTCAGGAGCCTGAGATCTGAGGATTGAAGTCTGAAGCCAGCTTGGACAGCAAAGTCCAGTCCATGAGACTCTTATCTCCAATTAACCACAAAAAGCCAGAAGTGGCCGGGTGCCCGTAGCTCATGCCTGTCATCCTAGCTACTCAGGAGGCTGAGATCTGAGAATCACAGTTCAAAGCTAACCTGGGCAGGAAAGTCTGGGAGACTCTGGTCTCCAATTAAACACCAGAAAACCAGAAGTGGTGCTGTGGCTCAAGTGGTAGAGTGTTAGCCTTGAGCTAAAGAGTTGAGGGACAGTGCCCAGGCCCAGAGTTCAAGACCCACGACCTAAAAAATAAAGCCAGAAGTGGAGCTGTGGATCAAAATGTACAGTGCTATCCTTGAGCATAAAAGCTCAGGGATCAGGCCCAGGCCTAGAGTTCAAGTCCCAGGACTGGAGAAGGAAGGAAGGGAGGGAGAGAAAGAAAGAGAGAAAGGGAGGGAGGGAGGAACAAAGAAAAGAGGGAAGGAAGGAAAGAAGGGAAGAGAGAAAGGAAGGGAGAGAGAAAGAATGAAGAAAGGAAGGAGGAGAGAAAAAGAGGAAGGAAGCGAAAAAGAGAGAAGAAAAGAACTAGAGAAAGAAAGGAAAGAAAAGAAAGGGAGAAAATGAAAGATGACGGGAGGAATGAAAGAAGAAAGGGAGAGAGAGAAGGAAACAAAGAGTGTGTGTGTGAGAGAGAGACAGAGACGGAGACAGAGACGGAGAACTTGGGCCCTTTCAAGGGGTGGGGGACTCCCATGCCCCAACCTTCCTGTGACGCTCAACTGTGCTGCATGTACGTACAAATGCATGACAATTCCAGAAGGACTGTGTTCAGCTGGTCAGCTGGGTGGACAGGAAATGGACTATCTTCTGGCTAGCGTGGACCAGCCTGGTGTCCGGGCGCGAGTGACGTGTGAGGGGAGGAACAAGATGGCCCTCTTCTCCCATCACCTTGGGCAGGAGAGAGCTGGCCGCGGCCGCCCGTCTCTGATCGTTAGACAGCTTTGTTGGCTGTAGTTTCCACACTACCGTCCATCCACCCAGTCAAGGCGGAGGGCCGGAGCCTTTGGTGTGTGCCCGGGCCATGATCGACCACTGAGTGAATTTTCGAACACCTCGGTACCCCAAACAACCCCACCCTCCTGGGTGGGAGCTCCCCCCGCCCAGCCCCAGCCCCGTATTTCTGTGTGAGAGGACTCCGGGTCCCCTCACGTGAGTGACCTCACCCAGGACCTGTCCTTCCTGCTGTCATGGGTCCGGGAGCACGCAGCGGTGCAGCTTCCTTCCTCCTCAGGACTGACTCACCCGCAGATTCTTCCTCCTGCCCGGCCTGACCAGCCACCCCGGTGTGTGAGCACAGCTCCGCACAGATGTGTGTTTTTCATTCCTCCTAGGACAACACAGCACTCTGGGCCTTGCTGGGCATGAGCCCGGCCTTGGGACGGTGGCCACCCAGTCTGTCTGCAAGATCCCTTCTCTTGCATGCCTCCACTTCCCCAGATACGGCCTTGGGGGGCTCCCCACCTGTCCCCAGGCTCCACACACCCTCCGTGAGGAGTGGTGGAGGCTGTGTGTGTGTGTGTGTGTGTGTGTGTGTGTGTGTGTGTGTGTGGTTCCCGTCCCCCATTGCAACTGTCTGTTCCTTCAGGACAAAGATGGATTCTCTGTGAATGTGGGAGCCCCTCCTTGTCCCCGGGACTGACCCCCACCCCATTCACGCCACCTTTCCATGTTGAACACAGACAGACAGATTGCACCCTCTGGCCTTCCTCCTGCCCTCCCTCCCCCTCCTCGCTCTGAGAAGGAAGAAGGAGGCCTCTGCAGGGACCTCGCTCAAGGTTTCCCCCAGCTCAGTCCAGTGGGAGCTGGGCTCACACGGCCAAGGCCAGGGGCCCGGCACTGGCTTGGGGAAAGCTCCCGGCCTTGGAGATAGCAAAGAGCAGGCTTCCTCTGTGTGCATGTGCACGCGTGAGCATGCGTGCAGCCTGCTCGACACCTGCCTTTACGATGCCCTGCCATGCCTGGGCTCACCCCAGCACCAACTTCCCCCCATCACTTCATTATTTCTTTGTAAATAGGGCTTTTCCTAGTCAAAATAATCAGGGTTTTCTTTCTCTTTTTTCCCTGTAGCTGCCACATCTGGCTTTGATTGGCCCAGCCTCTGTGGATGCTGGAGCCCTGACGTGCCCGCCGTCCGGGGCCCCCTCCCCTCACCCCTGCCTCACGCTCCCCTTGCAGATCTGGCTTGGCTGCGCTCTGCAGGGTGGGTCCCTGGTTCTCGGTGCGGAGCTGAGGCCTGAGGTGGGGGTGGGGGGCTCGTTCTGGGCCGGATCATCCCATCCATGGTGCCTGCGTGGGGACCATGGCACCACCGCACATAGTGGCACCCCACCCCCGGGGCTGCTGTGCCATCCTTCCTCGCCGAGACTCAAGACACAGTGCCCCCCAGCTGCCCCTGCCTGCCCCGGGGATGGGCAGGGGCACCGCGGACAGGCCCAGGGCTGCCCTGTGAGAACCGCGGTCCTCCGAGCAGGGGCTGCCAGGGGCCCTCGTCACCTCTTTGTGAAGCTCGGGACAGGAGGGTGGCCGATTCCGACGTCCCCACCCTGCCAGCCTGTGGGCACCACACAGGGCCAAGGCCTCAGAGCTCACCCTCACCCTGGGCTTCCCAGGACCCCCTCTGGGGTGAGGCCCTGTCTGGGGCCACTGGTAGACAGAACTCATTCCCTCCACCTCTGGCCAGAGCCAGGCCCTGGGCAGCCATGGCCCTGCACTCGGGTGGAACCCTGTGCTCTCTGGTCCCGGTCCACAGGGAAGGCACCGGGTCTGTGCCTGGTGGCCATGGGTTTCGGTGCAGAGAGGAAGGGAGAGGTGTGTGTTCAGCATCACCAGATGCACATGGTGGCCGTGGGGGGCGGGGGGGGTCATGGTATCAGTGGGACGGAGGGACAATTGGCCGGCGTTCACCTCTGCCAAATGCTCTTTTCCACACGTAGCAGCTGTGTAGGTGACGGACCCCAGGCCATCTACCTCACGGTCCTTCCGGAACTTGTGACCAACCCTATCAGGGCTGCTCTTGGCCCATTCAGCTGATCAGTCACAGGTATCATATGATGCTTTGATCAGGCCTGTGCTATCGGACCCCATCAGGGCGCAGGCCTGTGGGTGTTTGCCCACTGACCCCACCAGGCAATCTTGAGAGATCATCGGGTCTCCCTGACCTGAACAAAGAGCATGCCCCTGGAAGCCGCGTTGGGATTGGCTGACATCAGTGGGACAAAGTCTATCTGTCATCTGTCTATCTACCGCCTTTAGGTCAGGAGCCCAGAGCTAAGGCTGCTGGCATCCGCCAGCTCTGTGCTGACCCCTCCCTGCTTGGTTGGACGGCCCCAGCAGCCCCTGGGCCTGGGGCAGGGGTGAAGCATGCGGCTAAGCAGAACAAGGCGCTCCCCTTCCTACCTGCTTTACCAAGTGTTTGGAATTCCGCAGCCCCAACAGCTGGATGAGCCCGACCCCCGTTCTCCCTGGGACTTTACCAGCGGCCAGGGCCTTAAATAATTCTTATAAAAACCATGTCAGCCCCAAACTGTGTGATATCTGATTTGTAGCACTCATAAAACCCATGCCTGCTGCCAGAGAGGGGGAAGGGCGGGGCCCCCTTGCATGTGGAGGCCCCACGGGGTGCCTGCTTGTGAATGACTGAGGGACCGGCTGGGGAGGGCGGTCACCCCCCCCCCCCAGAGCTGGCCCACAAAGCTCCCGCAAGGTTCCACTACCCCAGCCTCCCCACTGAGGGGACAACTGACCCCACGGCTCCCCACTGGGCCCAAGGGCTCCCAAACGTCCAGCTCAGGCTATGGCACTGCTTCAAGAATGGCAGCCAGGGCAGAGGGGACCAAGGAGGAGCACAGGAGTGGCGGGGGGGGGGCTGTGGAGATGGCGGGCGGCCAGCCCCCCTGTCCCAGCCCCTGAGGCAGCAGGAGATGCAGCCTGCTTGCTGAGGGGCTCTGGGAAGAAAACTAACCTGGCATCTGGTGCCCAGAGTTTGCAACCCTAGTGGCCGCCCTCACCGAGCCAGGGAGAGAACATAGGATGGACTAAGCTGGAAGGCCGTGGAAGGAGTGCACCCTGGCCCACAAGCCCCGGGGGAGGGGGCCGGGGGGTTCCAACAGTGTGGGTGGGCTGTTTGTGTGAAGAGGTCACTACCATGAGACCCACCGACCCAGGTCACATCTGTGTTGCTCTGATGTCCCTAGCAGGCCACAAGGGATCAGAGCTTGAGGGTCAGGAGACATGGTATCAGGCCCAGGGGTACCCAGGTGACCCCGGCAAAAGCTTGGCTGGCTGGCTCCTAGGGCCCACCGGGTCTGGGTAATAAGTCTGCCCTGGGCTGCAGGCTCCGGAGGAGAGGCCCGCGGCAGGAGGTGGTCATTAACCACCCAGATCAAAGGACCCTTCAAACACTCGCTCATTACGAAGGCGGACAGAGCCGCCCAGGCCAGGCCAGTGAGGACAGAGTCTGCTGTTGGAATGGCCTTTGCTTCCCTTGGGGTAAGAGGGCCCAGCCCCCTCCCTCCCCACCCTCTCCCGAGGCCACAAATCACCTCTGGGCCCTGAGAGGGCTCCCGCCATCCGGGCCTGCAGTTTCCGAGGGAACAGCCATGGAGGCTTCAGACTCCCAGGGCCTGTCTGAAGACCGAGGTGGGGGGGCCCAGAACTCTGCAGGCAGTGGAGAAGGGACACGTTGCTCTTCCACACCCCAGCTCCTTGTGAGTGGCAGATAACTGTCAACCTAAACAGCACACTTCTCTCTACTTTAAAGCACCCATTTGGGCAGACTTGGAAGGTTCTAGAAGGAAGATGTGGGGTTGAGGGATACAACCCCGGCTAAGAGGACTGAGAGTCTTGATTTCTTCTCCGAGCTGCTGGCCCTGAGGACAGGAGACCCTTGCTACCTGTGTCTTTCTTTGTCTGCTCCACGGGGTAATCGTACAGACTCCTGTGATCACAGACAAGGTCCTGAATGGTAGAAAGACTTTGTTCCTGAGACCTCTATCCTCCAGATTTTGAGACCAGCTTTTCTGTCCTGGTGGGTCTTCGCATTAGCCAAGGCCTGGCAGGTCCCTTCCTTCCACGGCCACGGTGTGGCAGAATGTGGCCACAAATGGGCACTAGGAAGCCGAGTCCTGGTGGACCAGCTGTCTGTCTGTGGTAGCGGCTACTGTTGGCCTGAGATAGGAATCTGCCTTTGTGCCAGCCCAGAACCCAGCCACGAGGTGGCGTGCTGGACACCCAGTCACCGAGTCCAGCAGGTGCCAACCGGATGGCTTCTCAGGTCCCGGGACGGCTGTCTTTCTGGAGAGGTCAGGGTTTGCTTGGACCCTGGGGACACCCCTCTCCCAGAAAGAGAGATCAGGGTCCTGGGATTTCCACAGCCCCAGGCAGGGCTCGCCCACCCCTTGGCCCACCTCCTTTTCATGGCCCCTGGTGAGGGGGCACTGGGTAGGGTACTGAGTCTGTGGAGCCTGGTGCTATTCTGAGCTGGGAGCTGGTGGTGACCCCTCCCCCAGCTTCCATAGGTCCACTGACCTCGGGACTTCACCCACATACTCAAACAAACCCTGCTGTTCCCCCAACTCCTTCCCAGAACCTGCCCCCCCTCAGCCACCTAGCCTTGTTGCTGGGGGGCACAGGGACCATGAGCAGAACCGTGGCTTCTGTTCCCATGTGGCTTGGAGGGGGCCAGGTGCACACTTTGTGGAGGGGGACTACAGAGAGCCGTGCTCAGACCAGGCCTGGGCCGGGAGACATGGTGGGCAGGGAGGGCCGTTGGGACATTAGCATCCAGGAAGATGGGCTGTTTGTCCTGGATTAGGAGAACAGGGGGGGCCCACAGAGGGCTCTCCCAGATCTGGGTGATCTGGCACATGGCTCTTCTGGGCTTGTCCCTGTGCCCTTGGGAGGAGGCAGCCTGGGCTGTGTCAGGACTTTCCTAAAAATACATCCAGGCCCAAGGCTCTCGAAGGGGCCCCTGGGGCGCGGAGCAGCTGCTCTTCCCATCTTGCCTGTCCTCACCTCCCGCCCGGAACATCCCCTGCCCGCCTTGCCCCCAGACCTCGCCCCAGCTAAATCCGCCATGGCCCCTCCGCCTGGACATAACAGGAAAACTATGTGTCCTGGGCTCCTCTGGGGCTTTGGAGGCCATGCCCACTGGTGCTGGGAGAGGGGGGCCGACAGCTGCCCAAGGAATGTCCTTCATCGGAAAATATCAGGAATCCTGTCCCTGCCGTCCTCGGCCAGAATAGAAGGGACCGTGGACGTGGCCACAGTTGCCGACATCCATCAAGAGGAGGCCAGCTGGAATGGCTTCCAACTGCCTTGGCTGGGGCAGCATGGGGACCCCCAAGTCCCTAGGCCAGGGAGCAGCAGGACCCCCCCCTCCCAGGAAAAAGGCTGAGAAGGGCCACACTGGTCACTCAGTCACTCAGAGACAATTGCTAGCACTCAGTGTCCAGGGTCTGAGCTATGGCAGTCACTCCAGGGAGGCCTCTGTGCTGCCAGGAACCCTGCTGGGATTTCTCTCCTCCCCATGAAGTGGGGAGGGGGCTGTTGTACAGGCCATGGTGTGGGAACAAGGGGACCAAGGCCTGGATGGGCCCCAAGATATGAAGGGGGCAATGTGGGAGGGGACGGGGGAGTGTGGGACACAAAGAGCCCCCCTAAGACATTGCAAAGACACATGGGAAAGGCAGGGAGCGCTCTATGCCAGGAAGCTGGCCCCAGAGGTCCCGAGGACAGGCAGATGGACAGGTGGGGGACAAGAGGATTGGGAGCAGGCGCCAGCCTGGCGGCCCCAGCCTGGCACACTGTACCACGTGCTTGGCTATGGGGTCATGGAACATTCTTGGTGGGGCTGAGCGGGGTCTGGGGCCAGGTGTGAGAGTCCTAAAAGGGCATGGGTGATCAGCGGCACCACTTGGTCACCTCTGCGGTCTGACTCACCCAGCCGTGTCCAGTGTCACTGCTATGGTAACATTGGGAAGGGCAGGAAAACAGACCCGCAGGGTCCCATGCCACCGAGGGGTGGGACAGAGCGAGAGACATGACCAAGTTTGAGAGAAGCTCGCGGCTGTCCTGGCTCCATCCAGCGCCCCTGTCCTGCTAGCCCCCCAGCACCCCCCCCCCGCTCCCCTTCCTATCCGAGCCCGGATGTGGTGTGGGGCTCTGGGGGACTCGGAGGGCATGGGTGAATGTGGCCAGGGGGTGCAATCCCCCCCCCCCAAATTCCCAGGACCTTGGGGGCTCCCAGAATATTTGGGCGTGAGGAAGTGGCCCCAATCCCTTTAGGGTGTCTGTGTCCTTCTGTTAGACAGGAGATTCCCACCTCTCAGGGTGCCGGGGTCTCAGCTTTTCCAGGAGTGCTGGGCAGAGTCTCCAGAGTGGCCTGGGGAGCCAGGAGGGCTCCTCTGAGGGCTGCCTGAAGGGGGCAGTAGAGGAGCACAGTGCCTGGCTCCACTCGGCTCCCTGCGTGGGGGCCTCCTGCCCCCAAGCCAGGCCAGTTGGCTCCACATGGCGCCTTCCCAACCCTCCTCCCCCACCCCCGGAATGCGGTTGCAGAACACGCAGATCTGGTGAAAAAACACACCCAGGCGGCCAGGGCCCCCACCCCGCCCCCCGCCTTCCCAGCAGGGAGGTCTCAGGCCCAGGTTTCTGCAGGGGGGTCTGCTCTTGGAGGTGGAGCGGGAGGCAGTTTCTGGTGGGGACCACCTAAAGAAGTTTTGTCCTTTTGGAGGGAGTAGGGGGCTGAGTGTCTGAGACCCTTTGTTCACCTTCCCAGGACTCAGGGCCGCATGATCTCCAACCCCGAAACCTGGGCCTTGGGCCACATGGGCAGCTGGGGACCCAGAAAGCCTGGTGTCCCGTCCAAGGGTGGCGCTGCCGGACCGGGAGGAGCTGGACACCGGGCAGAGGGGTCACACACAGCCATGGCCCCGAGCCCCTCCCAGGCTTAGTTGTTCCGAACCTGAGCCCTCTGAGAGGTGAGCTCAGACTCGGTGGCCCGGGGGGGGATCAGGAGGCCATGCGTCACCGGGAAACTCGAGCCTCCTCAGGCCCAAAGAAGGAGATCCTTCCACACCAAGAAAGGTGGACAGGCCGGTCCCGAGAGCTCGCGTCCCCCAGCGTGACACCTCCCAAGATGGCCCTGCCTGGCGGCCAGGCCTGCAGCCTCCTCAGCCTCCCCGCCCCCAGCCGCGGCCCCAGCCTCCCCTCCTGCGTCTGCTTTCTGTGTTAGAGGGATCAGGTTCCCCAGCCCCTCCAGGGCCGTGTCTTATCTCTGGGAAAGAGATTACAGACTTTCTGACATTAAATTTTCAGGCTGAAGCTTTCAGCATGTAGTTTGAATAGCATTTTTTTTTTTTTTTCAAATAACACCTGGAGAGGGGGAAGCAGAGGAAGACTGCTTACCACAAAGCCCTGTGCTGGGGGCTGGGGCGTTCTGCTCCCACCCCCTCCCCACACCCCCCTCCGAGTCTCCCACCATGAGTTATATCCATTCTGGCCACTCTCGCTCCCCCCACCTCCACCCCGTCTCTGCTCGGCCCCAGCCGAGGGGCGCACGCTTTGGCTCGTGGAGTTGTGGGCCCTACACCACCCCCACCGAGCACCTATGCGTTTCTCCTATGTGCAGACTCCTGGGGTAACCTAGCTCGCGTTTGTGGGAGCTGGGTCTGTGTCTGGCTGGCCTGGAAGCCCCCAGGAGAGGCGATGGCCGGATTTAGGACTCTGAGCCTGAGGTCCCAGCCAGGCCTGCCTCCAGCTTCCTGCTTCCCCCCTCCTACCTCCCCCCTCCTGCCTGCTCTTCTCAGACTGTAGAAGTGGAGGGGGCTGCTATTTGCGTCTCTTGGTAATTGAAGGGGCCGCTTGGAAAATCTAGCTTCAAGCTTGTCTGTTGGGTCATTTTGATTTGGGGATTTCCAAACATTGGGGCCACAAGAGGTCACCCCACTGACCCCAGCCTGCTTCATTATGTCACAGCGACATTGCTGTGGTACCTGATGGAATCCAGAAGGCACAAGCAGGCGGGCGGGCGGCCGGGGAGGCAGGAGGCCGGGATGTGGGGGTGGAGCGGCCAACCTGGCTTGCTAGATGCTAGGCCCTGTTTGCCCCAGATCGAAGCGTCTCCGTGGGGCAAACTAGCTCTGCTGCCCAAGACAGGTGCCCAGGGTGCACCAGCCCCAGCGCCTGGGCCTCACACCCAGCCCACAAAGGGCAACGGACCCGGTTTCCAGACATCCACAAGACCTGCCGTCTGTTGTGGTCCTCTGGGCCTGGTGGGGACTGGCTCTCCGTCAGTCCCTCCCAAGGGCCGCCTCTCCCCTCACTCCCCACCTCTGTAGGGTGCGGCCTTTGCCCTGGTCTTCAGCCCCTGCTCTCCTCCCGCCCAGCGCCTCTGTGCCTCCCAGCCTCAGGAAGCCCCCCGGGCCTCCATGCAGCCCCCTTCCCCAGGCACTGCTGGCTCACCGCCAGTGCCACCCAGTGAGCATCACCTCCAGAGGCCCTGTCCCCACCCTCCAGCGTCCCGGGACAATATCCTTGGGCTGGGATCTAAGGCCCTTGCCGTGTGTGACTTCCTCAGTGCCCAAGTCAGCCCGCAGCCTTGTGGGAGGCGGGAGGCCCACGGGGGACAGCAGCGCCTCCTTTCTGTATCCACGGTGCATCCCTCGTGTCTGTGACCCCAGGGGACGGTGGGCAAGGTCACCGGGGGTACAAGCATAACCCACCGTGTCCTTCCCCTGTCCCGTTCCAGGCTCTCCTGACTCTTCAGGATCAGGGGCGAGGGCCGAGTGGGACTGCCCAGTACAAGCACTGGGAGAAGTAGGGGCAGGAGGGGCCTCCTCGTGGGACCCTGCTCTGAGGGGAGTGGGAGCCAGCGGGAGTTAGCGGTTCCCCAAATGAAGCACAGGGATGATGGCTGGAGGCGGACGAGCACAGGGCAAGGGAGCTGTGCTGTCCAGGCCTGCGTCTGAGCTGAGATGTAATCGAGAGACCTGACTGGGAGTGGGGCGTTGGACGAGAGGCAGCTCTGACGGCCTCCCCCGGGTGAGTGTCCGGCCCGCCCGTCCCCGGGTGCCCTAGGAAATGAGAGCTGGGTCGGCACTGCCCTCCTTCCGCTCCTCCAAGCGGCTTGGCCGTGGGACTTTGCAGGTCAGCACTTTCTGCAAACCCCGTGCGTAGCCAGCAGGGCCCGGCCAGTGGGGCAGGTCGTGCCTGGGGGGGGTGGCCAAGGCCACCCGGCCCCAGGGCCACTGTATGCCAGGCCCAGCCAGGCCCCCCTTGCTCTTTGCCACATGCCCCAGCCTCCGCACTCCTCTTTGAGACTCTTTGGTCTTCTCCAACCTCCCCCCACTTCTACCCCTGCCTCCCCAGGTCCCAGCCAGCAGCCCAATGGCCAGGGCACTGTCTCCTCTGGAGCAGCTTGCTCGGCTTCCTCTTCAGGAGGGCCTAGGGGCCCCCAGACCTGGCCTTGGAGGGCGGGATCTGGAGAAGAGCCGCGAGACCTCTTGGGATGGGAGTCTCTTGTTCAAGTAAGACTTTGGCAGTCCTGGAGTAGTGGTTGGGTGGGTTTGGGAACCCCAAATCTTCTCCCACTGATGTACCGAAGAATTTCCAAGGGCCGGCTGAAGGCCCACAGTCTCCTCAGAGCCCATCAAGCCAGGACCCCAAGGTGGCACTGTAAAGAGAACAGCAGCGTTGTTATGAGGAGCTTCGATGTGGCTGTCACCCGCAATGTGTGGCCAGGCGGGTACTGGGCTCTCCTCGCTCACAGCAAGGGTGGTCCTCACCACCCCAGCCACCCGCTGGCTCTGCCTGGCTCCAGTGAGCCTTGCCACCTCCACAGTCTTGCCTACCATGTCACGGCTCCTTCCCTCCTTCCTTCCACAAGACACCCTGCCCCTGCCCCTACGTGCACTCCCCAGGGAGTCCCGAGCCTCCATGAGGAGGGACCAGGGAGGACATAGAAGGCTCTCAGAGGACAGGAGACAGAAGGGTAGAAGAGACCAGGGCTGGTCCAGCAGGTGAGAGTATTTCTGGAATATAGAGGGACGGGGGGGTGGTACAGTGGACAATCAAGGAAGCAAAGGCTTGAAGGAGCAAAGGCAGGGGCCAGCTTCTAGGAGGGTGTCTCTGGAGAGGAAGAACTGCCGCTGGCCCTTTGTGGCCAGGGAGCCTTGGACAGCTGGGCCCAGGAAAGATGTCCGGACAGAGTGAAGGGCCAGCTTTTGGAGAGAAGGAAAAACCCAGAAGAGCAGCAGGATGGAGAGAAGGGCATCTGGAATTTGCAAGGGCTAGTCACCACGATGCCAAGGGACAGTGTCCTCTCTCCCAGCAGAAGCCAGTCAAGTGAGTGCCATTTTATGAGCCTGGGGGTGGGGGAGGAGCCCGCTCACCCTTCTGTCCGGGGCATTGGGTACAGCCAACCGTCCTTACAGCACCAAACTAGCCATTCCATCTGGGGGAGAGGTAAGGGTGAGCTTTATCTCTGTGTGGAGTATGGAGCAGATGAAAACTTGGGGGTTGGGGGGACCAGGGCCTGGCTTAGGAGGCTTGGGGCCTTTCTGGGCAACATGGGAACTGAGAGGGAAGAAGGGTCTTAAGATGGCAGACACCAAGATGGCAGCACCCAGCTCCTCCCTGAGCCACGTAGGGCTCTGGGTCCGTGAGGCTGAGTTTGGGCCCATGGTAGGTGGAGGCTGGGTGCTGGTCTTGGTAGGTGAAGGAGTCTCAGCCAAGGAGAGACTTGGAGAATATCTAGGGATCCAGGCGCCTGGACTCTGCACGGTCTGGGATGGGTCCCGCACCCCTTCAGGCTCTGAGGCCAGGCCCACTGGCCCGTGCTGGTCCTAGCTGGCTGGGTCCACCGCTCCCTCAGGTTCCTGAGCACTGGTTGTCCAGAGGGGAGAGCTACAGCCCTGCCCATCGGGGCTGAGTTGGGCTGCAGGACACCTGGAGAAAGCCCTAGAAAAATGCAAAGCTTTGTGGTTATCTCAAGACCAAGGGGGCTGGGCAAGAGACAGGCAGAGAACAAAGATCAGATTCCTGACTGAGCCCTTGAGCCTTCAATTCCTTGGACTAATTATTTGCTTAGGTCAAAGCTCCCGGCCCGCTAGGGTAGGGGCCCAGGATGAGGGTGAGGGGCACAGAGCACTTCCCTGATGAGGTCTGCTTATCCCAAAGGCCAGTTAGGCTTCAGAGTCATGGAGGCTGTGCGTGCATCTGGGGTCCCAGGCGGCTTATCTGCCCAGAGGGGCACCCTTCAGAGGCTCAGGGCCAGGCAGGGGCCACCCTGTCCTTGGTTTCCTAGGTAACCAGAAGGGGAGAAAGCAGGCTGGAATCAGGCGGAGTTGGGGATACTTCCTGATGTGAGAGAGGGGTCCCCTCCTGGGCCATGGCAGGACTGGAGATGGGTGGGGAGAGTCCTCCTTTCCAGGTGGAGCCCACAGAGCTGGACACGGGGAACCGTCTCCTCCTGGTCCTCACAGGGAAGCCATCGCCCTCCCCAATGGGTATTGGCCATGAAGACCCCCAGTGGCCCCTGGCCTGACTTCCTATTGCAGAGGCTGAACCCAGAGGCCCTTCAAGGGTTTGTTGTCTTCAAACCCCGGAGGTCCAGCCTGGACATCCTGGAACTGACCTGTCCCATTGGATCGGACAAGGTGCGTGCGATCCACCCGGCGCTCCGGCTCCCGGTGGTCTCCAGGGCAGCTGGGAAAACACGTCTTCTCTCCCAGCCTTCCCACTGCATCCTCGGCTACAGACATGGCCGCTCATTGGTCTCCATCCCAGCTCCATCCTTGACCGTCTCTCGGAGACTCGGGGACCCACAGTGGCTGCTCCCCCTCCAGCCGGCTGGGAAAAGGCCCATGGTGGTGCAGGGCACGCAGCGGGACGGCCGGGGATTGGTCAGTGTCTGAATGTCCCCGGACGGATGCCCGTGTGCCCTTGGGCAGCCTTTCCCCCTGCACAGGCTGTCCAGGCTGGGGAAAACCTAAGCCAAAGGGATTAAGACAGGACACAATCAACTCTCCCTTGGCTGTGCTAATTTGTGCTTCATTTAGTATATATTCACTCCCTGGGTCAAAACACGGAGGCGGTGGTGCCAGAGGTCCGGATGCGGCCCTTTGCTCCAGCCAGCCTCCCACAGATGCCCAGCCCCGCCCGGCCCCGCCCCTCCTCACCCGCTGCTCCCTTGCCTGCTTCCCCCACCCCACAGCCACCTTGCACATTCCTGTGGCCACACGGGAGGCAGGGGAGCCTCCCCTGGGTTTCTGGGTACACTGAGGCACACGATGACCCTCAGTCTCACTACGTGGGTCTGCAGGAGCCACAGACCTGGGCAAGGACTTCAGGGCCCCTCCTGGCCTCCCGGGCCGCAGGTCTTGAGCTGAGAACTGCCCTGGCCCTTGCTGGCCCTTGCTGGCCCTTGCTGGCCTTTCCTTTGGATCTGGTAACCCAGAACATGCCTTCACCCCAGGACCAATTCTCTGTCCCCTCAGCCAAGGACACTCCCGGGGGTCCTGTTGGGGCAGCCGGGTTGTGGCTGGAGGGTCTTGGGTTCCGAGGGGTCTCTTTGGGTCTCCTGGCACTGTCCTTCTCCATCACGGGCTGGAGGGAGCAGGGGCCTCTGGGACGGGTGGATTCAGAGGCCTTTCCAAGGGAGCCTGAGGGAAACAGGGTGCTGGCAGCGGCTCTGACTGCAAGCACGTGTTCACCTTCAAGAAGGACAAAGGGACCCCGGATGACAGGGAAGGACCAGAGTCTGACCTCCTGCTCCTCTTGACCCCCAGGACCCCCACCCTCTGTCTTTTCTTTTCCTTCTACTGAGTCTGGGCCTACTACAGATGCCTCCCTGGTTCAACCCTGCATCCTGGCCTAGGTCCCAATGTGCTGGCTTGGAGTGGGGGGGAGGGAGGGTGGGGGTGGAGCAGTTTGCTCCATCCACTCTCCCCAAGCTCAGACCGGACCACTTAAGAATAATGAGGTCCAGGTGGCCCTGCGTGAGCTTGGATCCCCTGGCTGAGCCGCCTCCTGCGTCCCGCCTCCTGCCGGGAGCAGCTAATGACAAACAGAGGTAGGAAGGTGAGACTCCTATGCTGTCAGACTGGCAGGTAGGACACAGGGCAGGGCTGGGTCAAGCCGCGGGCCCCCCTTTGCCGTGGGGTCCCCTCTGCTGCGCTGCCCTGGGGACACAGGTCCACGTGCGAGGTCCTGGATCTCCTTCAGACCTGGGCCTCTGCCCTGCCCATGCCGGCCCTCACTGAGGCCTGCGCCTGGTACCCCAGGAGCTTTCTGTGGGCCCGTGGGGGACTCGAGGATCTTTTGGGTCCTCTTTCTCAGTCACACAGAACGGCCTCCACATCCCGTCTGCCCAAGCCGGCCAGGCAGGTGAGCCGAGGAACTTCAACCAGGAAAGGACAAAAGACTCAGCACCTGTCCAGCCCCACGTGTACACCTGGACCACCACAGAGCTACACACGTTAAGATGGCTTAGCCTGTGTTCCGTGGGTTTTAAAACACAATACAACTGAAGGTGCTCGGTGCCGTCGAGTGTGTCCGAGGGGGCCCGCAGGGGCTGAGAGGCCCAGCCCCAGCCGAGGGACGGTGTCCCGAGCTGGCTGGGAAGCAGGGCTTCAGGGAGCCTCTGTGTGTCTCATCCCATCCCCCTCTGGAGCACGTCTCCTGTCCTCTGACCTCTGACCCCTCACAGCCCGGCTGTCGGCCTCCAGCTTCCTGGACAAGAGCTGCCTAGCTTGGCCACCAGAGAGACACTGGACTACATCACGTACAAAAGCCACACATACACACACAGTACACACACGTGTCCCCACACACACGCACACACACACATGCACATGCATGCAGGTAAACGTGTGCACACGTGTGTGCACCGCAAGGACATGGGCCTGGTGGCTGAGGGAAAGAGTGGGTTGAGGGGACACTAAGTCTCCTCCAGGGAGGCCCGGCAGGCTTTAGAGGCCAGCAGGGAGGCGGGGAGGGAAGGAAAACGACAGATTCAGAACCATGGGAGAGGCCCACAGAGAGCACCCGGCAAACGCATAAACCACTTGAAGTCAGATGCTGTGTCTGCAGCTGGAGAGAACCCCCAGGCCACATGGCATGGGTCCCCTCCCAACGGTCACTGAGACCTGACTTTTCTGTGGAAAGGAGAAGAGGGTCGCAGGGCAGAGACGACTCTCAGCGACGTAGCAGGGAGAAAGGGTTGGGTGGGGGTTCAACCGGGCCTCAGGGAGCCGGGTGCTGAGCATGGGAGGGGAGGCTGGGGCGGAGGGGAGGTCAGGAATCAAGGCCAGCAGGTTTTGGGTGGCAGGAAGAACAAAGGCGGAGGGACCTGAAGATAATCACACACGGCCCAGGCCCCCCAGCCTGTGGGGCTCAGAACATTTCCACATCTAGCGATAAGACATTGGTTACACAGTTACAGGCTGATTGGGACCGGGGCAGCCTAGAGACGCCAGGCTGCCCGGGAGGGTCCGAGGGGAGGCTGAGGTCCAGGGTCTGGTCTTGCCAGCCACTCCCCAACCACCCACCGGTGGGGAGGGTGCACGTTATCTTCAGCAAACCTGCCTTGTTCTGTAGGCGGTCACCACATGGCCACCCCGCTACTGCCGTGGCCTCTCCTTGGGCCCGGAGCCCACCCCCGACCCCTCTAGGCCTCCCGGACGCACGGCCATGGCGGGGAGGGGGTGGGGGACCCACAGCCTTTGTGTGGCTGGTGCTGACCACGGGTCCTGCGGGCAGCTCGCTCCTGATGGAGCCCCAGCCTCGCAGCCAGGTAGCAGGCACTTGTAGGAGGGCACCGTGCTCTATCTAGAGCCTTTCCTTGAGGTAGACGCTCCCAGGGCCCGGAGGCGTATCCCTGTGCCCTGAGGAGGGAGAACTCGGGCCAGACGAGTTGGTAGGCACACCCAGAGCCAGGTAACGCGGCTACAGGCAGATGGACACCACGGCCAACAGGGCCCCAATGTCCCCCAGCTGGGGCTCACATCTGCTCTTCAGAAATCCAGGCAGAGGGCGGAACAGGGCAGCAGGCGGGGCGCCGGGGCCTTCCCCGCGCTTTCCCACGACGCCCCGGCCCTTGGCATCCCACACCTCGCAGCAGCTGGGCACAGCCAGCTGCTCCCACGCCCACAGCCCCGCCCGGAGAGAGAGCCTGAGTCCAGGCAGCGACAGCCTTTTCCCATGGCCAGGATGGGGCAGGGGGAGGTGAGGAATTTGAGGAGAAAATAGCAGTGGCCTGGGAATTTGGAAAATGCATCCGACCGCCGGGACCCTTGGGAAGAGGCAGACAGGAGGATTAGGGGCGGGGGCTGGTCCTGGGTGGGCCATGACTGTGGGGCTCTGAGTCTCCAAAATGAGGCGGGGGGGGGCTACCCTTGTGGGTGAGCAGCTGGCCCTGTCCCTCAGCCCAACTCCCTTCCCCGCGCCTCTAATCACAGACCTTCAACCCCAGGGGCTGGGGAGCCCAGCCTCGCCCGATAGCCCGCCACACCTTGTAGGTGGTGGGAAAGCGGGGCCCGTGCAGGGAGGGCCTCTCTTCATCTTGGGGAGCAGAGGGTGTTCAGAGGTAGGATTGGGGGTCCCCCAAAGGTTGCTCCTGGAACCCCTGACCACCTCATCTATCAGTTCCATTTTTTTTTCTGTGCCCGTGGTTCTATGGGACCCAAGACACCCCTGGTTCTAAGTCTCCCCACGCAGAGAGTTGGAAAGTAGGGTGGGTGGCCCTGCGGGGTCCCCTCTGGGGCGGGGGCGTGAGGTGGCTGCCTGTGGGCTTTTTCCCACAGCAGCTGTCTCTGCCTCTTGGAGCTTGCTGACAGGTCTGCCCCAGGCTAAGCCCTGCGTGGCTGATTACGATAGACATTCATACCAGGGAGATGGGGCAGAGCAGCTGCTCAGAGGAGCTCAGGAGCCCCCCACCGCAGCCCACGCAGCCCCCTCCTTCCTGTCCTGATGCCTGTGTACAGCTTCGCCCTGTTTGGTTAGACTGGACCCTCAGGACCCCCCGTCAAGGACCAAGCTGGGCCTCAGGACTCTGCAGATTGACATTAGTTGGGTAAATGGAGTCATCTGGCAGCCAACCCCCCTCCCCGGCCTGGTGCCCTGCTTGGGGATGATGTGATTATAGTTGCCCCCAAGGCCTGTCCATCCTGCACTAGGTCCAGGGGAATTAGCAACAGTGTGGAGGCCAAAAATTGCACTGGCCAGACAGGACAGGCTTTGCTCCAAAGTGACAGGAAAGAGCAGAGAGACGTGCCCCAGGGTGCAGAACACGGGGACAGGGGTGGGGAGGGCCTCGGCCGAGATGGCGCTCAGCCAGGAGGGCAGCAGAGCCCATGGGGGCCGCTGACCCTTGGCCTGGCATTTGCTCAGCTAACTTTGCGGAGTGGACACTGTATGTGGACAGAGTCCCAGACGATAAGGATCCTGGGTCGATGACTTCTCTGGCTCACACTGGCCTTAGCCCTCTGCCCCCTGCCCCCTCCAAGGCCACCGTCTCACTGCCTTTGGGAGCACGGGGGGCCTCTGGGAAGGCAAGCCTGCCCTTGCTTTCCTCTCCACACCCACCTGGAAGAGGCACTGCCAGCTGGCCTGGGCCTGGGCGGGTGGGGGGCAGGGGTCCCAGCCCCCCCTATGTGAGGCCCCATCTGCAGGTCTGTCCTTGGCCCACTGTCTGCTAGGTCTAGGCACTGGCCAGGGACCCTCAGCTGCAAGGAAAACCCCTGCCCTGGACCTCGAGTCTTGAAAAGGGTGATGCCAGCCACTCTTGAAGAGTGCAAGTGTGGGCATGCCTCTTCCCCCAAGGCTGAGACCACCATCTGCTGGGAGGCCTCTGCCCCCACTCAGGTCTTCCTGGATCCCCATCCGGCTCTACTACAGAGCAGGGGGGTATGGGAAACGCACCCCACATGCCTTGGGCCTACTTACACGTCATTCAGTACCAGGAGTTTCCTGGGCTTTTGAGGTCCCACGGGCCTGCTACCTTTAGCCCTTTGTGTGCTGTGAGATGGAAACCAGGCCCCTCTCAGCCTCTGCAGCTCATCTCTACCAGCAGAACCCCGGGCCGGGCTGCAGGGAAAGGGAAGGGCTTAGAGGGTGGAGGGTGAGGCCCGGGGGAGACCCTGGTAGACTCTCCCCACTGCTGCTTTCCACTGCTGTGGCTTAAGGTGGTGGAGCACTAGCCTGGCACACAAAAGCTCAGAGGCAGAACCCAGACCGGAGTTCCAGCCCCAGGTGGACTCCCAGGGTGCCCTGGGGCCCCCTGCCCCCAGCCAGCGTCTCTAGGCTGTAGGTGGTCAGGTGCAGCCCGGGTCCTCAGGCATGGCACACCAGGGGACACCCTTCCCCTCGCAGGTCGGTGACTGGAGCCAGCAGCAGCTCACTCCCTAGTCCTGGCCTCCACCAGTGGGATCACTTCCCTCCTAGAGGCTAAGCATCAGGGGCCGGGGGCACCACGGAGGGCTTCCTGGAGGTGGGAGGGCAGCAGAGGGCCTGACAGGACACGCGGGCTGCAGCCCAGCTGAACCCAGGCATAGAGTGGCCCATGTGTCACACGTGTGCAGGGGAGTGTCCGTGGAGCTCCCTCCGTGTGTCACGCGTGTGCAGGGGAGTGTCCGTGGAGCTCCCTCCGTGTGTCACGCGTGTGCAGGGGATGTCCGTGGAGCTCCCTCCGTGTGTCACGTGTGTGCAGGGGAGTGTCCGTGGAGCTCCCTCCGTGTGGCACGCGTGTGCAGGGGAGTGTCCGTGGAACTCCCTCCGTGTGTCACGCATGTGCAGGGGAGTGTCCGTGGAGCTCCCTCTGTGTGTCACGCGTGTGCAGGGAGTGTCCGTGGAGCTCCCTCCGTGTGTCACGTGTGTGCAGGGGATGTCCGTGGAGCTCCCTCCGTGTGTCACGCATGTGCAGGGGATGTCCGTGGAGCTCCCTCCGTGTGGCACGCGTGTGCAGGGGATGTCCGTGGAGCTCCCTCCGTGTGTCACGCGTGTGCAGGGAGTGTCCGTGGAGCTCCCTCCGTGTGTCACACGTGTGCAGGGGATGTCTGTGGAGCTCCCTCTGTGTGTCACGTGTGTGCAGGGGATGTCCATGGAGCTCCCTCCGTGTGTCACGCGTGTGCAGGGGAGTGTCCGTGGAGCTCCCTCCGTGTGTCACGCGTGTGCAGGGGATGTCCGTGGAGCTCCCTCTGTGTGTCACACGTGTGCAGGGGATGTCCGTGGAGCTCCCTCCGTGTGTCACACGTGTGCAGGGAGTGTCCGTGGAGCTCCCTCCGTGTGTCACACGTGTGCAGGGAGTGTCCGTGGAGCTCCCTCCGTGTGTCACACGTGTGCAGGGGATGTCCGTGGAGCTCCCTCCATGTGTCACGTGTGTGTGCAGAGGAGTGTCCGTGAAGCTCCCTCTGTGTGGCACGCGTGTGCAGGGGATGTCTGTGGAGCTCCCTCCGTGTGTCACGTGTGTGCAGGGGAGTGTCTGTGGAGCTCCCTCCGTGTGTCATGCGTGTGCAGGGGAGTGTCCGTGGAGCTCCCTCCGTGTGTCATGCGTGTGCAGGGGAGTGTCCGTGGAGCTCCCTCCGTGTGTCATGCGTGTGCAGGGGATGTCCGTGGAGCTCCCTCCGTGTGGCACGCGTGTGCAGGGGATGTCCGTGGAGCTCCCTCCGTGTGTCACGTGTGTGCAGGGGAGTGTCCGTGGAGCTCCCTCCGTGTGTCATGCGTGTGCAGGAGTTGTCCGTGGAGCTCCCTCCGTGTGGCACGCGTGTGCAGGGGATGTCCGTGGAGCTCCCTCCGTGTGGCACACGTGTGCAGGGGATGTCTGTGGAGCTCCCTCTGTGTGTCATGCGTGTGCAGGGGAGTGTCCGTGGAGCTCCCTCTGTGTGTCACACGTGTGCAGGGGATGTCCATGGAGCTCCCTCGTGTGTCACGCGTGTGCAGGGGAGTGTCCGTGGAGCTCCCTCCGTGTGTCATGCGTGTGCAGGAGTTGTCCGTGGAGCTCCCTCCGTGTGGCACGCGTGTGCAGGGGATGTCCGTGGAGCTCCCTCCGTGTGGCACACGTGTGCAGGGGATGTCTGTGGAGCTCCCTCTGTGTGTCATGCGTGTGCAGGGGAGTGTCCGTGGAGCTCCCTCTGTGTGTCACACGTGTGCAGGGGATGTCCATGGAGCTCCCTCGTGTGTCACGCGTGTGCAGGGGAGTGTCCGTGGAGCTCCCTCCGTGTGTCATGCGTGTGCAGGAGTTGTCCGTGGAGCTCCCTCCGTGTGGCACACGTGTGCAGGGGATGTCTGTGGAGCTCCCTCTGTGTGTCATGCGTGTGCAGGGGAGTGTCCGTGGAGCTCCCTCTGTGTGTCATGCGTGTGCAGGGGAGTGTCCGTGGAGCTCCCTCGTGTGTCACACGTGTGCAGGGGAGTGTCCGTGGAGCTCCCTCCGTGTGGCACGCGTGTGCAGGGGAGTGTCCGTGGAGCTCCCTCTGTGTGGCACGTGTGTGCAGGGAATGTTGGTGGAACTTCATACTGGGGGTGCTATTCCTGGCTGGCCAAGACAAGCTGTCCCTGCGTGTGTGGGACTCCCGGACCGCAGAGGTGGGGACACCCTGCTGGGGACACAGCGAGACTGGGAACAGAGCCCAGAGCCGGGATGCTGAGCCCTGGCCCTGGCTAGCCCGTGTCTCTCAGGCCCCCTCCAGGGCCTGTGCAGGGCCTGGGAGGAGAGAAAGCGCTGTTTGTCTCCCACATTCCACACATGGGGTCAAGCGTTTGGGGGAGGCCGTTTTTCTTGAAGATGTCATTTGAAAATAAACACTGTGGCCCGCGCGGCTGTGATTGCTGGATCCGCTCGCTTGGGCGGGCCGGGCCCGGCCTGGCAGCCATGGCCCAGGTGGCTGGGGGCTCTTCCGGGCCAGCACGGGCCCCTGACCTTCCTGAGCAGTCCGCACCACGCCCTCTGGGCCAGTGTCTCCCTGACCAGATGGCTCTGGTGGCCGGGCATCCCCGCCCCCACCGTTTGTCAGCAGAATTGAAGGAAGGCCTCTCTGCCCAGCCAGGGCTGGGGAGCCACCTTCCTCCCCCAGGCCCTGTGCAGCCAGCCAGGGCCCGAGCCCCCTGCACCTAGCTGCTGAGGGTCGGCTGCTTAGATACCTGGTAGGGGTCCCAGCTCCCCTCCCTGCCTGGTCCCAGGTGGGGCAGGACTCCTCAGGGATGCGGGGAGCCGTGCAGGCCCTCCTTTGTTCAGAGTCTGGCTCAGCCCTGCAGCCTGAGGCTCTTCAGAAATTGTGGTGGGGAGACCGTGGTCTCTGAGGCCCCTCGGGCGCGTGGCTCTGTCCCCTCTGGGTGGAAGTCAGGCCCTGTCCTGCCTCCTGATCTGGGCCTGGCCCTGCAGTCTTCCCAGGCCCAAGCTGTTGAGGTCACCCCAGACAAAAAGACTTTGTCCCCACCCCTATTGAGCCCCACAGGTACACCAGGCTCCCATGAGCAGCCTGGGGCTGTGCTTGGGGGTGCAATGCCTAGTGCCCCTCAGAAGCATCCAGAAGCTGCCCTGCACTCTCTGTGGGCCTCTCCTCTCCTCTCTTCTTTTCTCTCCTTCAGTCTCAGTACAGAGGAGAAGGGGTTCCTCACCTGAGAAGAACCTCCACTTGGGAGGCGGCTCCTTTGGGGGGCTTCTTGATCCCACCTTGCATGCGCATGCCTCTTCTGCCTGCCCTCCAAGCCTAGGCTCAGCCGGATGGGGAGGGAGGCCTCCCCATAGGACTCCAAAGGACATTCTTTCTCTCTCCTTCTCCCCCCCCTCTTGTCTCTATCTCCTTCCTCTTGTCTCTGTCTCTGTCTCTGTCTGTCTCTTTCTCTCTCTCTCGCTCACTCTCATAGTGGGACTTGAACTCAGGGTACCCGTTCTCCCTTGGTTTATCCAAGGGAGATGAGAGTCTCACAGACTTTTCTGCCTGTCTGTCTTTGAACCTTGATCCTTGCATCTCAACCTCCTGGATAGCTAGAACTGCAGGTGTGAGCCAGCGACCCCTGGCTAGAAGCCTGCCTTTCTTAAGTGCTAAGGGCCTTCCAGCCCCGGGATGAGGGCCTGGCACGGGTGAGGGAGGGGATCCGGGGGATATGTGGGGCCTGGTGAGCCCCAGGTGGGGGAATGAGGACCCCCCCAGAGCACGGGGGCTGCACCCCAGGCTTCCATCCTCCAGAGACCTGTAGCCCTCCTCACCCGGTGGTTGCTGGAGGACAGCCTCTCGATGGGTACGCCAAGGTCCGGGAGACTTTGGAGCCCCTTAGAGGCCCCCAGCTGAGGCCGGGACAAGGGCAGGCAACTAGAGGTGAGCTTCAGGATGGCCACATGTGCCCTACTCCTCGCTTGGCGACCCGACCCCAAGGCCTGCCTGGGGCGGGGGGTAGAGGTCCTTGGGCTTGGTCATGTTTGAGCTCTGCAGTCACTGTCCTGTGGCTTTTCACCTCCACGTCCCACCCTCCACCCCGTCTTCCTGGAGAAGGGCTGTGAGACTCAGCCCAGATCCACGTTCCTCTGCTAGCCCCAGTAGCAATCCGTTTGCACCCTCTAGAACTTTCCTCCTGTGCTGAGCCCTAGGGCTGTCTTCTGGCTGGTGGCTGTGCCCCCTGGAAGGTAGGGGCCTCTGCTTACCAGCCAGGTATCATGGCAGAGCAGAGGGCGGTCCCGTGCGTAGGAATGGTTCCTATGAGGTGTCCAGGCAGAACTGGCGGGCAGCCCTTGTCCCTCAATGTCCAGTTGTGTCCAGGGCTGTCATGATCCTGCCCTTAAGAGTCTAGTGGTGAGCCTGGAGCAGCCAGAGCGCTTGTTGCCCTGGAGCTAGCAGCCATGGCGCCTGAATGGGGCTCTTCCTCTACCTCTCCCCTGCCCACCCATGCAGCTATCCTGGGGCTCTTGGCCAGGCCTCCTACCCAGAGAACCTTCTGGGGCTCTTCAGAGGCTGGAGTATCCCTTCCTCCGTGCCCAAGAGGCACGGGCCACCCAGCCAATTGGCCTTCCCTGCACAGGCTGCCTAGCTGAGGGTCAGTTGAGCAGCCGAGGGTCGGCTGCCCAGCGGGAGTCCTCTGCTCTTCCCCAGAGTGCTGCTGAGCTGCATGTTAAACATTTAAAAATAAATAAGAAAGAACAAAAAGATTGTGTGGGGGGACGGAGGGGCTGGCGGCCATTGTAGTTCATTGATGGGGACACAGGACCGAGGGCCTTACTAACAAAATATAGTCCTTTCTGGAACTTTCCCCAACAATCCCTTGTAGCCCTTTCTGCCTGTTTTCTACTCCACGCCAGGCTCCTAGGTAGGGTCAGGGCAGCTGCCTTTGGAGACCAACTGCAGCCCCCTTGCCACCAGCCGTCGCCCCTGGCTGGAGGGGAGACCCGGGGCGTTCAACGTCCCCCAAGGCTCTTTCTGAGAGCCACGAGGACCTGGAGCTCTGCTACCACCAAGGAAGCACAGGCCTGGGCAGCTGAGCGGTCCTCTCCTGAGGCAGAGGCCAGAGGATGAGCTGAGCAGCACGTCCCCAGCTGTGTGGGCCGTGTGGGGTGGTCTGGGGCTTGGGGACCAGGGGTCTGGGGTGGGGTGGGGTGGGGGAGGGATGAGGATCCCAGCACTGAGGAGGCCCAGGCAGCAGTAACGCGGCCGCATGGATTTGTGGACTGGAAACCAAATAGACACCCCCCCCCCCCCCGGAGTTGGAAGCCAGGGACCTAGGGATTCTGAAGTGGGTGTCCCTGAACAAGGCCGATCCGAGGCTGCCCTGACCGTGGGCACACGGGGACCCTGTGGGCAGGGGCCTCCTTGCCAGGCCATTCCTCAAGCCCTGCCAGCATGAGAAGCCTAGGCGACTTTTCCCGGCTGCATGTCCCGGCCTTGGGTGGGCAGCCCCTGGGGGCTCGGCTGGCCACCGCAGGACACAGTCACCCACCCTGAGTAGGCAGGGGGCGGGAGGCAGACACCTGAGACCCTGCGGGCTCCCCGCCCGGGACAGACGTGGGAGCCCAGGGGCTGCAGAGGAGCCGTGCCCCCCTGCAAAGGCCTGACGTGGGGAGTGCAAGGCTGCCGGGAGCCCCGCGGCCTGGCCTTGACTCCCACCGCCCCCTCAGCCCCCTGCTGGCTCCCAGCCCATTGGAAAACAGTTCTTTATCTCGGTGGCTTCTCATGAAGTGCAAACAGCCACGTGTCCCATGGGGGCCCCTTTTGGCACACATGCCCTCTGCCCCACGACCGGCCAAGGAGAGGCCATTCACCCTCCGGTGGGGGGCCGTGGGGGAGGCTCCCCGGCCGGGGCGGGGGGCAGTTGTAGCCCTGATGGATGGAGCCTACGTGGGACAGGCCAGGGCCAGGAAGGGCTGGAGGGCGTTCGGTTTGACCGTGGAGAAGGTTATGAGGACAGATAGGCAGAGGACTGGGGGAAGGGGAAGGGGGAGCAGGCGACCGGGGTTGACAGCTGTGGGGAACCATCCTAGGCCCCAGGGGGCCTCATCACTCTCTGCCCCTCCTCCCCACCTCCTCTGCTGCCTCTCTGGGGCCTTGAGCGTCCTCTATTCCGCACCTCCATGCAGCCGGTGCCCTTGGATCCCGCTCCTGCAAGCTGTGACTTCCAGGGGCCTGCACCGGGCCTCCCTCCTTCCCGCCCCTGTGCCAGCTTGTGCCAGCCCTAGGGCCCGACTCATCCGCCCCCGCCCCCCGGGCCAGCCGTGAGCCTACAGAGTGCGAGCCCTCCAGTGGGGAAGCATCCCTTTTGGATACCGCTGTGTACGGGTATCTACCCTGGCTTCCCCGAGGCTCAGGCCCTGGCCAGCCGCTCCGCCGGGCCTCTGGGAATTCCAAGAGGAATCTTCAGGACTGGCATCCAGGGGCTGGCCACCCGCCTCCGTCTGCCCTCTGAACAGTGGGGGCCCCCCTGGCCAAAGCTTGAGGACAGGCAGAGCAACTTGGTGGACGGGTGTCGACTGGGAGGGGGGTCTTGGCCAGCCTGAGATCTCCCCCAGATGCCAGACTGTGCCCCAGAGTCCTCTGTGTGCCCATAGGCCACGGAAGGAGGGGGAGGGGACTCCCCACCTTCTGGCTGGGGACGGGGGTGGGGGGGACACCCAAGGGGCTGCTGGGAACTCGGAGGCAGTGGAGGGGCAGGCGGCGCTGGGACACCACGATGCAGCCTCCACCTCCAGACCCTAACAGTGGGCTAGTGTGTGGGCCGGGGGAGCGGGGGCCGGGCGGGCTTGGGTCCCGCTCCATAAACCCTGGCCAGCCGGGGAGCTGCCGATGTGGTGTTGACACAGGCGTGATGTCACCGGCAGCCAATGTGGAGCCCGCTGGGGGCTCTGCGAGCGCCCGCCCTGGTCACACAGGGCCTGCCACGCGCGTGCACAGCCTGGGAGCCACCTGAACAAACCGGGCTTCCCTCGTGTCCCGTGGGGGCTGACCCCAGGCCTGACACCCCAGCACAGGGTCGGGGGGAAGGGTGGGGTGTGCGGGGGGGGCTGCCTCCCGGCCTGGGCCGTGAGGACCCCGTGGGGACCCCGTGGGGACCCCTGAGCCCCGTCAGCCACTCCCTCCTACATCTTCCGTGGTCCCTGGTGGCCATCACGGCTCCCTGTGGTGATGTCAGACATTCTTCCCTTTCATCTGTCTCTGGCCCAGATGCACATCCTGGGCCCTGGTCTACCCACCTCGAGGAGGCCCCGGGACCCCATCTCAGCCCTCCGGGCGGCATCCTGCAGCTCTGCATGGAGCCCGGAGGCTTCCACACTTCTTTCTGCGTTCCGGATCCTAAAGTCTGGCTTTCCCATCCTTCCTCCTGCTCAGATCCTTTCCACCCCCCCCCCCCCCGCACCTCCTTCCCACCCAGCATGGCCCCCTCCCCCCACCCAGGGTCCCCTCCTCGTGTGGTCCCCACTCCTCCAAAGAACCCTCCTGGGCAGGCAGTGTGGGGCCCAGGCCAGCTTTCCCAGTGACCCCTTCCTGGGGTCTTCTGGGTGCCTCTTTCTCAGGGGTGCCCTCCCCCTGCCCTGCGATGCCTGGGCTTGGCACGTGCTCAGCAGCAGCAGAGGTGTTGCTCGGGGATGGGGTGCCTCCTGGGCCTGGCGCCTGCCCTTGTTTATGGGTCCAGCCCCCGCCCTGCGCCGCTCGCCGCGCACCAGCTGCCCGCCTGTGTCCAGCCAGGTGTGGGGTGATGGAGCAGGACTCCCCGAAGACAAGGAGCACAGTGTCTGCTTTATTTGCAGGCTCGGGGCTGACGAGGAACAGAATGGCCACAGTGACTGCTTCCAGGAAACGGGGGGGGGGGGAGCAGGCCCTTCCCAGCAAACCCCCAAAGGTGAGTTTCCAGGAAGGGCCCCCGCCAGCTCCCCTCAGCCCTGGAAGGGGGCCAATCGTGTCACCAGGAGCAGGCCAGGCATGGGGGGAGGTGGAGGAGAGAGGCGAGGGGAGGGGAGGGAAAGGAGAGGGAAGGGGGTGACCCCCCCACTGCAGCCTGGGAGAAACCAAAGCCCAGCAGGCCCCCCAGGCCCTCCAGGAGCTCACGTGGTATACAGGAAGGCCCTTGTGTCCCCTGTGCTCATGGCCCCAGACCCCCCCTCATCCGGGCTCATGGGCACATGGGCACACGGGCCAGGCCAGCTCCACAGGCTGACACCGGGCGGGAAAGGAAAGACCTGAGCCCAGCTCCGGCCCCGCTGGTGCCCTGGCTGGAGAGGGCCCATGAGGCTCCGGAGGGGTCCACTGCCCACAGCTCTGAGTTCCATGGCACCCCACTGAAGAGGACCCTCGTCTTTCTGGACAGGCGGGGGTGGGTAGGGGAGACTGCCACCCTTGCGCCCAGCCTGGGTGCACTGAGTCAGATCCCACACCCTCTTTGCTGGCTTCCTTTGTAGTGCTGGAGTGTTCCGTCCTCACTCTGGGGTACAGTGAGTGTCTTGGCCCCTCCCCGCCTCCCCTCCCTCCCCGCCTCCCCTCCCTCCCCGTGCCCATAACCGCTGGCCGGAGGCTTGCTGTGGTCATTGCATGTGTGTGCGACCAGAGCCCGCGCCGAGGCAGTGTGCACACAGCCTGGGGCAGGGGTCTTCCCTCAGGGAGGATGGCCTCCCCGAGCCGTGACCACACGTGCCACGCTCCACCCTGGCCTCAGCCTAGGCACGGGGCATGGCCAGCTGGTCAGTACAGAAGCCCACCACGTAGGTGGGAATGCTTACCAGCGTAGACACCATGCAGCACACACCCCCGTGCCAGGAGCCTCGAGACCAGGGCTACACACACTTAACTGGCCTCGCACAGGTCTCTAGGGTACGTGCATGCACACACATGTGCACGCACACACCCCTGTGCAGTGCAATGTAACATGCATGTGCTACACACCGCACATACCTGCAACACACATGCAATATAAATAGCATACATGTGCACACCATGCACAGTACACCTGTAACACACCTACAACACACAGGTACCACACAACACTCCACACACACAACACACAGCACCCATGCCAGACACAGCATATCCAACATGTGTGTGCCACACAACACAGGGGTAACGCATACAATACACAGGTGTAACACACAACACACCACACACACACTGCACACAATATGGCACACACACACCACATATCCCACACAGAGCACACACAGTATATGTGAGCCACACGCAGCACATAGCACACACTCAACACACATGACCACGTACAATACATGTATCACACCACACACAGTGCACGTGCACACACAACACACATACCCACATACCACACACAACAGGGCACAGGGCACCACACGCTACACACAATACACACCAGGCATACTCACAATACATTGTACCACATGCATCTCATGCTACATGCAACACGTGCAGTGCAACCACATACATGGCACACAACACAGAGTGCACACATGATACACACCACTCACACACACACACGAGGAAGGGCTTCCACATACAACAGCCTCTTTTCTCTACTGGGTCATGCAGACTCTGTCGCTGCTGGAAGGGGTCTGGGAATGCTGGGTGTCTGTGGGGCTGGGGCTGTGGTGGGGACCTCCATGCTCTGGGGTCTCACCCAAGCTGGGAAACTTCTTTTCCCAGGCTCTCTAGCAGCACCAGGTGGGCCCCTCCCCACCCCACCCAGGCTGGAGCTTGGGGATGAAATTCAAGCTCCTGTTTGAGTCTCCACACTTCACTCAGCTCATGAGCATTTTGAAAGTACCTTTGGGTGGTGGGGCGGGAGCCTGTCTAGCAACCCCTCTGTAAGCCCCTGTTCTAAAAAGCAGGAAATCGGGTTGGGCTGAAGGTAAACACATTCCACCCGGCAGTCAATGGAGGGGCTTTGTTGGGGCTGGGGCCAGGCCCCCTCTGTTTTCCCAGCCCCCACCCCTCGCTGAGACTCAGAGCAGGACCCACCTGCACACCTGTTTGCAGAGTGATAATGCTCCTTCCCCTGCCAGCGTGTACCCCAGGATCCTGCCCCCCGCCCCGCCCCAAAGTGCCAGGGGGCTCTGCTGATAGGATTGCTCCGGCACCAACCTTGGAACCTCTTAGGAGGCAAAGACGGCGGGGGCGGGCAGCCCTTGCACCCCCTCTCTGGTCCTGACACTGGGGGCAGTGGGCCCGGAGGCCCCCGGGGAGGTGGGGAGGTGATGGGGGGCTGCACGAGAGCTGGGAAGGAACAATGGGAGCACCCCAGCTTTCATCACAGGCAAACACCCAGATCCCCAATGTGGGAATGTGCAGCGCCCCCGCCCCCCCTCCACACCACCACTTCCATTTCCGTGTCCTCCCTCGAGCTGTGGGCATCTGTCCATCTCTCCTGCCACCCTCACTGTCTGTACCCCAGCCTTCAGCACCGTGGGCCACCTGCAGGGCCTCCCAGCCATGCTGGCCAGCACCTCTGCCAAGACAGCTTTTGTCTGGCTCTGTAGACGTGTTTCCCGCAAAGCCTCTCCTTTGGGATATTCATGGATGGCTACTCTGTCTGCACTGCTAGGGTCCGGAGGGTGACGGTGGCCTTTCTCTCCGCCTGGCATGGCGTGGCTGGCGGCTGTGCCCAGTGGGGTGCCTGACCCCCTCATGGCCCAGATCCCTGTGAGTAAATGCTGTGGCACACGGCAGTGGGACAGGAGAAGGCCCAGGGTGAGCCAGGCCTGGTGTGCGGGCCTGCAGCTGTGCAGCAGAGGGGAGGCGTGGGTGGGGTCCTCTGGTCTGTGTTCCGTTCGTGGAGCCTTTCCCGTGCTCCTAGCAGTGGAACATGGAGGAGAGGATGAGGGGCTCAAGACCCCAGCCTCACTCCCCAAAGTGGCTCCTCATGTCCACTTTGGTCCCCAGTCTCTGCATAGCCAAGGAGCCAGAAGGCGAGATTAGCGGGTGGGCGGGCAGGGGGTGCGGGGAAGGCTAGGTGTGCAGCCCCAGGGTCTGGGCTCACTGTGTCTCCATGAGAGCTCAAACCACAAACCTGTGATGGGGGCTACACTGGCACCCCAAGATTCGCTCCAACCCTGGTCCTCGGCCCCCCAACCCGGCCCACTGCCTTTGATTCTGTCAGCCTGGTCCGTCACTAGAGCACGCTGCGGCCGGGGTCAGTCCCTGTCTCTCCACCATGGCCCTCACCCCCAGCAGAGTGGGGGAGAAGTGTGTCCCCACCGTGTCCAGCCCCGGAGCTCAGCAGGGCTCGGGTTGGAGGGGAGGGGCAGGCCCAGGCAAGAGGGGGAGGCCCAGCGGCCACCGCGAGCCGAGCCTCGTGTTTCCGCGACCTCCTGGCCCTGGGGCGGCTGCCTTCCCCCATGAGCCTGGGTGCGGAACACGCTCCCTGGCTTAGCAAACCCAGACCAGGCCTTCTGGGGGGCTTCACGGCAGGAAGCCCAGAGCCTCCTGGGTGGGGCCTGATCGCTCTCCTCCCTAGCTTCCCGTCCCATAATCCTCCTGTCCTCCCATAATCCTCTTGTCTCCACGTGGCGCCTGCCATCCTCCATCTTTGGCTGCAGGCCTCAGCCTGCTCCCAAAGGCCCCTCATGTCTGCAGGCCCGGCCGCACCACGTGACCCTTTCTGTGCTGTGATCCCCAGCACCCGTGAGACCCCTCCTCCGCCCCACCCACGCCCCGCCCCCAGCCCATCTCCTTTCTCCTCTGTGCTTCGTCCCTGACACCCCACCCCATGGCTTCAGCTCCTCCTGTTCACCGGCCCCCCTCCCCCCTCCCTGGTTCCTACTCCCCTCCGGGTGTGTGCTTGGCTTCGGCCCCCCCTCCCCCTCCCCCCTGCAGTCCTCCCCCCACCCCACCCCCTCCACGTCCCAGTCCCCATCCACACCCACCCCAGACAAGCAAGCCATGGCACAAAGGACTGTAACTGTGAATTTATTGATGAGTCCAGGGCCTCTGGGGAGGCCCTGGTGGGGAGGGGCACAGGGCAAAGTGGGTGTCATGGAATGTTTGGAGTGGCTCCAGACTCGGCGAGGTAAGGGCGGAGGCCTCAGGCACGCGGCCGCCCCGCTGGCCCGCCCGCAGAGATGGATGGACGATGGACGGCCGGAGAGGCGGGCGCTGGGGCGGCGGGACCGAAGAGGCCCGCACACTCATGACACTCGACACTCGCACAGAGAGACTCGAGGGCGTCTCCAGAACTCCAAACCAGTGCAAAAGACTTAGTGCAAATTAACTGAGAAGGGATGGGTGGGGAACAAGAGCCATGGATGCCTGGAGTCTCTCAAGTGAAGAAGAAAGGAAAGGCAAGAAACAAACACACAAAGGAAAGGATGAACGAGAAGAAGAGAGGAGGGAAGCGATGCTGGCATCCCAGGCAGAGGCCTGGCCCTGGGATGCGGTGGCTGGTGGTCTCCTGGGCGTGGCAGGGGGTGGCCATGGAGATGGAACTGTGGGGGGGTGGGGTCTCGGGTCTGCTCATCCACGGTGTTCACGTGGTCTGTTCCTTTGGCTTCACCTGCAAAGAGTGACGTGGCACGTGATGGGGGGGGTAGGGTGGGGGCGGGGCTTGGGAAGCTTCCAGAAGGGTGCCCTGGCTCACCTCGAAGAGTTGATTCCTGAGGCAAGTTGCGTCTTGTTGTGTTTCCTGAGTTGCAGCATTTTTCTTGATTCAGAGCTAGACGGACTTGAAGAAGTCCCCGGATTCGAAGGCCCAGACGTGAGCTGGGTAGCACCATTTCTGTGGGTGGAGGACATGAGTCCCCTGGCCTCTGCCCACGCGTGCCCCGTTGGCCGCACGCGCGCTCAGGAAGGCCTCACCTGTTCATCTGGAGGGGTTCGAGGGGGAAGGGTGTGCCCAGAGAGCAACAGTGTGTGTGTGAGCTCTCTCGGAAAAGCTAAGGAACAGACGTTGGTTGTGGGAGCTTCCCGCCTGCGTGCCAGCCAGGTTGTTCTGGGGAGACAGAGTTGGGGTGTGTGAGCTGGGGCGTGGCCAGGGGTTGGGGGCAGGGCTTCCCCCCACTGTGCCCCACCCCCTGCAGTGCAGTGCGGGGGGGGGGGGGGAGGGAGAGGGGGAGGGGGAGGGGGCAGCAGGATTCACACTCATCACACTCACCCGGAAAGCTGAACGGCAGTCTCTCATCTGCCCTCACCGTCACACCGGACCATGTCATATCTCTCAAGTAGATTCATTGCACTGACGTCCTGGCCTTTAAGACTGACTGGCCCGTCCACCCCTGCTGGAGACCTGGCTGTGGTGGGAGTGGCAGGGGCGGGGGGGGGGGGGAGACAAAGAAAGTGCTGGTTAGACACGGTGTGGTGGGGTGGGGGGTGGCGCTGCTGGGGGGCTGGGCACTTACCCTCGCCTCCAGTCCGAGCGTGAGAGGCACCGGTCGCCCCTCTGTCGCTGCCCATAAGGCCCGCCTTGGCCGTGGGCTCCGGAGGCCGGTACCTGGCCGCTCGCCACCTGTAGCCTGGCCTCGCCCTGCCTGCGCCCCTACCTCCCTCCCCGGAGATTGCACTTACTCTGCCCCGCCTGCCCTGCCTGGTCTGGCTTTGCCCCATGCCCTTGACTCCCCTGGTGCTGTCCTGTCTTGCCATGCCAGACCCAGGGGCTGAGCGGTTAGGGCATACAGCGTGAACAAGTCCACTGTGGGCCCTCTCCGCGCCAGCCCCTGGGCCGCAGTACCGCGTGCGGGAGTGCTGTGTCCGCAGGCCGGGCCCACTGCAGCCTCCTTGCTGCGAGAGTCCCTCTGGAGCCCGCCACCCACGGCCACCGGCCCTCCCCCTGGTGACGCCGTCGGCTGTGTACTGCCCTTCTTTCCCGCTCTCCTGTCCTCGACGCTCTGGCCCGGGCCACGCCGAGGCCCTGCCAGAGACACCCAGGATCCCGCTTCTATGTGAATTGCGGTGGATGATGAGGTGGCGGCTGGGGGCCTGTCTTCCTCCTGTCCCCCCCACCCCGTCCAACCCACCAAGACTGGGACGCTCCTGCGCTCGCGGGATCTCCTCCGCGCTCCCTGCTGGCAGCCCTGCGTCTGCTCCTCCCCCTCCCCACGCCCTCTGAAGATGCTCGCTCAATCCGGGGCGGCCCCTGGCCCCCCCCCCGGCCTTCCCCGTCTCGGCTCCCCCCGAGAAGATGTCCCCTTGGCTGCCTGTCCTGTCTCCTTCTGCCGCCGCCGTGCCGGGAGGCTGGGACACTTCTCCTCTGCGGCCCGTGCCCTCCACCTCCATGTTCCAGAAGGCCAGGGCAGCGAGGCCAGAGAGGGAAGGGAACTCACCTGCCCAGCAGACGGCGTTCCTCACCTGCCCACCGCTGCCAGCTACACCTCCACCGCCCAGGCTTGGGGGTCGAACCCTGCCCAGCAGCTCCCCCTTGTCCAACCAGCCGCCACGTCCTGTAACCAAAAGTGACCGGGATGAATGCCTGGCTCCCTCCCCTCTCCAGCCCTAGCTCGAGCCCGTCAGCCCTCCCCGATGGCACCCTTCCGCCACCATGCCCGGAGCCAGCCGATGTCCCCCCGGCTCCCAGCCCCACCGCCTCCGCCGAGCCCGAGCTAGCCCCTCCGCCCTTCTCCATTCCCGCCAGACTCCAGACGGCCAAGGTGCTCCTTGGCCCCCACGACTCTCCTCCAGCACCCCATCTTCCCCAGTTTCCCCCGTTTCCCCCCCACCCACCCACCCTCCCACCCACCCCCCTCCCTCACCCTGCTCTTCGGGCCCCTAACCCGGGCTTTTTCTAACTGGGGTGGCCCCGCCCAGAATTCCCGCCCCTGCCCCGCTAGCCAATCGGAGCGAATCCCTGCCGGGGCCCCCGCAGGGCCCACCTCCACCCCCGGTCCGTTCCAGCACCCGCCCAGCCCGCTCACCCCAGCCCGCTCACGCCCGTCCTGGAATTCTCCAAAGACAGCCTCCCCACACCCCTCCTTTGGTATCTCTTAGGCAGGGCTTGGCGCTGGCCCGAGCACCCGCTCCGGGCCGAGAACTTCTGTCTTCCTCACGGACCGCGTGGCGCGTGCCCGCCCGCGGGAACCCTGCCCGCCAGCAGGGGCAGCTCCCGCTCGCGCGGTCTGTGCTAGGGGTCTCGCGGGCCTCCCCAGGGGGAGCACTCTGCTGTCGCCGTCTACCCTCCCGGCTGCTAGCTTCGGTTCACTCTCGGGGTCCCAGGACTCAACAATAGAAGTTGCCAGGAGCCGCACACGGGGAGTGGGGAGCGGTCAAGACTCGGGGCCTGTGTGTCCAGGGCAACAGCCGGGCTATGCCTTTGCTCATTCTGGCCTCAGTGGCCTCCCCAGTACACCGGGTTGGGGTACCCCAGGCCCCCTCCTGGCCCCCTCCCCGAGGTCCACATGGTGCACACACCCCGGTGAAGGTCTCGGGTGGTACTGCAGCCTTCCTGGGCTGCTGAGCACGGGAGGCACTGGACGCACTCGGTGGCAGCAGGGGGGCAGCGCCCCTGGCTCCTCGGATCTCCGGCCTCTCTCAGCCTCTGCCAAGGTGGCGGTGGAACCTTGGCATCACAGTGTTTGCTCGATAAGTTACACAATCTGGTGGCCCAAGGAGGGAGGGACCCTAGGACCCAATGTCATCTAGTACCAACGGCCAAGGACCCCAGATCTGTCCCAGATTGGCCATGTGGCAGGGGCTCGGGCGGGTGTGGGTTAGGGGATGCTTCAATACCTTGAGCAGACTTTTGGGAGGTCTTGTGTTCCCACGAAGTGTTGGGTGCTGGTTAGTGTGGTTGTGGGTGAGCTCCATTGTCACTACATGAACCCCAGACCTCACCTTGGCAGACCCCAAGTTACAGGAAAGGCCGAACCCCCTCATCTGCCCTGAGGGGACCCTCAGCCTCCGCACCGTCATCATACCGTCTCTCTACACCCTCAAGCATGTGTGCTCAGAGGGAGGGAAGCAACGCCCCAGGCCCGCTCAGTCTTTGGTAAGATTGAAAAGAATACTCCAGAGCACTGGTACCGGCTGCATCGTCACAGAAGGGCTCTCCAAAAATCGGGAGTCCCATCTTCCGAGACATGGGGACCCCTCTCATCTCCCTGAATGTCAACAGCACGATCTGGGGGTACATTCGGGTAGCCTCGGGGGCTTGCAAAAGTCTTGTACCCCGATGACCCTGGACACCCTATGACACCAGAATGGGTACTAAGGGTGAACCCCACCATCAGCTGCTGGCCTCCAGGCTTCAGCGTGTGAGACCCTGCCTCCACCAAGTGGCTACTTCTGCTCTTCTACCAGCTGAATTCTGCTCCGTGTGGGGAGGGAGCCGAGCTCGATGGTTTAGGGTCCAATACCAAGGGGGATCACTCCAGAAGCACACAACAGACAGGCCCTCATCCACATGACGCCGGTGAACTCCAATCTCGGCTGCCCCAGGGCTTCTGTGTGTGTGTTAGTTAGACTGCGCTGCACGGCAACTCTGTTCCCCACCTCAAACCAACTCCACACTGGCTGGGAAGGAAAGAGCTCATGGGTTCGGGGGTCCAAGACTCAAGGGTCCCCTCTAGAGATGTGAAAGACCTATGAATCCAATGGCTTTGTGAGCTCATTGAGGCACTGGCCCGGGTGACTCTGCCACCAGTGAACCCCAACCTCGGACGCCCCAAGCCCGATATGTGAAACCGTGCTGCCACCGCGCGGCTGTCTGCACTGGCAATGGCTGCCGCGCTGTCTGGGGCAGGAGCCAAACTTGCTGGTTTGGGAGCTCAAGTGCAGAAATACGTAGGTGTCCCACCTGCTCCCTAAGACCCCGTGAACCATTGAGGCACCAAACCCCGGTGACCCTGGACATAGCCACGGGTGAACCCCGACCTCAGCCGTGTCTGGGCTGCGATGTGCGGGGTCACCACGCGCGGCAAATCTGTACCTGCCAAGAACCGCGGCAGCGCCATTTGGGGAGTGAGCTGCGCTTGCCGATCTTGGAGACTGGGCCAGAAGGGGGCTCCTCCAGAGAAATAAAGGGGTGTCTTGTTCTCTCCCCGTAACCCCAAGAACCATTGGCGCACTGGACGTACGGGGACCCTAGACATGGCCATGGTGAACCCCAATCTCAGCCAGCGCGGGCTGCGTCCATGTGTGAAACCATGCTGCCACCGCGCGGCGATCTCCGTCTTTGCCGACAAAGGCTGCCGCGGTCTGGGGAGGGAGCTGAACTTGCTGCTTGTGCACAGGCACCCCATCTGCTCTGTGTGACCCTGGGAATCAGCGACTCTTGGCCCTTGGTGACCCGGATCATTGGCGCAGTGAACCCCACGCTCCACAGCGCCGGGCGGCGTGTATGACCAGCTGCCTCCACCTGCAGCGATTTGTCCACACCGGTGACCGCTGCTGCGTGGTTGGTGAGCCGAGCTCACTGGTTTTGGGGTCTGGCACCAGAGGGGTCCCCTCTAGAGGTGCGAAAGTGTCCTAAGCATCCATGACATGGTGAGCGAGGCCACTGAGGCACCAGGTCTGCGTGGCCCAGGACGTTGGTAACCTTGAACCCCAATCCCCGCCCCCCAGGGCTTCCCTGTGTGCGTTAGTTAGACCGTGCTGCATGGCAAGTTCTATTATTCCACCTGAAACCAATTTTGTGCTGCCCAGGAAGAGTTGAACTCACTGATTCTGGGGTCGAGGACCAGAGGGGTCCCCTCTAGAGGTGCGAAAGTTGCCTATTGAGGCACTGACTCAGGTGACTCAGAACACTGCAGCCAGTGAACCCCAATCTTGGCCACCTCTGGGCTGTGGCTGATATGTGAAACCATGCTGCCACCGCACGGCTGTCCGCACCGGCATTGGATGCCGCGCGGTCTGCCGCGGGAGCCAAACTTGCTGGTTTGGGGGTTCAAGTGCAGAAGCACTTGAATGTCCCTCTCGCTCCCCAAGATCCCACGAATCATTGAGGCATCATACCTCTATGACCCCAATGAGTGAACCCCGACCTCAACCGTGTTCGGGCTGGAATGTGTGACTGCGCGGTCCGCATGAGGCCATTTTGTCCCCACCAATCCGGGCTGCCGCGCTGTGGGACCTGAGCTTCCTGGCTCGAGGGTGCAGGTCCAAAGCGAACCCCTCCAGAAATGTGTGGGTATCCCACTCGCTCCCCAAGACCCCGCGAACCACTGAGGCACCAGAGCCGGGTGACCTGGGACACAGCTACGGGTGAACCCCGACCTCAGCCGTGTCTGGGCTGCGATGTGCGGGGTCACCGCGCGCAGCAAATCTGTACCAGCCGAGAACCGCGGCAGCGCCATTTTGGGAGTGAGCTGCGCTTGCCGATCTTAGAGTCTGGCCCAAAGGGGACTCCTCCAGAGAAATAAAGGGGTGTCTTGTTCTCTCCCTGTAACCCCATGAACCATTGGCGCACTGGACGTACAGAGACCCTAGACACAGCCATTGTGAACCCCAATCTCAGCCAGCGCGGGCTGCGTCCATGTGTGAAACCATGCTGCCACCGCGCGGCGATTTCCGTCTTTGCCGACAAAGGCTGCCGTGGTCTGGGGAGGGAGCTGAACTTGCTGCTTGTGCACAGGCACCCCATCTGCTCTGTGTGACCCTGGGAATCAGCGACTCTTGGCCCTTGGTGACCCGGATCATTGGCGCAGTGAACCCCACGCTCCACAGCGCCGGGCGGCGTGTATGACCAGCTGCCTCCACCTGCAGCGATTTGTCCACACCGGTGACCGCTGCTGCGTGGTTGGTGAGCCGAGCTCACTGGTTTTGGGGTCTGGCACCAGAGGGGCCCCCTCTAGAGGTGCAAAATTCTCCTATGCACCCATGACTTGGTGAGCGAGCTCAGAGGCACCAGGACTGCGGCCCAGGACATCGGTACCCTTGAACCCCAATCCCCACCCCCCTGGGCTTCCCAGTGTGCATTAGTTTGATTGTGCTGCGTGGCAAGTTCTGTTTTTCCACTTGAAACCAATTTTGTGCTGTCCGGGAAGAGAGTCGAACTCATTGGTTTTGGGGCCTGGGACCAGAGGGGTCCCCTCTAGAGGTGCAAAAGTGTCCTACTGAGTCAAGGGCCAGGGTATCTCAGAATACTGCGGCCAGTGAACCCCAGTCTTGGCCATCTCTGGGCTGTGGCTGATGTGTGAAACCATGCTGCCTCCGCGCGGCTGTCCGCACCGGCATTGGATGCCGCGCTGTCTGCCGCGGGAGCCAAACTTGCTGGTTTGGGGGTTCAAGTGCAGAAGCACTTGGATGTCCCTCTTGCTCCCCAAGATCCCGCGAATCATTGAGGCATCATACCTCGATGACCCCCTCGAGTGAACCCTGACCTCAACTGTGTTCGGGCTGCAATGTATTACTGCGCGGTCCACACAAAGCCATTTTGTCCCCACCGATCCGGGCTGCTGCGCTGTGGGACCTGAGCTTCCTGGCTCGAGGGTGCAGGTCCAAAGCGAACTCCTCCAGAAATGTGTGGGTATCCCACTCGCTCCCCAAGACCCCGCAAACCACTGAGGCACCAGAGCCGGGTGACCTGGGACACAGCCACGGGTGAACCCCGACCTCAGCCGTGTCTGGGCTGCGATGTGCGGGGTCACCGCGCGCGGCAAATCTGTACCGGCCAAGAACCGCGGCAGCGCCATTTGGGGAGTGAGCTGCGCTCGCCGATCTTAGAGTCTGGCCCGAAGGGGACTCCTCCAGAAAAATAAAGGGGTGTCTTGCTCTCTCCCCGTGACCCCGTGAACCATTGGCGCACTGGATGTATGGAGACCCTAGACATGGCCATGGTGAACCCCAATCTCAGCCAGCACGGGCTGCGTCCATGTGTGAAACCATGCTGCCACCGCGCGGCGATTTCTGTCTTTGCCGACAAAGGCTGCTGCGGTCTGGGGAGGGAGCTGAACTTGCTGCTTGTGCACAGGCACCCCATCTGCTCTGTGTGACCCTGGGAATCAGCGACTCTTGGCCCTTGGTGACCCGGAACATTTGCGCAGTGAACCCCACGCTCCACAGCGCCGGGCGGCGTATATGACCAGCTGCCTCCACCTGCAGCGATTTGTCCACACCGGTGACCGCTGCTGCGTGGTTGGTGAGCCGAGCTCACTGGTTTTGGGGTCTGGCACCAGAGGGATCCCCTCTAGAGGTGCGAAAGTGTCCTATGCATCCATGACTTGGTGAGCGAGGCCACTGAGGCACCAGGTCTGCGTGGCCCAGGACGTTGGTAACCTTGTACCCCAATCCCCACCCCCCTGGGCTTCCCTGTGTGCGTTAGTTAGACCGTGCTGCGTGGCAAGTTCTATTATTCCACCTGAAACCAATTTTGTGCTGCCCAGGAAGAGTTGAACTCACTGGTTCTGGGGTCGAGGACCAGAGGGGTCCCCTCTAGAGGTGCAAAAGTTGCCTATTGAGGCACTGACTCAGGTGACTCAGAACACTGCAGCCAGTGAACCCCAATCTTGGCCACCTCTGGGCTGTGGCTGATATGTGAAACCATGCTGCCACCGCACGGCTGTCCGCACCGGCATTGGATGCCGCGCGGTCTGCCGCGGGAGCCAAACTTGCTGGTTTGGGGGTTCAAGTGCAGAAGCACTTGGATGTCCCTCTCGCTCCCCAAGATCCCACGAATCATTGAGGCATCATACCTCTATGACCCCAATGAGTGAACCCCGACCTCAACCGTGTTCGGGCTGCGATGTGTGACTGCGCGGTCCGCATGAGGCCATTTTGTCCCCACCAATCCGGGCTGCCGCGCTGTGGGACCTGAGCTTCCTGGCTCGAGGGTGCAGGTCCAAAGCGAACCCCTCCAGAAATGTGTGGGTATCCCACTCGCTCCCCAAGACCCCGCGAACCACTGAGGCACCAGAGCCGGGTGACCTGGGACACAGCCACGGGTGAACCCCGACCTCAGCCGTGTCTGGGCTGCGATGTGCGGGGTCACCGCGCGCGGCAAATCTGTACCAGCCGAGAACCGCGGCAGCGCCATTTGGGGAGTGAGCTGCGCTCGCCAATCTTAGAGTCTGGCCCGAAGGGGACTCCACCAGAGAAATAAAGGGGTGTCTTGCTCTCTCCCCGTAACCCCAAGAACCATTGGCGCACTGGACGTATGGAGACCCTAGACATGGCCATGGTGAACCCCAATCTCAGCCAGCGCGGGCTGCATCCATGTGTGAAACCATGCTGCCACCGCGCGGCGATCTCCGTCTTTGCCGACAAAGGCTGCCGCGGTCTGGGGAGGGAGCTGAACTTGCTGCTTGTGCACAGGTACCCCATCTGCTCTGTGTGACCCTGGGAATCAGCGACTCTTGGTCCTTGGTGACCCGGAACATTTGCGCAGTGAACCCCACGCTCCACAGCGCCGGGCGGCGTGTATGACCAGCTGCCTCCACCTGCAGCGATTTGTCCGCACCGGTGACCGCTGCTGCGTGGTTGGTGAGCCGAGCTCACTGGTTTTGGGGTCTGGCACCAGAGGGGTCCTCTCTAGAGGTGCGAAAGTGTCCTATGCATCCATGGCTTGGTGAGCGAGCCCACTGAGGCACCATGTCTGCGTTGCCCAGGACATTGGCACCCTTGAACCCCAATCTCAGCTGCCTCTGGGCTGCGGCTGATGTGTGAACCGTGCTGCCTCTGCAGGGCAATTTCCGTCCTCACTAATGGCTGCCGCACTGTCTGGGGTGGGCGCCAAACTTGCTGGTTTGGGGCTGCAGTGCAGAAATACTCGGTGTCCCACTTGCTCCCTGAGACCCTGCGAATCATTGAGGCACCAGATCTGGGTGAGCCGGGACATCACCGTGTCAGAGCTGCGAGGTGCAACGGCGCGGTCACCACACTGCCATTCCGTCCCTGCCGGAAAATGGCACAGCGCCGTTTGGGGAGTGAGCTGCACTGGCCAGTTTTGGAGTTCGGGACGGAAGCAGTTCCTCCAGAGAAATAAAGGGGTGCCCTGCTAGCTCCCTGTGACCCCCTGAACTGTTGAAGCACTAGACCCAAGACGTGGCTGTGGGTGAGCCCCAATCTCGGCTGCCCCAGGGCCGTGTCCATGTGTGGAACCATGCAGCCACCGCACACAGCCAGGGCCCCACGCAGCCACTGATGCAGTCTGGGGAAGGAGCCACATTGTCTGACCTGGGGGCCAGAGCCCAAAGGGGACCCCTTCCCAACACACACAGTGTCCTATCCTTCCAGAGTAACCTGTGAACTACTGAGGCTCTGTCCCTTGATGGCCGGGGACCTTATTATGGGGGAACCCCAGAGCCAACGGCATCCAGGCTGCACGCAATGTGTGATTTGCTGCCTTGCGCAGCAACTTCGGTGTATGCACTCACTATCAGTTATGGACCGCCTGCATCTTTGGGACCATGCACCGTCCAGCTGACCTGACACCATTCACGGCTCCCCAGCAGCACTCAAGGCCTGAAATACAGACTCAGACATACTTCTACGCTGGCCAGGCAGATGTGCCTCTTTGCGCATGTGCGCAGAGTATATGGGCACAATGAGCCCGAAGCCCAGGATTGGGAAGAGGTGCTGGCTGGGTGTGCGCTGGCCGGGAGCAGCATACCGACCCCCAGAGACTAAGTGCCTAAGGCACCAGCTGCCTGCTCTGGGTGGAGGTGAGCTGGGGAGAGAAAGGCCTGGGGCTACCTCCTTGTACTCTTTACCATGCAAATTCCCCAATTAGCATCTCAAAATTCAAATTGGCTGGAGCTGTGCTTAGCAGAGCTCTTATTGTTTCCGCCTGAGGTGAAGGTTCAAGCCAGGGATTTGGTGTGCTAGCAGAGTGCTCTAGCTTTTTGAGCCACAGCTCCACTTCCAGTTTTGAAGGGTTACTTGGAGATTAGAGTCTCACAGGGACTACTCTGCCCTGGCTGGCTTTGAACCCTGATCCTCAGATCTCAGCCTATCACAGCATGACAGCTACCGGCACCCAGCTTGGTGCCGTCTTCAGTGAGGTCTGTGCCCTCCAGTGATCTGGTTTATACCAGGACCACCGCCCCTGGTAGAAATGGCCGGAGCTCTGTGATGGGGGCTCTGATGGCTTCAGAGAGGGACCCGTGCTGCGGGACTGCGGATGTGCCCAAGTTGGGTGCCTTGGGAAGCTCACTCCAGTGTCAGATCCCCATGGTCGCCGAACCGGCTAATCGACCTGCAGCTCTGCCACCTGTGAGCCCCAGTCTCAGCGGCTGGCCGCCGCAGGGTCTCAGTGTCAGAGCTGAGCTCTCTAGTTGGGAAAACACGATGAAAGAGGACCCCAGGGAAAACACATCTGTCCTACGCCCTCACAGATGACCCTCATGAACCGCACCGGCTCTGGGACTGGGCATATCGGAAGACGACCATGGGGAACCCCAATCTTGGTCAACTTGGAGCTAGTGGGTGTGACACGGTTCCCCAAGAGTTCTCTCTCCACCCTGATCCGGATGATCACTGAGGCAGGCTCCCGAGGCCAGGGTGAAGGACTCGGGAGAGCTGTCTGTGCTAGGCACTCAGCCCTGCTGCTGGAGTCCGTGACCGAGGAGCATTTTCTGGAGCAGGGGTGCAGGGTGTCACCCGGAGGAGGACCCACCCACAGGGGATGCTCCTGGGCAGGGAGGGGTGCACGGTGGTGCCCGGTGACTTTGCAGTCGGAGCCTTACAAATTCTTGTGAATTTGGTTCCCACGGGAGGCCGGACACCATGCATGAGGTCCTGCCACCGCGAGAACACCATGCGAGTCACCCGCTGGAGCCAGGACCTCCGCACGGTCTGTGGTGTGTGCTCACTGAGCGCAGGCCTTGCTGGACTTCCAGTCATGAGACAGAAAGTCACTGATGGCCAGGGTCCTCAGTTTTAGGGAGTCAGGAGACAGCCGGCCTCCTGGCGGTCATGATTACCCGGGTCGGTCATGATTCCCTAGGTTGGTCGTGATTACCCGGGTCGCGCTGCGGTAGCCCAGCTTCCAGGCAGTGATGCGAAGCCAAGGCCATCTCTCCTGGAAGGGCATCCCCGGTCCATGTGTTCTGCTGCCCCCCAGGGCCGACAAGGAGGTGGCCACAAGCACGTGCCAACTGTGTGGAGGGGCCAAACTCCTCAGCATGTCCCAGGGAAGGGGGACGGGGCCAGGCCTCGGCTGTGAGAGAGGGAGAAGGCAGGTGCTCCTGAGCCACACTTGGGGAGATTTCCACATGGGCTGCTGCACTGCTTGTGGGGAGGGCTGCCCCACGGAGGTGGGGGGAGGGAAGTCTGAGGTAGCTCATCCATGTGGCCCTGACAAAAGGCTTCTGTCCAGCAGTACCCCGCCCTGGACCTCTGGGTGCCTGCGTGCTGGGGTAGGAAGCCACCAAACCTGTCCTCTGATGCACAATGAGTTGTGTGCACGCATGTGCACACACGCACACACATGCGTGATGGTCGTGGGGCTTGAACTCAGGGCCTGGGCACTGTCCCTGAGCTTTTCCACTGAAGGCTAGTGCTCCACAGTGTGCTTCATCTCCACATCTGGTTTTTAGTCCTTAATTGGAGACTTTCCCACCTGGGCTGGCTTCCAATCCCATCCTCAGATCTCAGCCTCCTGAGTAGCAAGGCCAGTAGGCCTGAGCCACGGCACCTGGCACAAAGTTGGTTCCTTCTGTCCTGCACGCTGGGGCACGGCTACACACGATGCCCCTCCTTGCCACCTCTGTAGGCCGGCACCTTTGGCCGCTATGGTGCAAGCCCCCCTCCGGCTTCTGCTCCTTGTTTCCCTCCAACCCTTCTGGCATCCCAAGGCCCACCTCACCCAGGGCCCTGCGGCCAAACGAAGCTGGGAGCTGGTTCCCTCCAGTTTGGGCACATTGCCCTCCGCACACGCTCGAGTCCTTGCTCAGGCTCCTGCAGCAGTGCTCCCTGCGGGCAGGGAGACTCGGTGTGGCCCACGGTGGCTCTGGAGTCCGCATGCGTCTCCCAGTCAGCTCACGCCGATGGCGGAGGGGTCCCCAGGGTCCAGCCAGGCCTCCCTCCGGGGCCAGCGTGGGCAACGCCAGACGGCAGGCTGGCCCAGAGCCCGCCTCAGAGGCTTGTGGACTGGCCGCACCGGGCAGGGGCAAACCGCTGCCCATCTGCTTTGCCACGGCGCCACTGCCACTGTAAACTTCACCAAGCCATGGTCCCACGTGCACCAGACCCAGAAAAGCTGCGCAGTGCCCTGCAGCACGGGAGCCCCCGCCCCCGCTCCCAGGGGCAGTGCCCGAGGCAAGGAGAGAGCTGGGGGCACCCAGGGGGTGCAGGGGGCGCCGGGGCAGCGGGGCATAGAGGACGCGGTGGTGCGGGGGCAGGAGGGCGGAGCGGACCGGCCAGTACTGAGAACAAGAGAAAAGAAGGCCACTGAGGCGGAGGATGTGTTCCTGGTTTGGGTTCAAGAGGGAGCTGGGCCTCCTTCCCCGGCCGCGGCCACGCACGTCTTCCTGGCTCTTGCGGTACCATCTGGAAGTTAATCCTCTGGAAAACAAATACTTCAGACATCTCGGCAGCACGGCCCTCCAAGCAGATGGCCGGGAAGCTTTCCCCACGCCGGGACGCCCGAGCCCCCAAACCTCCTCCGCAGGGTCCGTGGGGGACAGAGCCTGTGGCCAGGAAAATGTCAGGGCCCCCCGGCCACCTGCCTGGGCCCCCCACTCCTGGGCCCTGACCATTCTCCTTGGCAGCTCCAGCCATAGACAGAACATTCCTGAAGGCTGAGGCTGAGCACTTGGGAGTTGGAGCTGGAAAGGCTGGAGGAAGGACCACCATCGCCCAGGACGCTTGCGCTTCCTTCTCCTGCCTGGACCCCTCACGCCCCCCCCCCCTGCCCGGACAACTGAGGGTTCACCAGGACCTAGGCTGCCCGGGGCCTCCCGGGGGCTCCCGAGGACCTAGGCTGCCCAGAGTCCTCCCGGGGGCAGGGCACCCTCTTTCTGTGTGAGGCCATACCTCATATTCACATGGGACACAGTGGGGGGGGGGGACAGGGACAGGTCCTGGAGATGGAAGGTGGGTGAACGTGGACCCATCCCCACAGATAGGCTCTGCGGGCCCCACCCGGGGAGCCTGCTCCTCAGTGGGGAGAGGCAAGTGCGGTCCCACAACCAGCTGGGAGCACAGATTTCCACAGAGCCACAACCTGGCAGGAACCTGGGTCCCTGTCACGGGCCAGGAGCAGACCCCAGCCCAGCACCAACCACTCTCCCTGTGCCCACTGGAGGGCTCTTGGATGGAGGGAGGGGGAGGGGAGGGCTGCCCTGGGGGGCCGGGGCAGAAGGGCTCCTCCACAAAGGCAGGAGAGGGGTATGCGAGCACACGTGGCATGTGGTGTGTGTGGTGTGGTGGCGTGTGACATACGTGGTGTGTGGCGTACAGATGTGTGGTGTGCTTGGTGTGTAGTGGATGTGTATGTAGATGTGGTAGATATGGACGTGGGGTGTGGTGGATGTGGACGTGGTGTGTGTCATGCGTGGTGTGTGGCGTATGGGATGTGTGGTGTGCTTGGTGTGTAGTGGATGTGTATGTAGATGTGGTAGATGTGGATGTGGGGTGTGGTGGATGTGGACGTGGTGTGTGTCATGCGTGGTGTGTGGCGTATGGGATGTGTGGTGTGCTTGGTGTGTAGTGGATGTGTATGTAGATGTGGTAGATGTGGATGTGGGGTGTGGTGGATGTGGACGTGGTGTGTGTCATGCATGGTGTGTGGCGTATGGGATGTGTGGTGTGCTTGGTGTGCAGTGGATGTGGACATGGTATGTGGTGGGTGTGGACGTGGGGTGTGGTGGATGTGGACGTGGGGCGTGTCATGCGTGGTGTGTGGCATACATCGTGTGTGGCATACATGGTGGATGTACACGTGGTGTGTTGTATACATTACATGTAGCCTATGTGATGCATGGCCTGTGTGGTATGTGGTAGATGTGGACGTGGGGTGTGGTGGATGTGGGGTGGGGTGTGGCGTGTGCAGTGTGTGGTGTACATGGTGTATGTCATGTGTGGTATGTGTCAGATGTGGTGTATGGCAGATGTGGATGTGTGGTGTGGCGTGCATGGTGTGTAGTGGATGTGGACGTGGTGTGTGGTGGATGTGGACGTGGTGTGTGGTGGATGTGGGCGTGGTGTGTGGTGGATGTGGGTGTGGTGTGTGGTGGATGTGGGCGTGGCGTGTGGTGGATGTGGGTGTGGTGTGTGGTGGATGTGGGTGTGGTGTGTGGTGGATGTGGACGTGGTGTGTAGCGGATGTGGGTGTGGTGTGTGGTGGATGTGGGTGTGGTGTGTGGTGGATGTGGGTGTGGTGTGTGGTGGATGTGGGTGTGGTGTGTGGTGGATGTGGGCGTGGTGTGTAGTGGATGTGGACGTGGTGTGTAGTGGATATGGACGTGGTGTGTAGTGGATGTGGGTGTGGTGTGTGGTGGATGTGGGTGTGGTGTGTGATGGATGTGGGCGTGGTTGTAGTGGATGTGGGCGTGGTGTGTGGTGGATGTGGGCGTGGTGTGTGGTGGATGTGGGCGTGGTGTGTAGTGGATGTGGGCGTGGTGTGTGGTGGATGTGTGCATGGTGTGTGGTGGATGTGGACGTGGTGTGTAGTGGATGTGGACGTGGTGTGTGCTGGATGTGGGCGTGGTGTGTGGTGGATGTGGGCGTGGTGTGTGGTGGATGTGGGCGTGGTGTGTGGTGGATGTGGACGTGGTGTGTGGTGGATGTGGGCGTGGTATGTAGTGGATGTGGACGTGGTGTGTGGTGGATGTGGGCGTGGTGTGTGGTGGATGTGGGCGTGGTGTGTGGTGGATGTGGGTGTGGTGTGTGGTGGATGTGGACGTGGTGTGTGGTGGATGTGGGCGTGGTGTGTGGTGGATGTGGACGTGGTGTGTGGTGGATGTGGACGTGGTGTGTGGTGGATGTGGACGTGGTGTGTGGTGGATGTGGGCGTGGTGTGTGGTGGATGTGGGCGTGGTGTGTGGTGGATGTGGGCGTGGTGTGTGGTGGATGTGGGCGTGGTGTGTGGTGGATGTGGGCGTGGTGTGTGGTGGATGTGGGCGTGGTGTGTGGTGGATGTGGGCGTGGTGTGTGGTGGATGTGGACGTGGTGTGTGGTGGATGTGGGCGTGGTGTGTGGTGGATGTGGGCGTGGTGTGTGGTGGATGTGGGCGTGGTGTGTGGTGGATGTGGGCGTGGTGTGTGGTGGATGTGGACGTGGTGTGTGGTGGATGTGGGCGTGGTGTGTGGTGGATGTGGGCGTGGTGTGTGGTGGATGTGGACGTGGTGTGTGGTGGATGTGGGCGTGGTGTGTGGTGGATGTGGGTGTGGTGTGTGGTGGATGTGGGTGTGGTGTGTAGTGGATGTGGACGTGGCATGTGGTGGATGTGGGTGTGGTGTGTAGTGGATGTGGACGTGGCGTGTGGTGGATGTGGACGTGGAATGTGGTGGATGTGGGGTGGTGTGGCATGCGTGGTGTGTGGTGTGTGTGTGGTGTGTGGTAGTTGTGGATGTGTGGTGTGTGGTGTATGTGTGGTGTGTGGTAGTTGTGGATGTGTGGTGTGTGTGTGGTGTGTGGTGTGTGGCATGCGTGGTGTGTGGTGTGTGGCATGCGTGGTGTGTGGCATGTGTGGTGTGTGGTGTGTGTGGTGTGTGGTAGTTGTGGATGTGTGGTGTGTCATGCGTGGTGTGTGGTGTGTGTCATGCGTGGTGTGTGGTGTGTGGTGTGTGGGATGCATGGTGTGTGGTGTGTGGCATGTGGCATGTGTAGTATGTGGCACGTGTGGTGTGTGGCATGTGTAGTATGTGGCATGTGTAGTATGTGGCATGTGTGGTGTGTGGCATGTGTAGTATGTGGCATGTGTGGTGTGTGGTAGTTGTGGATGTGTGGTGTGGCATGCGTGGTGTGTGGTGTGTGTGGTGTGTGGTAGTTGTGGATGTGTGGTGTGTGGTGTGTGGCATGTGTGACGTGTGTGGTGTGTGTGGTGTGTGGTGTGCGTGGTGTGTGGTAGTTGTGGATGTGTGGTGTCTCATGCGTGGTGTGTGGTGTGTGGCATGTGTGGTATGTGGTGTGTGTGGTGTGTGGTAGTTGTGGATGTGTGGTAGTTGTGGATGTGTGGTGTGTCATGTGTGGTGTGTGGTGTGTGGCATGCGTGGTGTGTGGTGTGTGGTGTGTGGCATGTGTAGTATGTGGCGTGTGTGGTGTGTGGCATGTATAGTATGTGGCATATGTGGTGTGTAGTAGTTGTGGATGTGTGGTGTGGCATGCGTGGTGTGTGGTGTGTGTGGTGTGTGGTGTGTGTGGTGTGTGGTAGTTGTGGATATGTGGTGTGGCATGCGTGGTGTGTGGTGTGGCATGCGTGGTGTGTGGTAGTTGTGGATGTGTGGTGTGTGGTATGTCATGTGGGGTATGTGGTGTGTGGTGTGTGTGGTGTGTGGCATGTGTAGTATGTGGCATATGTGGTGTGTGGTAGTTGTGGATGTGTAGTGTGGCATGCGTGGTGTGTGGCATGCGTGGTGTGTGGTGTGTGTGGTGTGTGGTAGTTGTGGATGTGTGGTGTGGCATGCGTGGTGTGTGGTGTGTGGTGTGTGTGGTGTGTGGTAGTTGTGGATGTGTGGTGTGGCGTGCATGCTGTGTAGTGGATGTGGACGTGGTATGTGGTGGATGTGGGGTGGGGTGGGGTGTGCGTGGTGGGTGGCGTGCGTGGTGGGTGGCCTGCATGGCTGGGGCTGTTTTCCAGACTAAGCGTGGAGTGTGGCCTTGGTGTGGGCATCCATGGCTGGGCTGGGGCAGGTCAGGGGCCCTGTTGGTCTGGGGTGCAGCTCACTCGCAGGTAGAGACCCCATTCTCATGTTGAAACTGCCCTTGCCCCCGCCGGTGGGACGGTCCCAGGCTGTAGGGCCAGGGCAGGGGAGGGGGGTGAGGGACGGTGTGCACGGGCCCGAAGGGGGGCTCCGCACGTGCAGTGCCTACGGCGCCTGTCCTGAGGAACATGCAGGCCTGTCCTGCACCTCACCCCTCACGCTACATATTTCCAGAAAGAAATCATCTCCAATTCCAAGGGGCCCCACAGAGGCGGATTTTTCCATCTGGGCTCCGCCGATGAGCTATTTTGGAGGAAACTCCTGGGCCCGCTCACTTCCCTCATCTCAGCCCCATGCGGGGGCCCTCCGGGCAGCGGAGAGGGGCCTGGCCTCCTCCACGGGTCTCCTCAGGCCTCGGAGGCAGCGCTGCCCATTGCTGCCCTTCCCTGGCGGGTCCCTTCCCGGCCTGGGTGTGGTGTGACTGTGAGGCAGGGGTCTGGACCCCCAGGGGCCAGGGATGCAGGGCTGCATGTGCGGCCTCTCACTGCCCGCCTACCCCCCCCCCCCCCGTCCCCTCTCGCATCCGGCCCTGGCCGGCCCATTCCCACACTGTGGCTTCCAGCTCCCTCCTTCCTGGCCCAGGAGATCATCTGTCTTCACGGCGGCCCCCGGCCTTCAGAGGCCCTGGAGAGAATCGAGGCCTGCCCCAGCCTCCCCGCTTCTCACGACCCTGAACACCTGGGCTCTGGGCTGGTCTTTCCCACCGAGGGGGCCCTGGAGCAGAGATCGGTCAGTTCCCCCACCCTGGGGTGCTGCCAAGCCCCCCACTTCCAGCCCTTGTGCCAGAGGCTGCCCACGGCCCTCTCCTTGGAATGGTGGTCACCAGGGTCGGGGTCCCCTCCTCAGCCCCACAAAGCCATACCGGTGTCCGGTACCCATGGTTGGTCCTGAGATGGAACCTAATCCATCAGCTTGGAGACTTTGCAAAGAGAGGAGGCAAAGACACAGTCACAGAGAGAGACCATGGGGGGACACAGACACGGGGGGACACACTCACGGAGAGTGACCGAGGGGGACACGGGAGGAGGCAGCTGCAGGTCAAGGACAGCGGCTCTCCTGTCCCCCGGCTGCGGTGTCCGTGGGGCCTGGTTGCCGCAGCCTCAGCCAGCAGCACGGTGGTGGGCCGGTGCGCCCTCATTCCCCGGCCTCTGGCGGCGCCGCGCTCCAGCCAGCAAGGTGGAAGTGTGGCCCCCAGCCCTGCCTCTCTCTCCACAGCACCGAGGTCCTCTGGTGGTGCCCCTGGCCTCCAAGAGCCCCCCCCCACTCCGATGCTAAGCAAGCCCCAGGCCCCTGACAGAATGCCAGGCCCAGCCGTCCAGTCCTCTGGCCCTTGGGTGCAGGAGGTCCTTAGCAGTCCAGACCCTGCCTGGCCAAAGTGGGGCCATTCCCCTGCTCTCCTCCAAGCCCTGCCTAGGGCCAGATGCTGGGCTGGCTGCTCTGTTCTATGCAGTGACTGCTGAGGTCCATAAAAGCCACCCAGAGCTGGGTCCCTGGGCGCAGGGGGCGGGGGGGCCCTTGAGCCTGCCTTCCCCAACTGCCCACCCCCCTTACCCTGTTTCTCCTTCCCATGTGAGTTCCTCTGGCTTTATTGTTTTAAGTTGCTGGTTGGGCCAACAGCCAGCTTAAATTTCACCCCTGGCAGCCCCCTCCCCTCCTCTTCCTCCTCTTCTGCCTCCAAACCTGTTTCAGCTCTAGGCCCGCCGTGGACGGGGACAGGGGCGTAGTGCCCGGGCACAATGAGAAAAGTCAAACTCCCCAACCTGCCCCTCTCGTCACAAGCAAGGCATCTATTTCCACACAGTTCTCGGGGCTGCAAAGACCCCCCCACAGTGCCCGCTGTGCTGTGTGAGCTGTCCTGGCGGGGGGGGGGGGCAGGGGGGGCAGGGAGAGTGTTTACTGTTGCTTTTGCACCAAAAAAAGGAGAGCGAGAGAAGCCGCATGGAGGGAGGGAGGCCGCTGGGACCCTCTTCCGCTCCCCACACCACCCAGGCCAGAGGAGCCTCCCCCCCCCCCCCAGGTCAGGGGCCCAGGCCTTTCCTTTTTCCCTTCTCCCTTTTAGGAGCTGAGGTCAAACAAGGGGCAACTGGAGCCTGTGACCTTTGCCCTCTGGCATCTTTGAACTCTGGAGTCTTTGATGTCTTCGTATGCCCTGAGCTTTTCCTGAAGCCACCGAGGGGGGACCGGGCCTGGGCTCTCTAGAATGACCCCTCGGGAGCCCCAGGTGGGCCGGGCCAATCTCCCAGCTGTGCTGCTCGCCTGCTGGTGCCAGCTCTGGTCTTGGTGTCGGGGACACCAGTGGGTACTGGCTCTGCCCTACCCTCTCCGTGGGCAGCGCTTGCTCCTGGTCTTCAGTGGTCTGTGGCACTTGTGGCCAGTGGCTTTTGGGCCATACTGATACTCCTGGTTCTCACCTTCTGTCTTCCAACACAGACAGGGTCCCCAGGCTCCCCAGGCCCTACTTGGGGCTGGAGGGGGAGGGAGTGTAGAGAGCCAGCCTGCACAGCAGTGCTGCTCTTTGCTCTGGTCAGCGTGGGCCTGGGCTTCCGTGGACCCTGCTTGTCCATTCATGCAGACGACACCACGGTGTAAGCATCCGGGCACCACAGCAGCCGGGCCGCACCGTGGCTTGGTGACTGGGAGCTTTAGATCTCTCTTGCTTGGGAGAGTTGGATTAGGGGGAGACAGAAGGGAGACAGGCCCTTGAGCAGTAAGGGAATTAAGCCACACCCCACTTCTCAACCTGGGGTCTCTGGTCCATCCCAGGCCAGGGCCCCTCAGGCTGGGCTGCCCCGAGTGGAGAGTTGAGGCCAGGCTATGGCCCTGAGCAGCTGCGGGGCCCTGTTGGGGGACAGGGGCTGGGGGCAGGGTGACCCCTTGCCCACACCCCTGTGTCCAGCCCAGCCTCTGCCAGGTTTCTGAGGGCCATTGTGAATATTAGTATTCCAGCCGCAGCCCTGAGCCCCTCAAGTGATTTATTTCTTGCGCAGCCTTACTGATTAGGGCCAACGTTCCACGCCATGGCCGAGTCAGGGCCTCGGCCTCCGAGAATCTCTCGCCTGCCGGGCACCTCTGGGCAGACCCTGAAGATTCAGGCCTACCTGCTCCCCCGAACCCTCCCACCCAGGCTTATGAAGAGCCCCAGGAGGCCCGGTGGGGGGCAGGCCCCACCCCAGAGTGGGGTCTGGTCATTCAAACCCCTGTGCTGATCTGCGGTACAGTTACGAGGATATGGGAAGCTCAGAGGAGATGAGCTGTTTTCAGATATGCGTGGGCAGAAACATAGGACTCTAAGATGGCCAGTCCAGTGGGCATGGGCTGTCCCCCCATGTTTGGAGTCCAGTGGGCACAACATGTGTCCCGTGCTTGGAAGGGAGTTCGGAAGCGGGAAGCCTCTCTGGAGTACAGCGTGAACTTGTGATTGCCAACACCCAACACTTCCCTTACCAGACACCCCAACAATCCACCCTCTCCAGATTCCCCTTTCCACCCCGTCGCCTTCTGCCTGGGAGGAGTCAGCCAGACCTGGAGGGGCCCTAGCTGCCCACAGCCCTGTGCCGTCCGCCCCAGGCCGTCCCAGGCCTGGGCCCCAGGAGCAGGTTGTGAAGGTAAGCGCACGGCCCAGGGCCTCTCTCTCCAGCCAGGGCAGCAGCTGGGCTCCAGGCCCGACGTGCTGCGGTTTCTCCTCCCAGGCCTTTTTATGACTAATAAAAGGGATTGTAAACCCTGGACATGTACAAAGTGCACCCTGTAAATGGCTCCTGGTAATAATGACATTTTCAGCGGTGCCGCTCAGCCAGAGGAGGGGTGCAGCGTGTGGCCCACCGGAGACGAAGGGGGAGGCCTGGGGTACTGCCACGGGGCCATCACCTCCCCGGACAGGTGGGGACCGGGAAGAGGCCACGAGGAGACCCCCCCTCTGCCCACCTCCTCCCAGGGCCTCAGCCGGTGGTCGACGGGGTTGAGGGTAAGTGAAGTGGATGGTGGCTCTTCCCTCTAACGTGAGCCTGAACTGGGGGACCCTTTCTCCATCTAACTCTCCCTGGCCTGCAAGGTCCAGGGAGGTCCATTGCTCTGCCCCCATCCCCATACACTTCTTCCCTCAGTCCCATGGGGCCGGGGGGGGGGGTGGCCCCTGGCTGGGTGGGTGTCAGGCCCTAGGGCAGTGGATGCATGGGAGGTGGGAGGCCCGGGCTGGGTCATGAGCCGTGACTGGCTCCTCAGCAAAGCCCTCGGGAAGGCTCCCGGGATTAACTCTGCTTTTCCCTTCTCTCCAACATGCTGCGTCTTGCAGGAGGTGGCCGGGAAGGGCACCCATTACCTTTTAAGGTTAATTTCTATTAAGATTCTTCCCGGGGAGAATGCCCGCTGGAATGTGCGTCGGCTCGTCTGGTCCAGCAGAGCCAGCAGGGGCCAGGCCTGCACGGCGGGAGTGACTGACAGGTAGAAGGGACCGGCCTGGGCTGCAGGCCGCACACAGGGCTTTCTGCATCCCCAGGGACCGGGCAGGGTCGGAAGCCTCCGTGGGTCCCCTCTCCTGTCCCTGTGAAAACACAGTGCAGTGGTTTCCTCACAGTGAGCTTCTCGGGAAGAAGTGCCAAGCTCTGTTTGGAGGGAAGGTCACCTTTCACAGAACAGGCCCGAGGGCGGTCCATCCTGTAGGAACCTGGTCATCCTGCCTCAACTCCTGCTGTGCGGGGACATGGGCAGAGGGAGGGGGATTTGGTTAAAGAGCTCATGGAGGAAAATGTCTCCATCTGTCTTGTTGCCGACGGTGCTGCTGAGATTTCCACCAGAAGCAGAAGATGGAGGCCGTCTTGGGGGGTGACAGGGCCTTCCCATCTCCCCTGGGGTGAGAGTGGGCCTTGGCCTCCAGTTTCCCACCCAGAGCCCTTTCGGTCACTCTGCAGCTGCCTGTGCTGGTGGGCACCTTCCCCCCAGTGCCCCCCCCATGGGGCCTGGGGTTCCGGCTGGATGAGCAGCTCCAAAAGGGACGGCCTAACCTACACCCTACACATGGCGGCATGGCGTCTGAAAGGCGGGGGCCTGGCTTCCCAGAGTCGGCTGCCAGGGATCCGCCTGGCACCGCCAGGTGGCAGCCACACCCCTCCAGGGGTACCGGAGGCCCGTGGGTCTGTGGTCCAACTGCCCGCCACCCCACCCCCGGTCCAGGGGTCAGGATCTGGTGGGCTCTGGGACAGCAGCTCCAGCCCGCCTCTGCCCGAAGGGGCTGGGAGGCAGGCAGATGCCCGAGGGGTCTGGCCTGGCCTGGCAGCGGCCAGGTCTGCGCCCCCGGGGCTCCTCTTCCCGGCACGGGTCACGTGCGGCCCTGGCCCAGAGGCGTCCCAGGGATGGAGGCATTTGGGGCGCACTGCAGGAGGAGACAGCTCTGAGCTGGGGCCCTGTGAGGGAGGGCAGGCTCAACCCCCACACTGGCAGCCTTCCCAGCGTGGCCCCAGCCGCCTCCAGCCGCCTCCTCCCCTTCCTGCCGCCCCACACCCGGCCCTCATCACCTCACACCTGAGTATTGCGCTGCCCCTGCCGCCCGCCGGCCCGCTGCGGCCCAGCGCACAGTAGGCAGGCTGTCTGCGCCCCACGGCGCATGCGGGCCGGTGGGGTGGTCACGTCTCCATGCCTCCTCACCACGACCCCCTGGAGGTGCTCCGGCCCCATCTGCTTGTGGAGGGAGCATGCCAGGGAATGGTGCCAGGCAGACACCGGGGGTCGCGGCCTACTGGTCCTCAAGACCCTGTGTCAGGTCTGAGAGGCCAGGGTTGGGGCTGTCCTAGCTCCGTGGCCCCTCTGCGTGAAGGGCCCCGGGAAGTTCAGGGGGCGCCGGCACCCAGAGACAACAACATGGCATCTGTCTGTCTGCAGGGTGTCTTCCAAATGGAGGGTACCAGCCCAGTGCCCGGGCTCCAAAGGGCTGGGGGGCTTCTGCCAGAGGAGCTGCTAACCACCCAGGACCACCTTGGGTCCCTCAAACTGGCTGCTGCTGCCCCGAACTTCACGGCCCAGCAGAAGCTCAGCTCCGGAGCCTTGAACCATGGCTACTTCCATCTTAATTTGACTTAATTTGGGTGGTGAGAGGTGGTGTTGAATGGCAGGCACTTAAACGTGGATGCATTTTTTGTTTAAGGATGTAAACTCGGGGCCTTGCCCTTGTTTGCTTTAATTTGCTACCACTCAATCCATACCTCTAGCCCTGCTGTTTGCTGGTTATTCTGGAGATGGAGTCTCACTGACTTGTCTTCCTGGGCTGGCTTTGGACATCAATATTCCAAGTCTCAGTGTCCAGAGTTTATAGCCAGGAATGACCGGCACCCAGCTGATTGTGCATTCTTGTCTAGCCTGGCGTGTGGGGCTCTGTGAGGCTCTCCAGCAACCCCCTGGCATGTGGGGCTCTGTGAGGCTCCCCAGCACCCCCACTTCTATCCTGGGGAATACAATGAGCAGCGTCGGTGCTCATTGGCACCGATGGGTGTTGCAGATGGGGTGTGGGCATGAGGTCAGCCCTCCCTGGGGCCCCACCACCCTCTTCCTTGGGGGCCTTGCAGACGCTCTGCTGGGCCAGCCGGCTGTGGACAGCCTGGCTTCGGCCTGCCATCTCTACCTTCATCTTGGACACCTCTTAACACTTGGCCGTGTGCCCACCCGCCCCTAGCCCCTGCCCGGCCGTCTGGCCAGAGGCTGCCGAGTGTGTCTGTCTCGCCCGCCACGGGGGAGAGAGGATTCTGGGCCTCGCTGTGCTTTGCCCATGGAGAGAGCCCGGGTTCGGTTACATTTAATAGAGGATAGGAGAATTTCCTCTCAAACCACCTCGCTGGCCGCAAACCAAAGTGGGAAAGCAAAAAGAACATCAATCTTTCCTCTTTTAAAACAAGTTTTCTTTTTTTCAAAGGAAAAAATTCCAGGCTCCATCTTTCCGCATGTGCCTTCCAGACAGGGCCCCTCCCGGGCCGGGTGGGCCCCCGGGCTGTGGAGCAGACAGGCCCGGCACCTCCGGAGGGCTGGCTGCTTCCCTTACAAGGCACCCTGTTGCTGTGAGCTGTGCCCCAAAACTGCTCCAAGGAGTAGGGAGCCACGAGGCTGCGTCCACACACAGGCTTCTGTGGGGGCCAGCAGATGGGCCGAAACGGGCTGGGTGGGCTGGTCTCCGGCCTGCGGGCTGCTGCTGGGCAGCCTGGTTGGCAGGCTTACCTGGATGGAGAGCTTTGGCGCTCTCGAAAGTGCTTGACTCAGGCTTCCTGAGCCTAGTTTCCTGATTGTTGTTAATGACCAGACACTCCAGGGTAGGGTAGACACGCACGGCCTGCAGGTACTGCCCACCAGCCCGTCCTGCCCCAGAGAACGTCTTGTGAGGCTTGAGTGGGCAGAAAGTTTCAGCCTCCAGGTGGGGTGCTGGACCAGGAATGGCCGTGCGGGTGCCCTGGGGCAGCTCTGTCCTGCTTCCCACCCAGCCCCACCCAGAAAGTACTCTTCAGACTCCTCCATCTCCTCTTCCTCCTCTACTTTCTCCTCCTCCTCCTCCTTCTCCTCCTCCTTTCTTCTGTTCTTTTTTTTGGTCGGTCGTGGGGCTTGAACTCGGCCTGGTGCTGTCCCTCAGCTCTTCAGCTCAAGGTTAGCGCTCTGCCCCTTAAGCCATAGCGCCACTTCCGGTTTTCTAGTGGTTTATTGGAGATAAGAGTCTCATGGACATTCTTTCCCAGGCTGGCTTTGAACCATGATCCTCAGATCTCAGCCTCCTGAGTAGCTAGGATGACAGGCGTGAGCCACCGGTGCCAGACTTCTTCTTTCTTTTCTTCTCCTCCCCCTCTTCCTCCTTCCTCCTTTTCTTCCCCCCTCCTCATTTTGGTTTTGTGCCAATACTGGGCTTGAACTCAAGGCCCTGCACTCCTGCTTTTCTGCTCAAGACTGGTGCTCTGCCACATGAGACACAGCTCCACTGCTGGCTTTTTGCTGGTTAACTGGAGATCAATGTCTCTCGGATTTATCTTCCCAGGTTGGCTTTGAACTTCAGCCTTCTAAGTAACTAAGATTACAGACATGAGTCCCTAATGCCTGGCCTCTTCAGACTTCTTTTGTTTTGGGGGGGGGGGGGAGGTCTAGTCATGGGGCCTGAACTCTGGGCCTGGGCGCAGTCCCTCAGCTCTTCAGCTCAAGGCTAGCGCTCTACCACTTGAGCCACAGTGCCACTTCCGGCTTTTTTCTTTTTGCTTATGTGGTGCTGAGGAATCGAACCCAGGGTCTCAGACATGCAAGGCAGGCGCTCTACCACTGAGCCACCTTCCCAGCCCCTCTTCAGACTTCTTGAAGCTGATCCCTGCCTGGTCTCTAGGCCTAGGTGACCTGTGACCTCCCAAGGGTGTTTTCTCTTTCTGCCTTCTGGCCAGTCCTAGCTACTGGATGGGTGTAACTGCCCACACTGTGTCTTTGAGGATCACCCCTGTCCCCAGGTGGATGCTGGTGTACACAGTCCTGCCGTCCCCGGCAGGGTGGTGGGCTGAGGCTCCCACTGCAGCCCCCGGCTAGGCATGGACAGAGACCTCCGTGGCACAGCCCTCACAGTCCCTTTGTGGGCTGACCAGCTGGGGAGTGGGAGGAGGCTTGCTCAGCACACGTGGGTGGTGATGGGCCGGCCCTCCCTACACATGGCCAGTGTGAGCTGGCCCTAGGGGACGGTCAGGGCCAGGGCTCGGGGGCCGGTGTGTACGGGCTTGAGGATGGAACAAGACCCCGCAGGAGGGCAGGCCCACGGAGGAGGACCCACAGAGGACGGAGGGAGGACAGAGGGAGGCCACCTGGCCCAGGGCCTGTATCCTGGGCCCAGCAGGCTGGCCCTAGCACCATGGGGCCCAGCGGGGGGAAACGGACCCAGAGCTGCACAGACCCACAACGTGGGTAGTGGAGCCACTTGTCAGGGCGCTCTGCCTTCTCCCGAACGTCCTGACAGGAGAGCCCCTCAGTCTCCTCAATCCAGAGACCTCAGCCCTGGCCCGTGGACCCCTTGCAAGGGGCCCAGAGGTGGGGAGGCCGGCTTGCCCGCCCAGGAGCTGGGCAGAGCTGGCCAAGTGTTCCAGGAAGCTGCTTGTAAGAAGCCAAGTGGTGCAGGCCGCTCATCCGGGACCAAGGAAAGCAAACACGGGAAGCGGGATGGAGTCGAAAGAGAGAAACTCCAGCAAGTGAGAGTGCGAGAGGTCAGAGGCCTCCAGGAGAGACATATCATGTGCAAAACGTGGCGGTGGGCCCTGCCCCCACCCTGTCCATGCAGCTGCTCCCAGGCCCCTGAGCGGGCTCTCTCCCCTGCCCAGCTCCCCCCAACCAGAGCCCACCGGCTGATCCAAGCGGGAGGCAGGGCCAGGAGGAGGGGGCATCAATGCACACAGGCCGGCCCGGGAAGGGCCAGCCAGGCCCCATGTCCAGGTTCCCCAAGGGCCTCTTTAGGCCACGGCTATTTCGAGCTCAGGGCTCAGTGCTCTTCCCCAAGATTAGAGTCTTGGGCACTGACGACAGCGGGGGGCTGCAAGACTCAAAAACAGGGCAGGGACTGGGCCGTAGGAAGGGCGGGGCAGCTCTGCTCGTGTTTCCTCCCTTGGCCCTGCCTGGCTCTCCTCGAGCTGGCTCTGCCACACTCCGGCCTGCACCCCCTCCCCAGCCCCTGGGTCCTGGCCTCTGCGGGATCAAGGCTGGGACTGGTCACAGCGCTAGCCGTGTGGCCGTTCGGGGCAGAGAGGGGAGCCACACTCGTGGCCTGGGAGCTCCACCACGGAAGCCACCCCACGTCCTCGCCATCTGGCCATCACGGAGGGGTCACTCACAAGGCTGCAAGGGGCTTTGCCCAGCACAACCTTGGCAGGCCCCCTCCCAGCATTGCCAGGGGACATCCCACTGTCCTTCCCTGCCCAGCTGTCCCGGCCCGTCTCCGCTGGCCTCAATGGATGGCAGAGGGCAGGGTCAGCTGCCGTGCTTGCCTGGCTCCGGCCCACCGGCTGGCAGCGCCGCCAGCAGCAGGGCACAGACACGGCGAGGCTGTTGGCCTTGTTTGGGCCTGAGCACCACAAGGCCACCTGTGCCCACCAAAGGAAGACCAACCAGCAACCAGCACGGCCACTTGTGCACTGTGCATGCGGGCCACGGGACAGGGGCTATTTCCAGGGCTGGCACGGGTGCTCCTGCGCTCCTCCTGAAGAGGAAGGGAATGTGGACACCCTATCCAGCAGGCGCCAGCCCGGCGCCCTGAGACCCCGAAAAGGGCACAGGGAAGGGAGCGCAGACGTCAGCCCACCCCCCTTCCTGCTCATGAGCTCACAGGTTCCGGCCCTCCGGCAGTTTCAAGGTTCCCCTGATTCCATGACCACCCCAACCCCGTTCTGGGAGGGCCTGGGGGGGTGGGCGCCCCTCCCTCGTCCAGCCCAGGCACACGGGGTGGTGGCAGAGGTGGCATCCTCTCCCCGCCCCTCCCTGGAGAGGGCCTCAGCTCCCAGACAAGCCCCGGGTTATCCGGATTTTTCTGGGGGTCAATTCTGGCTTTGGTGCCTCCATCCTGTAGGCCATTTTGAGAGGGGCTCACCATTTCTTGGAAGACAAAAGAAATCCCTCCCCAGTTGCCAACTAGTTATAATGGCAGAGCCAGCCTGGGATAAAACAGCTACATGTGTGTGGCAGGGGGTGGGAAGGGGAGAGACTGGCACACAGGGCTCTGCCAGGCCGAGTGAGAATAACAATAAAGCCTTCCAGCACCCCACCTGCTGTCTCCATGCCCGCTGCCTCCTCGACAGGAAGGCCGGCCGAGCCGGCACGGAGCCGCTGGGCTCTCCTCTCCTCTCCTCTCCTCTCCTCTCCTCTCCTCTCCTCTCCTTCCTCTCCTCTCCTCTCCTCTCCTCTCCTCTCCTCTCCTCTCCTCTCCCCTCCTTCCTCTCCTCCCCTTCCTCTCCTCTCCTCTCCTCTCCTCTCCTCTCCTCTCCAGCAGCCTCAAGCCACCTGAGAGACTAGCAAGGCTGGGGGCAGGTCTGGGTCGGAGGGCCAAGCTCACCGAGATGGACCATGCCCAGTAAGTTTCCCTCGAGTCTGACCCAGCAACTTCTGGAAATGTCTGGACTCATGGAGGGCCTGCATGCCCCATGAGAGATATTCCGGCCCTTGCTTCCCATGGCTACAAAAGCCAGGGGGCTCAAAATCCACCCAGCAGTGGCTGGTGCTCCTTGAACTGGATATAGAGCAAGCCATGGCGGTGGGGGGGGGGGGGGGGCTCTGGTCCATGCAGCTGGGAGCCTGGTGCCCAGAGACGGGTTACCTGGGCCCTGGCCACTCCCCCTGCCCCGCCCAGAGCCCCACACCTGGAATGGCATACCTGACCACACCCTCCCGACACTCATGCCTTCTGTGTGGTGGGTACCAGAAGTCAGGTGACTTCCCCAAGCCAATAAGCCACCCTCTCTGCCTGATGCAGGAGTGGGGGCAGCCTGCAGGCATGGCGAAGCCCACGCCCAGCTCGGCCTTCTCTGTCCCTTGCACGCAGGGTTAGCAGCTCCTCACCCAGGCGGAGACTCAGCAGCCCGTGCTCACGCCTCTGGCCTCGGGCCGCACTGGCTGCCGACCCTGCAGACAGATAACAAGGGTCTACGAAGTGCGGGCAGTTTGGAGGGGACCATGGGGCGCTTTGTGGGGAGGGGAGCCTCGGCATGAGCTGGGCCCGCGGCTGGGCTGGCCCCGGAGGTCCAGCTTACCTTTCTGGTCACGAAGCCAGGAGCGGGGCTTGGGCAGTTAGGGTCTGGATTGGTACCACTGCCCGCAGCCCAGGCCCACTGCACAGGCAGGTCTGGGCCCCAGCCAGCCACAGGGGGCCGTCTGTGTCCCCAAGGGGGATGCGTGCCCCATTGCTGGACGTCTCGGGGCTGGTAGGTGCCCCCAGCCTCCACCTGCCTCTCCTGTGCAGGGGGGAGGTTTGGAATTTTACCCCACGGGGGGGGGGGCTGCCCCCTCCAGCCCATCCTGTCCTGGGTGGTATGGCCACAGGGCAGAGCAGGGGGGCGGGGGACAGGGGGTGTGTCCGGCCCTTTGAGGCACAGACTGCTGAGTGTGTAGTGGGTGCCACAGGGTCTTCATCAGAGGAGGGGCACACCCCCATGCCCATAGCAAGCGGGTGGGATGCTTGCACCCCAACTTTCTCCTGCGAATAAGCAGCTGTGCTATCAAAGCACTGGAGCTGAGCGCCTGTCCTGAGGGCAGCACAGAACCCCACACACTGGTCCTGCAAAGGGGGGTGTCCACAAGACCTCCTCTGAAGTGCACAAGGGGCCTTGGGGGACCCTTCTTCAAACCTCCCGCTGTGCTGCCTGCCTCTGACATCTGTCCTGGGGCACTGAGCTGGGCCGAGGGGCAGGACTTGGGGCTGGAATACCTCTGGGATCAGAAGCCCGGGCCTGCAGAAAGTACTGGTGGTGGATGGAGCTGGAGCCCCGGCCAAGGGGCCGCCTGGCGGGTGGACGGACGGGCTGGCGGGCTGCTTGGCAGGCCGTGGCTGGTGAGGCCCACCGGCCGCAGCGGCACAAGCGGTGGGCCAGGCCTCAGGGTGATGCATGGCTTCCTTCCGAGCCGGGTGGCCCTGCCAGGGTCTCCCTCCTCTGAATCCAGTCTTTTTGACCCAGAGGCCCAGGAAGGGCCCTCGGAACAGGGCGGCTCTGTGGACAGACAGAGTCTGTTGTGCTGGGTCTGTGTGTGCAGACACCGGGGACCCGGCAGGAGTGGGCAGCCTAGTTCTGGGCTAGAATGATGGATCTGGGGACTGGGGTCCCACAGCCCCCAGGGTCTGAGCGCCGAGGGTGCTGGGCCCTCTGCGTTGAAATTTAGGTCAAACCCCAGAGTGCCACTGGTCCCCAGCTCGAGTGCAGGCTCTGAGTGCCCGCCAGCGGAGGCCCACGTCCGGCCCTCCGTGTCCTGGTGGCTGAACCCCTGCCCCGCCCCCGCGTCTCATGCAGGAGACATGCCCTTCCTCGCCCCCAACCCTGCAGCGCGGGGGGGGGGCACTGCTCCTCCACCTTGCCCCAGGGCGTACCTCCCCAACAGGGAGCCCCACTCCACCACCACAGGTGAGCAGCCTCTCCGCACCCACACATGCCCAGCCCGCGGCTCCCAGAAGACCCTTCACCCACCCCGAGCAAGGCGGAGTCAGGCTAACTTCTAGTAGGGCATCTGGGGGTAGAAACTCCTTCCTGCCCCTCCTCCAGGGAGCCCTCTGGTGCCCTAGCCTCTCCGCATGTCCTGTGGATTCCTTCCTTCCTTTTCCCCTGTGTGGCAATAGTGGGATTTGAACTCAGGTCCTGGTGTTTGCTAGGCAGTTGCTCCACCACTCGAGCCATGCCTCCCTGTTCTTTCTGCTGTGGCCAACTGTCTTGGACGGCCCAGTGTGGGGAGGACTCAGCCTGCACTTGGAGACCCCCGGCAGGGGAACTGCTGGCGGCCTGGCCCACTGTGGAGCCTCCGGGCTGGGCCTGCGTGTAGGCTGGGCCTGCGTGCGGGCTGGGCCTGCAGCTCTCTCCGGGGGTCTGGGATGTCTCTCTGCCCTGCACCCCAGGCCTGGCAACCCCAGTGGATGGAGACCGTGGTCCCGGGCAGCCTCACAGATGCAGAGGCTGGCCGCCTACGCCTTTGGCTACCTGGGACCCGTTGGCACGGTGGGCCGGGAGGAAGCGGGCTGGGCCTGCCGTGCAGTTCTTGGACCTCACTGTGCCTGCGGCTTGCTCTAATTGCTCTTTCTAAGAAATCCCTCAAAATCTTAGGCAGGGAGGGCAGGCCTGGGACGGGGGTCAAGGCCTAGGCGCTGCTGTGGGAGCAGGTGGGATTTGGGGAACATTGGGATGCCTTCAGTTTGGCACCTCAAAAATGAGTGTCCCAGCAGCCCCCCCCCAACTCTGGCTCTGGCCACCAAGCTCCCCGATTTCACCTCTGCAGTGGCTCCTCCTCCTCTCTGTCTTGCTGGCCCTGCCCAGCCTGAGCCGGCCCTAAGGTTGGGGTTAGAGAAAGAGGAAAAAGTGACGGTGGGTGGGCCGGAGGGAGGGCGTCCACACGTGTCCCCGGTGCCCACACACACGTGTGCCAGAGCCTCCCCGCCCCGTGGGGCCATGGAAACCCTGAGCTGCAGATTCTTCATCTCCCCGGCCTGGCGCAGGCCCGGCAGGGCCGCCACAGCCCGAGCCGGGGCCTGTGTGAGGCCTGGTGGTGAGCAGGAGAGGGCTGCGCCGTGGAGGCCGAGCCTGGGGGTCCTGGAAGCGCAGCGGTCTGAGAGGGGGGTGTGTGTGCGCGCGTGCGTGTGTGTGCATGTGTGTGTGTGCGCGTGCGTGTGTGCGTGCGTGTGTGTGCACGTGCGTGTGTGCGTGCGTGTGTGTGCGCGCGTGTGCATGTGTGCGTGAGCATGTGTGTGCATGTGTGTGTGTGTGTGCGTGAGCGTGTGTGTGTGCGTGCACGTGTGTGTGTCCTGATTTGGGCTTGAGCTCAGGGCCTGGCACTATCCCTGAGCTTTTACTCTTAAGATGGGTACCCTACCACTTGAGCCACATCTCCATTTCCGGCTTTTTCCTGGTTAATTGGAGTTAAGAGTCTCACCGACATTCCTTCCAGGGTCTGGCTTTGAACCTAAGATCCTTAGCACTCAGCCTCCCAAGTAGCTAGGATTACAGGCGTGAGTACTGGCGCCTGGCAAGGTCAGTGTTTCTTCTTGGCCTCCCTCTCTGCCTTGCCCCCACTTCCCCAAGCTGTACTTTCCTGGCTGGCCTCGGCGGGTGGACTGCCCATGCCTTGGCCTTCAGTCCCCCACCGCCGTGCCCTGCCGGGCAGTGTCAAGCACACTGGGTCAGGGTGAGGGAGTCAACACATACCCATCCCACAGGCTGGGACCTGGTGGTCTTCGGGGCATACCGAGAGATGCCCCCGGGCCGCTGGCCCAGGGGACAGCCAGAGAGGGGCAGCGGGGGGGTAGGAGTCGGCTCGGGGGCTGGGGCTCCTTGGGGCTCCCGGCCTCTCATCCCCAAGGAGTCTTGTAGCCTGGAGACCAGACTCCATGTGCTGTTTTGACAGGAGAGTGGGCCCAGGCCCACTGAGGGAGGAGAAAGGAGGTGTCTGGGGTGGGCTGGGACTGTCATGGCTCCACTGTACAGGTGGAACGTGGCTGGACGTGCCCTGCCAACAGTCCAGGGCGCAGGGCAGTCGGAGCGAGGGCCAGCCGCGGCTCCGGGCCCTCAGCCCTGTGTGTCAGTCCCCAGGGCTCCACAGGAGATGTCCTCTGCCGCTGTGGTAGGCTGGCCCGGGAATCTGGAATTGACCCTCGGCAATGCGTGGTGTCTGGGCAGGGTGGCCTTCCTCCCCGCCCCCACCCCTCCCCCTGAGAAACACTGTGTGCGTGTGTCTGTGTGTGTGAGCATGGAGGCACGGGAGCCTCCGGCGTGGCCACTCGCTCAGGACCCCAAACCTCTGTGACTGCCTGGTCATGGTGCCTGACAGCGTCTCCTCTAGGAAGCCCGGTCAGCTGGGCTGAGGTGAGGTCTGACCTTGACCTGGCCAGCGGGACCTGGTGGGCTGTCTCCTCAGCAGGCCAAGTGTCCGGTCTGCTCTGCCGGGCGCAGGGAGCTGCCCGTGACCTTTGCGGCGGCACCCCAGCCTGCTTCTGGGCGGCCGCAGGAGAGGCCCGGTCACTCGCAGCAAGGCGGGGTGTCCAGGGCACACCTCACAGGCTCTGACCTATTGCTCCCCAGGAAGTCCTGCGGCTGAGCTGGCTCCTGCGTCCGTCCCGAGGGAAGAGCAGGGCTCATGGTGCCAGTGGATGCCCCCGGACGCCCTTGACTCTTGCCATCTCTCGGTTGGCTCTGGCCTGTGCTATAGACAAGGCCCGGTCACTTCCTGCTCAGCCTCGGCCTTCTTCCTGTCCCTCTTCCTCAGGCCGCAGCTCAGGCTCCTCCAGCCCTGGCCCACCCCCCACGGCAGGCTGGGCTGCGTCCATGCAGCCTGGCACTGGCCCTCGCCCCCTCCCCTCTGCCCATGGCCCCGACCCCCAGACCCGCTCAGGACTCCAGAAGGAATTCCCAGCATCCTCTCTGTCCAGCTACAAGCTGCTCACAGCAGGGCAGGCAAACCTCAGCCTAACCCCGGATTCCAGACCCGGGGCCGCTAGCTGGCTGCAGAGATAAATCGAGGCCATCTCCCCAGCCCTGGCCCCAGCCAGCCCCCCGCAGCGGGCGACCCCCGAGGCCCGTTTGCTGTCCCAGCTGGGCTCTCTGTGGGCCCCTTCCTCTGTCCTGGCTCTGGCCCCATCAGATCTGACATCCTTCCGAGGGAGCACTCGGGCCTGGGGGAGGAGAGAGGGACAGCCGCAGGGACAGGGACCGAGGGGAATGTGGCCTCCCGCCTCAGCTTCTTGGGGAAGGAACTGGGACCGGGGACTCTGGGCTGGCCCTGGGGCTTGCCTTGAACCCTAGATCTTCTTCACTAGACAACTCAGAGGCCTGGGCTGTGACCGTGGGACTGAGCCCCAACTCCTTGGCAATGACGGGGCTTCCCCAGGAGCCAGGGAGGTGTGGGGCCCCTTACCCAGGCATTCTGCTAGCAGGGCAGCTTGTGGTGTCAGAACCCCACTAGATCAGGCGCCAGCCCCGGTCCTCCTGTCTGCTGCCGCCTGAAATTCAGAGTCACCTAGGCCCACCTCTGGCTGTGAGCTCCTGGGCCGTCGGCTTGCCAGGAAACTTCCCCTAAGCTCCTGGCCGGGGGCTGTGACCTTCCAGAAGGTCATGGAATGTCCACTCCTCGGGCCTCTCAGAACCAGAGCAGGCTGCAGTGCCGGCTGGGGCTGTACGCTAGCTACCTCACTTAGTCTCAGCGGCCGGGGCTGCTGTGGCCTTGGACCCACCTTCCCGGGGCTCACCCTTGCTCTGCTGAGAAGCTGGGTTTATTTAGGGCTCTGCTCCTGGCTAGCTCAGTATAGCAGCCTGTGTCTCCAAACATTTAGCAAACATGAGTGAGCACTGTGGGCAGCCCTGGGGGAGGGGGCCTGGGCCCCTGTGAACGCCGGGAGGCCGACACAAGGACAGGCCGAGGCTCCCCAGGACAGCTGGAGTCTGTGTGAACTTGGCAGCACAGGGACCCCCCGTCTGCTGGGATGGGGGTCCCTGCCCTGAGCAGAAGAAAGAAGGCAAGGGTGGGGTCGGCAGCCCCCCTGCTGGGGGTGGGGACCTCGCCGTCGCTGAGCAGAGCTGGGGAGACCTGGTGTCTCTTAGGGCCTGGAGAACCCGGGGAGGTGAATGGGCCCCGCTTTTGGAGCAGAATAAGGGGGACTGGGGTGCTTTTCTCCAGCACCCCCCTCTGAAGCCCCACCTTGGTGGCCACATGGGTGTCATGTGGGCCACTGACCTCACGGGGGCGCAGGAGACAACAACATTTCAGCTGGTTGGAGGAAAGTGGGTTTGCGGCCTGAGCGAGCCTCCGGCTGAGCTGGCTGGGCCAGGTCCCTCGGCCCTCAAGGACACGCAGCTGCCCAGCCCACCATCCCGGGCGCCTTCCTGAGAGTAGCCTGCCCGACAGCCCTCTAGCCTCTGACCCTCTCCCTCCTCCGCGCTCCGGGCCAGGCCTTGGGAGAGAAGCTTAGTCTAGAGCCCTGTGGAGACCAAGCTGGGGCAGAACCCCCTGGAAGGCAGTGCCGGTGTCTCCGCACTCCAGGGAGCCGGGGTGTGGAGGTGGGGGAAGGGATGGTAGCGGAGTGGGGGGTCCGCGAGCCCAGGCAGCGGAGGGAGGGCGGGGAGGAGAGAGGCAGGAGGGAACGGAGGTTTGCTGAGGGCAGAGACCCTGCGCGGGGCTGAGGACAGGCCCGAGGGGCGGCTGCGAGAGGCGGGCTGGCAGCCGGGGGTCTTGGGGGGTAGTGTGGGAGCTGGCGAGGGGCCTGGTGGGGGCGGGAGCGGCGTGGGTGCCATGCTCAGGGGTCACGGCACGGACTCCGCGTGGGGGCAGCCAGGAAGCCCTCCCAGTGTGTGGGCTGGTGACCGTCCCAGGAGAGCCGCATGTGTCTGAGCAAAGGCGGTCAGTGCAGTGCGGAGGTCGCTCTGGGCCCGACCCGGCCCGGCCCACTGAGGGGTGGCTCAGAAGCGCACTCACCGCCAGGGGCCTGGCCAGGCAGGCCGGGCCGCCTCTGTGCCGAGCCTGCCAGCTGACCTTCTGTCCTTCTGTCCTTCTGCAGGAGGCTTCCGGAGCCTGGATGGGGAGGGTGGGGGCGGGGAGGGGGGTCTCCTCTCTTCTCACCTACACATTGGGCTCTGGGTGGAAATGGTGGGGTCCAGATGAACTCAACTCTGGCCAAGTCCTGGACATCAGCAGAATTAGACAGAAAGCCCCCCCCCCCATGACAATGAAGGTTACCCAGCAGGGGCAGGAGCAAGACCCCGGGCGTGTCAGTACACGCCCTCCTCGACCCAAGCCCCCCCCCCCCCGCCCCCAACATGCTCCCAGTTCCCGGGTGAGAGGAAATGCTTCCTGTTCCAGCACTACCTGGAACTGAACGGTCCCTCTCCAGGGTACCCTAATGTGTGAGAGCCCCTGGCCCACGTTCCTGAGAAGTAAGTGGCTCAGGTCCGGTCCCAGGACAGAGCAGAGTGACCCAAGGCCTGCTAGGCTCTAGGCTTTGGTCTCTGTGTCTTCTCTGGGCAGCCCCAGGCCCAGGGCTGGGACCAGGGGCCTGGGCGACAGGGAATTGGGCTCGGGGGCCAATGGGTGGTGTGGGCGAGCTGGTGGGGGGCTCCCTGCAGGCCCTCAGGCCAGGGCCCCGCAGGGGTGGGTTCTTCGTGAAAGCCTGGAGATTTTGCTTCTCTCTAACCCCTCCAGCTTTGCCTGCCGGGCTCTGGAGCCAGCCCCTCAGGCGCCGGAGGGGCACTGGGTCCCTCGCTGGGGCTGCCCGCCACCTGTCCCTGTCAGTCAGCCCCAGCAGCTGCCTGGCCCCAGCTCCTGGTGGGCAGCCATGGCGCAGGGCCTTCCTGCATCTCCGAGGCTTAGCTCCACGGGCCCAGGCTGAGGCTGGGTGCCTTGTGCGGTGCCGGGCTGGGTGGGGATGGACACCCGCCTCGGGTCAGAGCCAGGTGGAGACAGGCAGGTCTGTGTGTGTCTGGGGTGACCGAAGGGGGGGCCGGTGGGTCCTCTCTCTGTTGGCTAACTGAGCCACGCGGCTTAAACTGACAAAACTTCATCCTCTTCTGGCAGAATTTGGCTGTGGAATCACCCTGAGGCTCTGGGAGCCGGGAACCAGAAGGCCCAAGATGAAGGAGAGGCCCAGGTGAGGGAGAGGCCGGGTAGGGGAGAGGCCCAGCTTGGGGAGAGGCCCAGGTGAGGGAGAGGCCGGGTAGGGGAGAGGCCCGGCTTGGGAAGGTAGGCAGCAAAGATGGCTGTGGTCAGGATCAGAGGGGCCAAGAGACTGCAGCTTTCTAGCTCCCACGCAGGGCTCAGAGGCCACCTGAGGGCCCAACGGGAAGGCCACCCCAGGGCAGCACCTGGCTCTCTCATCCCTGGGGGATAACCAGAGCCCCTGGCACCCCCTCGTTCCCCACAGGGCCAGCAGAATGAAGCCAGACTGCTATCCCGGCGCCTCCCTTTGTTGGGAACTCTCCCAAGTAGCCACCACCCCTGAGAGGCAACACGTCTGTCCTTCTGAGGAACGGGGAAACTGAGGCTCTCCTTAGCTCAAGGCCACCGCGGGACAGCATGTGAGACGTGACAGTGTCACCTGGTGACAGTCAGCTCCCAGGACGCCCACACGGAGCCCACACGCGGGGTGAGTGACCCCCCCACGACCGAGGTCCTGGCGCACGTGGCGCGGCGTGCAGCCAAACACGCCACTCTGCACCAATCGCCCCCTCCACCGCCATTTCCACATCGCACTCTGTAAGCCCCGCCCATCATCATCCATCCCTCCAGCTCAGCTCCCATTCTCCAGCCCCAGGGCTCCACGCACCCACGCTCCTCCCCACCTCCGTAGACCACGCCCCCTTCCCAGCTCCCGTGGCTGTGGCCTGCACACCGCCCCCCACCCCCACCCCCACACGCCAGCCTACTTCACACACACACACACACACACACACACACACACACACGGCTGCTCTCCGTGCTCACTCTGCTCTGCAGTCCTCCTCCATGCTCCCCACCCCCGCACTGCACCATCCCTACCCCACGCCACGGTCCCCCTTCTCTACACATCAGGCTCGACCTCCATGTTCTCCCCCGTCTCCACCTGTCTCCCCCATCCACGCCCCCCCCCCGCTGTGTACGACCCTCTGACAATCTCCACACGCCTGCGGCCCTCTCCGGCCCTGTACGCCTCAGCTCCACGCTCCCTCTGCCCTCCGACCCCGCCCTGGTCTATCCACACGCAACGCTCTGTCTGTGGGCGCCTCGCTATTTCCACCCTCTGTCCGCCACACTCCTCCTCAGCCCACCTTCTCTCCGCCTTCCATCCCCACTCTACCAGTCTCAAACTCACATTCTCAGTCCTCTGTTTCCCTCTCTCTCCTCTCCATTCTCCACACTCAAAGCTCCATTCCCCTTTTCCACTCACCTCACCAACTGCGTTTCCGTTCCGTTTTCCGTCCTTCCGTCTCCGCCCTCCACCCTCCGGTCTCCACTCTGCGTGCTCGCTGTCCCACGGCCCATGCCCCACTGCCCGCCCTAGTTTCCATCGCTCTCCCCTCTGTTCTCCACGCAGCCCACTCCATTCTCTACCCAACTGTGCATTCTCCACGATGCCTTTTCTTCTCGACTCGCCATTAGCCACACGCCGCTCCCGTTCTCAAACCTCTCTAGTATCCATGCTCCGTGCTCTTCCCCTTGTCTCGGTTCTCCATCTCCAACTCCAGTATCCATGCTCTGCCGTTGCTTATCCATAACCCTCCCTCCGCTCTCCAAACGCCTCCTCCCGCCCCTGTACCCCAGTCGCCTTCTCCAGCCTCTGGCACCCTCCTCGGCCCTGGTTCAACGTCCCCCTGCGTCACCAGCCCCGCGCTCCTCGCCTGCGGCACACTCCCTGTTACCCACGGCACACTCCCTGTTACCACGCACCGCTGGGCCTCCTCTGTGCCCCACACTCCACCCCCATTCTCCCTGCCCCCTCTTCCTTTTCCAGCCCCATTTCCAACTCTCCGCGTCTCCACATTCGCGGCCCTAGCTCTGCCGCCACTCCCAGCCAGGCTTCCACTCTGCGCTCCGTTCTTCACGTCCCACTCCCCACCCCCCACGCCACTGTGAGCTGCTCCTCAGCTCACACACACATTTCCACCCCCCCCTTCTCTGTGCCCCTCCCCACCCCCACACTGCACTCTGCCCTCCGTGCCGGCTCCGTAGCACACGCCCCCCTCGCCACGTGCCAGGCCCTGTCCACGCACGCCGCTCCCCACCTCCCACACCCGACTCTCCAATCTCCGTGGTGGCTGGCATTGTCACACTCCTGTCCCACCCTCCCACCCCACCATTCATGCCTTACTCCCTCCATTCCCTCTCGGCCCTCCAGCACCCCGCTGTTCTCTGCTCCTCGGTGCCCCCTCCGGTCTCCACATCCCAGGCACTGTTTCCTGTACCCCACCCCCACTATTCATTCCCCATGTCTGCTCCAGCTCCCTCTCTCCCCTTCCCTCAGACTCCTCCTGCTCCACACTCCACCCTACATCCACTGTTCTCTACTCTCGTCCGTGCTCTTCCCTCTATTTTCTGTGCCCGCCACGCTCCGTGCCCCCTCCATCTCCACAGCCCCATTCTCAATGCTGCATTCTCAATGTTTCACTCTTCACGCACCATTTCTATACTCTTCTACTCTACGTTCTCCAGAACCAAATCTCCATTTTCCCTTTCCATGTTTCATGCCCAGCTCTTCATTCTCCATTCTCAATTTTCTCTACTCCGCCTGCGTTCCCTTTCCCGCTCTCCAGTCTCTGAACCCTCTCTCCGCTCTCCACACCCTCTGCCGTCTTCTCTTCCCTTCACCAGCTTCCCCCTGCCACCCTTCGTGGCTCGCCCTCCACGCTATCCTCCGCTCCCCGCTCTCCACGTCCACTTGCACACCCCTCTCCCTTCTCTGCTCTATTCTCTCTTCTGCATCTTCCGCTCTGGGGTCTCTGAATAGCACACACCACCCTCCACAGGCCACGCTGCGGCCCCCGGCCGCCTCCACTCTCCAGATGAGCTCCTTCCTCACGCACACTCTGTGCTCTGAGAGGACCGCACCATCGGAGCTTCACACTGCACAGCCCGCCCAGCCTCCACTGTGCCCCCTCCCCCACTTCCACTCTCCTCACTCCGACAGCCACCCCTCACCCTGGTCTCTGGCTCCCCCCGCCAGGCCCTCTGCCCAGCTCCACCCCCACGCCTCCGCTCTATCCCCTGTGCCACCCTCCTCCATCTCCAAACCCCGCACCTCATCCTCGGCCCCACGTGCCCATGCCCTCTCTCCACGTATCAGGCCCAGTCAGGCTCCCAGCTCTGCTACCTGCTCCCATCTCCACTCCCCACCCTCCACTTCCACACCCCACTCTTCATTCCGCCAACCCCACAGCCCACGCTCCAGTCCCTACTCTCCTTTCTGCACATACACTCTGTGGTCTACTCTCCATTATCCACACTTATTTCCAGCTGGGCGCGGTGGCTCACACCTGTCATCCCAGCGACTCAGGAGGCTGAGATCTGAGGAGCACAATCAAAGCCAGCCCAGGCAGGCAGGAAAAGCCGTGAAACTCATCTCCTATAAACCACCAGAAAACCAAAGTGGCGCTGTGGCTCAAGTGGTAGAGCGCTCGCCTTGAGCTGAAGAGCTGAGGGACAGCGCCCAGGCCCAGAGTTCAAGCCCCACGACCGACCGACCAACAACAAAACAAAACAAAATCAATCTCCCACTCCTTGTACCCGTGCTGCATCTCCACTCTCCCTCCCACATCCACCTCCATCGTCCCTTGTCCTCACCATACTCCCAACTGCCGTATTTCTGTCATCCTTTCTACCTTCCTGCCCGTCTGCTCTCCAAAGCCCACCCTCCTCTCCTTACCCCAGCCTCCACTGCCTTCTATCCACACTCCACTCTCCATACCCACTCTTCTTTCGACACCCTGTCTCAATTCAGCCTTCCTAGTACTCTGCTCTCCACTCCATTTCCTCGGCCCCCCTCTCCCTTCCCTTTGTTCATCCTCTGTTCTCCAGGCATTGTCTATGCCCCCCTGCACACAGCACCCGCCTTCCTGTACCCAGCACAATCCTGCATTCACACATCTGCTTTTTGGTCTCCACGCCACACTCTCCACCCTCCGCACACCTGTGTCAACCCACACAAGGCATCCTCTGTGCTCACACACCGCTTTCTGTTGCCCTCTGTACACTTGGTTCTCCACACCCTGCGCGCCCGTGCCCACACCCAACCGTGCAAACGCCACACCCCGCCCCTCTGTGCGCCCCATGCCAGCTCCACCATCCGCTCCTCACCTCCACCACCCCACCACGCGCACTCCCTCCCTTCCCTCCCTTCTCCACCCGGCACTTCTCTGTATACCCCACCCTACCATCCCTACCTGCTCCACTCCGCTCACACTCCAATCTCTTCCTCTGCTTCGCTCTCCATTCACAGTGGCCGCGTCTCTATTCCTCCCGCCAGTGCCCACGCTGCTGCCCCCACCCTCCCCTGCGCCCCATGCTGCTTTACCCACGCTCCTCGCCCGCACTGCAGCTCCATCCTCGCTGCTCATGCTCCGTCTCCACGCCCCACCCGCCTCCTCCCTACACAAGGCCCATCCGTGCACCCCACCGTGTCCACTTCCACTGTGAGCTCCACGGGTCGAACACGCATCCCACCCCCACGCCCCTTGGTTCTGTCCCCTCCCCCCATGGCCCTGTGTTCTCCCCGCCCCCGCTCTGCGCTGGGCTCTCCATTCTCTATACTCCATGATGCGAGTCCCGGAACGCACGCGCCTTCTCCACGTGCCGGGCTCAGACCCGCACTGCGCTCTCCACACCTCGCCGTCTAGTCTGCGCTCTTCCTTCCCACACCTGACCCTAATCTTCATGGCTGCTCCCATCCTAATGTCCCATTCCACCCTCCACACCCCGCTGTTCACGGTCCTCACTCCAGCCTCCACTGACTCCCATCCATTCCCCACGTCCTCCCAGCCTCCACTGACTCCCATCCATGCCCCACGTCCTCCCAGCCTCCACTGACTCCCATCCATTCCCCACGTCCTCCCAGCCTCCACTGACTCCCATCCATGCCCCACGTCCTCCCAGCCTCCACTGACTCCCATCCATGCCCCACGTCCTCTCCAGCCTCCACTGACTCCCATCCATGCCCCACGTTCTCTCGGCCTCCACTGACTCCCATCCATGCCCCACGTCCTCTCGGCCTCCACTGACTCCCATCCATTCCCCACGTCCTCTCCAGCCTCCACTGACTCCCATCCATTCCCCACGTCCTCTCCAGCCTCCACTGACTCCCATCCATTCCCCACGTCCTCTCCAGCCTCCACTGACTCCCATCCATTCCCCACGTCCTCTCCAGCCTCCACTGACTCCCATCCATGCCCCACATCTTCTCGGGCCTCCACTGACTCCCATCCATGCCCCACGTCCTCTCGGGCCTCCATCCTACTCTTTCCCACACACAGCACCGGTCTCCATGTGACTCTCACTGTCCCTGGCTCACTCTCCAGTCTCCACACTGTAAGGTGCATTCAGTAGGTAGTTTCACTAGGTGGCCGATGAAGAGAACACCACGCGCTATTCAGACAGGAAAAGAAGTTTATTTACCCCGCGGTGCATGGTGGAGAGGCATGGCGGAAAGGGGAGACCCACCCCAGGCCAGGACTTATCTGGGCCAGGGATGGGAAGAGAGGTGGCCAGGTGGAGGAAAGGTGTGGCCACACTGGATCCGGATGTGACCTCAGGGCCTGGGACCTTCCTAAAGTCAGATGGGAGCGGTGACCACCAGCAGCCCAGGACCTGACCTAGCAGGAGGGGCAGTGACTGCTTCCAGGTGTGCCGGTTCCCTAGGTAACACAGACACTGGGGGGAGACTTAGCCAAGAGCGGGGGAGGCCTCTGCACTGTGCTTGCCTGGCCCAGGTGGACCTGACACACACACCCTCAAAGCTCCCTTCCCACTCTCCACTGCTCACTTTGCATTCTCCACTATTTCTTCTTCATGCCCCTCTTCCCACTGTCCGTACACCCCTCCCATTCTCCATTCTGCACTGTACACTCTCCATGTACCTCCCCCATTCTCTACTCCTTTCTCAATAATACCCCACGCGCCACTCCTTACCCCCTCCCATTCTCCATGCTGTATGCTACGGTCTCCATGCTCCTCCTCCTGGTATCCTCCTTTATCCAGGTTCCACTCCCTATTTTCTGTTCCCCACTTTATCTTCCTCATACACCTTCTTTTCTCTACAACTCCCTCAATTCTACTTTCCCAGGGCTTTATTCTCCATTTTCCATACCCTACTCTCATTGTTGTAAGGTGAATCATCCCAGAAGCCACGATTTGGAAGCTTGGAATATTGGAGTCTTTATTATACAGTTGGCAGGCTGTAGGCAGCCAGTAGTTACAAAGGCCTGCAGCCCCTACGTACACATGACATAGCTAGGCAATATGCTAGAGAGGAAAGAAAGAACAAAACAGCACCAACAAACCGGTTCAGTTCCAATGGAGAGCTGAATCGAGATGAGACAGGACAGGATCACGAAGACTCGTGGCATGGGGTCCTGGCAGCTGGGCTGGTCCTGCCCTCAACAGGGTCAGTGCAGTGGGGGCAGGGCCACAGGGAGTTCCCAGTCCCAGGCACTGGATTGACAGACTCAGCAACCTATCAGGCGCTGCCTCTAGGGGCCCGGGCACGCCTATTAGCTGGGAGGTAGGTGATGGGTGGGTGTTTCCTGTCCCCAGCGTGAAGACAAGATGCCAGACCCTACCATCCACCACACAGCCAAGATGGCGCCGGCCAGACCTGACCTCCTTACTTCCTCCTTTCCAGGCCCGGGACTCCACTCTCCAACCCCACTGTTCAGGCTCCATTTTACATGCTTTCTTCTCCATCCCAGCCTCTCACCCGCCATCCCCCCGACTCTACATCCTGGGCTCTGCTTTCTCTGCCTGCCTTTCCCGTCTCCTCAGCCGATCCTCTATTCCCCATGCTCCTTACCCTGCTCTCCACGCCTCTCTTTTTAGTCTACATTTCCTCTTTCCCTCTCCATGCTCCGTACCTCGCCCTCCATTTTCTACTTTCCCTTCTCCACATCCAGCACTCCACCCTTCATGCTCCATTTCCTGTAGCCGTTCTCCTTCCTCTCCTTACCCTCTCCGCTCCCCACCGCGCAGACTCTCTGCACACACTGCTATGCCTTTCCCTAAGCCATTCTGCACCAGCCCCCAGATCTGCTCTCTCTGGGCCCCACTTGCTATTTCTGTACCACTCTCTCCATGCTCCACACCCCACTCTTCATACCCCACCAGAAATGTTCTGTGTTCCGCTGTGCTGTGCAGGTTCTGTCTGCACACGCCTCTATCCAGTCTCTGCTTGCTGTGCCCCACACTTCACTACGCACCCCCGGGTCCACAGCCCACTCTCACCCCACATGACTTCCACTCTTCATACTGCGCTCCCCGTCCTCCACGCCCACGCTTCATGCCCTTCCTCCAACCTGTGCCCGCTCTCCACTCCCCACACCCCACTCCATTTCTACTCTCCATCCCTCCCCCTCACCCCCCTCTCCTTCCCGTACTCCATTCCCACACTCCAGCTCCACACCCCCTCTTCTTTCTCTGGACGCCATGCTTTACCTACCCACTCTCGTCTTCTCTCTCCATTTTCACAAGCGTGTCTTCCATTTCCCACACACCACTGTCCTTTCCCGAGGCCCACCCTCATCCCTCACCCCCCATCCGCGTCTCAGGCTCAGATCGCCCCTTCCCACACCTGTCCTCTATTCCCCTCACCCCTCTCCCCTCTCCCCCCCCCGGCTTTGCACCCCGTGCTCTAGGTCCCCCAGCCTCTGCCCTCCACTTTCCACGCCCCCCAGCTGCTCTGTGCCCCCACGCCCCAGGATCCTTTCTTCATTCCCTGTTCTACAGTCTCCCTGCGCTTCAGTGCCCAGCGTCCCCCCCCCTCCCCACACCAAACCCCACGTTCCATCCTCTGCTCTCCGTTTCCCATACTTGGCTGTAATTCCTTTGTCCACTCCCGTGCTCTGCCCACCATCGTCCATCCAGCTCTCGATCTCCGCAGCTCTCCCATGCTTTACACCCCCACTCCACGGTCCACTCTCCCTCGTCCATGCCCCACTCCGCTCCACCATCCCATGTCCGCTCTGCTCCTGTCACACCCCTCCCATTCTCCAAGCCCTGCCGCCGTCCTCCAGACCCTCTTCCCATTCTCCTCTCCTCTCCCCAAACCCTGCTCTCTATTCTCTTGACCCGCACTTCATTCTTATCCCCCCATTCCCTTTCCCTCCACCCATTCTCACCTCATTCTCTCCACTCCTCGTCCAGTTCCAGCTCTCAGTACTCTTCTCCTCTCTCCTCCTCTCCATTCCCCATACCCTCTCTTCGGACCCCTCTATTCATTTCTATCCTCTATTCCCCTTTCTCCACACGCCCGGCCCCCTCCACATCCTGCAGTCTTCATTTTCCATAGTCCACTCTCCATACGCACACTCTGTTACTGACCTCCACCGTACGCAGCCCAGTCTCTGACTCCGGACGCCTGGCATTCTCCTGCATGGCCCAGGCTCAGTGTGAGTACTTCGCTCCCCTTTCTCTTTGCTCCAATCTTCAGTGTCCATTCCCCATTCCTGCATTCCTCTCTCCATTCTCCAAACCCCGCTCTTCAGGCTCCAGCTCCGTACCCCTCAGACACCCCACGCTCTGTTTCCCACACACTTCCTTCTTTATACCACCTTTTCCATCTCCATAGACTCCTCTCCACCTCCCACCCCAGCCCCCGCTCTTCAACCTCCACACCTCCCACTCATTCCCTAGGTCCCGACTCTCCCTTCTCCATAGCTCACTCCCGATCTTGACAATTCACGTCTCCACTCTTCATTCCCAGCGCTCCATTTCCCTTGTGTTCTGCTATCTGCCCTTCATACCTACCATCCGCTTCCTTTCTCCATGCCCCGCCTCCTCCACTCAGTCCTCCACGCCTGTGCCCACTGCCCATGTCAGCTGCCCACTGCCCATGTCAGCTGCCCACTGCCCATGTCTGTCAGCTGCCCACTGCCCATGTCAGCTGCCCACTGCCCATGTGAGCTTTCCGTGGCCCACTCTTCTTTCTCCATACAAGAGGCTCTGCCTGTGTCCACCGCCGTCCATCTTCATTGCCCCTCCTCCACACCAGACCTTCCGTTCCCACTCTCGGCTCTCCATACCCCGCTCCATCGGCACACCCCATTCTCCATCTCCCCAGCCTCCCAATCTTCATACGCCGCTTCCCATGCTCCCTGCCTATATCCAGACCCCAGTCCATTCTCAGCTTCCCTTCTCCCATTCCCAGCTCCCACAAACGCCGTCCCATGCCCACCCTTTACGTGCAGCTCCCCACGCCCACCCCACTCTCCAAATGACACTCTTCCATGAGCAAGCCACGGCTCACTCTCCACTAGTTCCTCTTAGCCACTCTACCCTTCCCACACATTTCCCTCCACACCCTGCACCCCGTCTCCACCCTCCTCTCCATTTCCAGACCCTGCTCTCCAATCTCTACATGCCACTCTCCATTTCCCTTACAACACTCACAGTCCCCATATCTCATCTCTAAACTCCACACCCATCTACCTCCATACTCCATACCCATCTACCTCCATACTCCATACCCATCTACCTCTATACTCCATACCCATCTACCTCCATACTCCATACCCATCTACCTCCATACTCCATACCCATCTACCTCCATACTCCATACCCATCTACCTCCATACTCCATATTCCATCTCTATACTCCATACCCATCTACCTCCATACTCCATACCCATCTACCTCCATACTCCATACCCATCTACCTCCATACTTCATACCCATCTACCTCCATACTCCATACCCATCTACCTCTATACTCCATACCCATCGACCTCCATACTCCATACCCCATCTACCTCTATACTCCATACCCATCTACCTCCATACTCCATACCCATCTACCTCCATACTCCATACCCCATCTCTATACTCCATACCCATCGACCTCCATACTCCATACCCATCTACCTCCATACTCCATACCCATCTACCTCCATACTCCATACCCATCTACCTCCATACTCCATACCCCATCTCTATACTCCATACCCATTGACCTCCATACTCCATACCCATCTACCTCCATACTCCATACCCATCTACCTCCATACTCCATACCCATCGACCTCCATACTCCATACCCATCTACCTCTATACTCCATACCCATTGACCTCTATACTCCATACCCATCTACCTCCATACTCCATACCCATTGACCTCTATACTCCATACCCATCGACCTCTATATTCCATACCCATCTACCTCCATACTCCATACCCATCTACCTCTATACTCCATACCCATCTACCTCCATACTCCATACCCATTGACCTCTATACTCCATACCCATCGACCTCTATACTCCATACCCATCTACCTCCATACTCTATACCCATCTACCTCTATACTCCATACCCATCTACCTCTATACTCCATACCCATCTACCTCTATACTCCATACCCATCTACCTCCATACTCCATACCCATCTACCTCCATACTCCATACCCCATCTCTATACTCCATACCCCATCTCTATACTCCATACCCATCTACCTCTATACTCCATACCCCATCTCTATACTCCATACCCATCTACCTCTATACTCCATACCCATTGACCTCTATACTCCATACCCCATCTCTATACTCCATACCCATCTACCTCTATACTCCATACCCCATCTCCATACTCCATACCCATCTACCTCCATACTCCATACCCATCTACCTCCATACTCCATACCCATCTACCTCCATACTCCATACCCATCTACCTCCATACTCCATACCCATCTACCTCCATACTCCATACCCCATCTCTATACTCCATACCCATCTACCTCTATACTCCATACCCATCGACCTCTATACTCCATACCCCATCTCTATACTCCATACCCATCTACCTCTATACTCCATACCCCATCTCCATACTCCATACCCATCTACCTCTATACTCCATACCCATCTACCTCCATACTCCATACCCATCTACCTCCATACTCCATACCCATCTACCTCCATACTCCATACCCCATCTCTATACTCCATACCCATCGACCTCTATACTCCATACCCCATCTCTATACTCCATACCCCATCTCTATACTCCATACCCATCTACCTCCATACTCCATACCCATCTACCTCCATACTCCATACCCATCTACCTCTATACTCCATACCCATCTACCTCTATACTCCATACCCATCTACCTCTATACTCCATACCCATCGACCTCTATACTCCATACCCATCTACCTCCATACTCCATACCCCATCTCTATACTCCATACCCCATCTCTATACTCCATACCCCATCTCTATACTCCATACCCCATCTCTATACTCCATACCCATCTACCTCCATACTCCATACCCATCTACCTCCATACTCCATACCCCATCTCTATACTCCATACCCATCTACCTCCATACTCCATACCCCATCTCTATACTCCATACCCCATCTCTGTACTCCATGCCATACTTTCCGTTCTCCATACTCAGCTCTCCCTTCTCCACACCACACTCTCTACTCTCCTTACTCCAATTTTCTTTCATCACCACTATTGATTCTGCACACCCTCTCCCCTTCCCAATCCCACCTGCATCTTCTGCTGCTCCTTTTCCAACCCACTCCTCATTCTCCGTACCCCACCTTCCATTCTCACTGCCTACTCTGTCTTATAAGCACGTGTGAGCCTAACTTTTACCTATCAACATCTTAAATAAGGAAAACCATACATGAGACCATGTCTATTTCATCCTCTAGACTCTAGAACACTGATTTCCAAATATGAGTGTGTGTGCAAACCACCCCTAGACCTTTCCAAATGCCTGTCTCCATACCCAGTCCCGTTCCCTACGCACCACTCCACATGCTCCAGAGCGGGTCCACTTTCCACACCCTACACCCAGAAGCCCATGCTGCTCTACCAAGTCTTCATACCCACTCTGTTCTCCAGGTCCCATTCTCTCCATTCCTTTTACCCATTCTCCGTTCTCCATCCATTCTCCACCCTCCTTCTACGTGTGCACACACACACACACCCTCCTTCTACACACACACACCCTCCTTCTATGCACACACATGCACACACACATATATATGCACACGCACACACACACACACACACACACACACACGCACGCACCCCTCCTTGCTCTTACACCGTTCACCACTTGCTAGTCTTCAGACTCCCCCTTCACTCTCTAACTTTCCTTCCACCATCAGCATCACTTCTCTCCCTCTCGTCCACACCCCGGTATAACACAGCTACTCCATCCGGGTATAACACAGCTACTCCATCCGGGTATAACACAGCTACTCCATCCGGGTATAACACAGCTACTCCATCCGGGTATAACACAGCTACTCCATCCGGGTATAACACAGCTACTCCATTCGGGTATAACACAGCTACTCCATTTGGGTATAACACAGCTACTCCATCCGGGTATAACACAGCTACTCCATCCGGGTATAACACAGCTACTCCATTCTGCCTCCGCGTGTCACTTCCCAGCGTCTGTCTTCCCCTCACCACAGCCTCCTCTCCGCCCGTCCTATCCCACATTTTCTCGTTTCCATTTCGCACCCCAGTCATCATGCACAATCCTTATTCTACACTCCACGCCCTTCCTCCTCCCGCATCCCCCACGCACATGCGGTTGACTCTCGCCTCATGCTCCACATGCCAGTCCTTTGCCTCATCGTAACTCCATTTTCTTCCTTTGCCTCATTGTAACTCCATTTTCTTCCCCTCTGACCTGTCTACTTCCCTTTCTTTATACCACCTATCCATTCTGCAAACTGCGTTCCTTTTCCACTCCTCAGGCACTGTACTCCAACCTCCCAGCTCCACGTTCTGCTCTCTGTTCTCTGTCTTCATTTCTCCACACGGAATTCTCCACACTTCATGCCCCACATTTCAACTCCCATTTCCTGTGTCTCACAGACCATTTCCTGGGCTCCTTAATCAGGATTACGCACCACTCACCACACTCTAGACTCCATTACCCACACCCACACTTTCTGTCCTCTCTGCCCCATTGTCCATATTCTGTGTTCGGTGGTCCGTCTTTCATACTTCATACATGATGAGCAATAGTTCATGTTCTGTCTCCATCACCATGTTTCATCTTCTATAATCCTTACTTAACTCGTCAGACTGTTCTAGTCTCCATACCACTAAACCCATGCTCTGTCCACCCCCATGGTCCAGTTCCATGCTGACTCTCTCCTTTCCATGGTCCAAGTTCCATGCTAACTCTCTCCTTTCCCTTCCCCACATTGCTTTGTGGTCATCACACTTTCCTGCCTGTGCTGGTCATACTCCACTGACCAATCAGCTGCGGCTCTCAGTCCTCTGCTATCCATCCATTAAGTCTTCATACTTTGTGCTCACTTTGCACACGTCATGCTCCATCCTGTACATTCCCTTCTCCATCTCTCTCTCTATACATCGCTTTCCTTCCCTTCTTCACACTTCATACTGTCTTGTTTGCTCCTCTTTCCTTTTCCTCTTCCGTCCCCTCCTCGTCTTCGTCCTCCTCCCCCCTCCTTCCCCTCGTCCTCCGCTCCTGCTTGCTCTTCTCCTTTGGTAGTATGCTGGATCTCACCCTTGGATAGCAAGTCCTCTTCCACTCTGCTCAGGTGAAGAAGGAGAAGGAAGGTGAAGGAGGAAGAACACAGTTTCCATTACCTACTCTCCCTATGCATTAAACAGCGCCTCCTTCCCCATTACGCACACACGGCTCTCCTACTCCATTCCTCCATGCAATATGGACCACTCTAATTAACCAGCTTCTCAGAATATCTGTCCATTCTCCACAGTGCATGCACCACTAAGCTTTCCACATCCCAACCCCAGGGGACATGCCCACAGCCATCATCACCCTTTCTCATGCTCCACTCTCCAGGATCCACACACTCCACAGGCCAAGTCCTGTATACTCACAACTCCACACTCCACATCACACTCAATACCTTCTACACACCTCCACGTCACACCACATTCCAAACCTTCTACACACCCTGCACTTCACACCACATTCCATACATTCTAAACACACTGCACTTCACACCACATTCAATACCTTCTACACATACTGCACTTCACACCACATTCAATACCTTCTACACACTCTGCACTTCACACCACATTCAATAACTTCTACACAACCTACACTTCACACCGTATTCCATACCTTCTACACAACCTACACTTCACACCACATTCCATACTTTCTATACACCCTGCACTTCACAGCACATTCCATACCTTCTACACACCCTGCACTTCACACCACATTCAATACCTTCTACACACCCTGCATTTCACACCACATTCCATACCTTCTACACACCTACACTTCAGACCACATTCAATACCTTCTACACACCCTGAACTGCACATCACATTCCATACCTTCTACACACCCTGCACTTCACAGCACATTCAATACCTTCTACACATCCTGAATTTCACACCACATTCAATGCCTTCTACACAACCTACACTTCACACCATATTCAATACCTTCTATACACCCTGCACTTCACACTACCTTCAATACTTTCTACACACCCTGAACTTCACACCACATTCAATACCTTCTACACACCCTGCACTTCACACCACATTCAATACCTTCTACACACCCGGAACTTCACACCACATTCAATGCCTTCTACACAACCTACACTTCACACCACATTCAATAACTTCTACACACCTACACTTCACATCACATTTAATACCTTCTACAAACCCTGAACTTCACACCACATTCCATACCTTCTACAAGCCCAACACTTCTCACCACATTCAATACCTTCTACACACCTGGAACTTTACACCACATTCAATATCTTCTACACACTGCGCTTCACACCATATTCAATACCTTCTACACACCTACACTTCACACCACATTCAATACCTTCTACACACCCTGCACTTCACACCACATTTGATCATTTCTACCCATGCTGCACTTCACACCACAGTCAGTACTTTCTACACACCCTACACTTCACACCTCATTCAATGCCTTCAATACACCGTGCACTTCTCACCATATCCCATATTTTCTACACAGCCTGCACTTCCCACCACATTTTATACCTTCTAGACCCTCTACACTTCACACCACATTCCATACCTTCTACACACCCTGCACTTCACACTGCATTCAATACCTTCTTCACACCCTGCACTTCATACCATGTTCAATACCTTCTATGCACTGCATTTCACACCACATTCAATACTTTCTACACACCCTGAACTTCACACCACAATCGATACCATCTACACAACCTGTACTTCACACCACATTCAATACCTTCTATACACCCTGAACTTCACACCACATTCAATACCTTCTAAACACCCTGAACTTCACACCACATTTAATACCTTCTACAAGCCCAGCACTTCACACCACATTCCATACCTTCTACACACCCTGCACTTCACACCACATTCAATACTTTCTACACACCCTGAACTTCACACCACATTCCATACCTTCTGCACACTGCACTTCACACCACATTCAAAACCTTCTACACACTCTGCACTTCACACCACATTCAATACCTTCTACAAGCCCAGCACTTCACACCACATTCAATACCTTCTACACACACTGCACTTCACACCACATTCAATACCTTCTACACACCCTGAACTTCACACCACATTCAATACCTTCTACACACCCTGAACTTCACACCACATTCAATACCTTCTACACACCCTGAACTTCACACCACATTCTATACCTTCTACACACCCTGCAGTTCACACCACGTTCAATACCTTCTACACACACTGCACTTCACACCACATTCAATACCTTCTACACACCCTGAACTTCACACCACATTCCATACCTTCTGCACACTGCACTTCACACCACATTCAAAACCTTCTACACACTCTGCACTTCATACCACATTCAATACCTTCTACAAGCCCAGCACTTCACACCACATGCAATACCTTCTACACACCCTGAACTTCACACCACATTCAATACCTTCTACACACCCTGAACTTCACACCACATTCAATACCTTCTACACACCCTGAACTTCACACCACATTCTATACCTTCTACACACCCTGCAGTTCACACCACGTTCAATACCTTCTACACACCCTGAACTTCATACCACATTCAATACCTTCTACATACCCTGCACTTCACACCACAATCAATACCTTCTACACACCCTGATCTTCACACCACATTCAATACCTTCTACACACTTGCACTTCCCAACACATTGGATGTCTTTTCCATACTCTGCATGTCACATTACATCTACCGTGGGTCTCCCTCACATCACACTTTACAGCACATCCACCATGCACCCCCATTCAGCACTTCACACCCCACACTTCACACCACGTCCTCCATATTTCCTCCACACTCCATCCTTCACAGCATATCTCCTTAACTTCCAACATTTCACAGTTCATACCACATCTTGCATACGTGCCTCACACTCCATACTTCACCCCACATTCCCATTCTTCATCCACACTGCACCTCTCACCCCACATCCTCCATACAGCCTCTGCACTTCACACCAGGTTCCCATACTCTACATCACCCACAATCACACCATGTTCTGAATTAATTCTTCACACTCCATATTTCACACCACGTTCCCATTCTTCCTCCATGTTCCACAGTTCATCCAACATTTCCATACATCCTCTATACTCTTTACCCCACATCTTCCATTCTTCTCTAACATTCCATACTTCACTCATGTACTGCATACAGCCTCCACACTCCACACTTCACGCCATCTTCCCATTTTTCCTCCACACTTTTATTTTCCCCACCACATTTTCCATATACTCTCCACATCCTACACTTAACACTACTTTTGCGTGTGACAATACCACACACCTAGCACTATTCTCCCTACTGAAATTTCACGGTGCTTTCTCTGGAGTCATCCCTGCCTTCCTCATATCCCATGCTCTGTATTCTATACTTCATGCTCTGCTTTATTTCCCTCCATCCAGTCTCCTCTTCAGCTCGACACTCCATGCCTGTCTCTACTCCCCATGAGTGGCACTCAGACACACTCCTTCATCTTGTCTACAGTCTTTATTCTCCTGCAACCTCCATTTTTTCTATCTTACACTCCTTTACACATTCTTTGTACTTTAAATGTTCTATCATCTACTTCCCATCCTACATCTCCACATTCCATTTGCCATTTATGTTCTATTCATGTGTGTGTGTGTGTGTGTGTGTGTGTGTGTGTGTGCTTGCCTGTGCCACTGTTGGGCACACACATGAATCATAGCCAGGGCCCTGTCCCTTAGCATCTTTTGCTTAAGGCTGGTGGCTGGGGCTCTCCCATATGATTCACAGCTCCATTTCTGACTTTTTGGTAGCTGATTGGAGATTGGAGTCTCAAGGACTTCCCTGCCTCACCTGGCTTTGAACTGTGATCCTTATATCTCAGCCTCCTGAGCAGCTACCCAGACTAAGCTCCATTCCTTATGCCATTTCTGTTCCACTTTCTCAGCACTCCATCCGTATTGTCTTCCATCCTGCATGACCATCCTCCATACTCCACGTCCACACCCCATGCCCCACATTCATTGCATGCTCCCCACTTCCACACCCTAATGCACATGGCCCTTCGCTGTCCATGCAGCCTTTGTTCTCCACTCTCCATTCTTCATCCTGGATACCACGTTCTTCATTCTCTTTTTTGAGTTGGCCTCTCTCTGTGTGCTCCAGGCTAGTCTGAAGCTTGCACAGCTGACCCTGAACTTGTGATTCTCCTGCTTCAGCCTCCTGAGTGCCGAGACTACAGGTGTCTATTACCATGCCCAGCTTTTTTCTCAATACTCCATATGCTTTATACTTTTTTCCTGCTCCATTTTTATTCTCTGTTCTCTGTACTCCATACTCAACTGTCCATTCTTCTTTCTCCCTATTCCAAAGTACAATACCATGTTCGTTACTGTATACTCCATTCTTCAAAGTAAAATTTCTGTTCTCCCTTTTCCCTTTCTCCACCCCATTATACACTGCACTGTATTCTCTACTCTTATACACAGTACTCAATTCCCCCCGATTCTCCACTCCCTGGTCCCATTCCTCCATATCCGTACTCCATTGTTCTTTCTCCACGTGCTGTTCTATACTCCCTGGACTCCATTATGAACTCCTCGGGCTCCACCCCGTACTCCACTCTTATTTTGTACCCATTCCCTGTTCCAAGCTTTCCCTTCTCGTTCTGCGGTGCATCCTCTGTCCTCTCTCCATCCCACCCTACCCTCCATTCTGCATGGAATGTTTCCTATTCTATCCTCCACATCCCCACACTCACTGCCCCTGAGGCTTCCTCCAGACTGCAAACTCGGTCCTCCATTCCTGGTCATGCACACCCACCCGCAACTCTCCATCCTCTATCCATCGCTGAGCACACCTGATTTCCTTTCTCCATACACCCTACTCCATTTATTGTACGCCAGATTCTTTGTTCAGGCTCTGTGTTCCTTTCTTCATCCTTCATATAAAACACAGCATGACACAAGACCAACACACCAGTATCTGCCATCCTCATCCCGTCAGCCGCACCCCACACTCCATTCTCCATGTACTTTCACTCCATATCCGTACACCAGCCATCTTTCACACTCCATTCTGCAAACAAATGCCCATGTGTCATTCAACAAGTCTAAACTCTATTCTTCATTCTGTTTTATCTGTACTCAATTCCTACAGTCTTCATGCTTTGTAATTTATTACCTACTCCATTCTTCCTGTAATTTATTATCTTCACTCCATTCTACACAAGCCACCTTCCAATCCAGTACTGTTTCCAATATGCCATGTTCCGGCCCCCATAACACTATCCTGTGTGTGTGTGTGTGTGTGTGTGTGTGTGTGTGTGTGTGTGTGTGTGTGTGTGTGTGTGTGTGTGTGTTGGTACTGGGGCTTGAACTCAAGCCTGGGCAGTGTTTCTTAGGTTTTTTTGCACAAGGTTAGAACTCTGCCACTTGGGCCACTGTTCCACTTCTGGCTTCTGGGGTGATTAATTATAGATAAGAGACTTTCCTGCCTGGTCTGGCCTCAAACTATGATCCTGTCTCAGCCTCATGAGTACCTAGGATTACAGGTACAAGCCACCAGCACCTGGCTCCATACTCTTTTTTGAATAATTTTTAATTAGCATGAACTAGATCACAAGGGATATTTCATTGTGGCATTCCCACCTGTGCATGCAATATTTCTCAATCAAGCTCATCCCATCTGTTTTCCTTATCTTCCTTTGTCTCCAATGTCAACATGCTTCATTGCTCTATTTTCATAATGCAAACTGCTTTGACAGTGTCCATTAATTGTCCAGTCTCTGTTCTTTTTAACCAGTTCTCCATTCACCAAGCTCCAGCGTCCATGCCCGAGGTTCCATGTTCTCTAAGTCCTCACTCCGTACACTGTGCTCACTCTTCATTCTACTCCCTGGCGTCTGTTCTCCATCTCAGCCTCTCTGTTATTCACTTTTATTCTCCTTACTCTGTTTGCGTTACACCATCCCCACACTATCATGCACTCTGTCCTCTATTCTCAGCCATTCCATAATTCATTTTCAATCTTCTCAATATTTTTTGTCAGTACCAGGGCTTGAACTCAGGACCTTGTGCTTTCTGGGCAGATATTTTATCACTGGACTCTTGCCTCCAGCCCTTTTTGCTTTCGTTATCTCTTTTTTTTCTCTTTTTGTTTTTTGCCAGTCCTGGGGCTTGAACTCAGGGCCTGGGCCCCGTCCCTGAGCTTCTTTGCTTAAGGGTAGCGCTCTACCACTTGAGCCACAGAGCCACTTCTTCCTTTTTCTTTGTATGTGGTACTGAGGAATGGAACCCAGGGCTTCATGCATACAAGGCAAGCATTCTACCACTGAGCTACATTCCCAGTCCTGCTTTTGTTATCTTTGAGATAGGCGCTCTCTTTTTGTCCTGGCTGATCTGGGCCATGATTCTGCCTAGAGTCATGTTTCCTACTAGGATGGGGGTCCACGGTCCCACAGCCAGTTTTTTCTGTTGAGATGGGGTTTTACAGACTTCTTTCTTTGTCTGGACTGGACTGGGGCTGTGGTCCCTCCCGGTCTCTGCGGCCCATGTAGGTAGGATTGCAGGTGGGAGCCATTGTGCCTGGCTTTATTCTCCATGCTGTTTTGTCCTCACACGATGCGCCCTGTTCCATCCTTTGGTCTCCTCTCCACATCCCTCTTCTCCATGCTGTATTCTCCATTCTTACTGAAGTTGCCATGTTCTGTGCACACTCTTGGTCCTCCACTTCTGGGAATGTGCTTCCATCCTGCACTGCCCGCCTTATTCCACATTCGTACGCTGTACCGTGTGTTACATGCACCATTCACTGTATTCTGTGCTCCGTGTCAGTCTGCTTTCTCCACCCTCTGCTCTTCCTCCTCGGATCAGAAGCTTCAGTTCTCCACTCTTCCTACTCCGTCCTCCATGTTCATTCTCCCCCAGACTTCACTATTTTCCCCATTCTGCTCAGTCCTTATTCTGTGTAGTCCCTCCCACATGCTCCACCTCTTGGACTCCATTCTCCCATCTCTTCTCCACACTGCCTATGCCGTAATCCACACTACGTCCTTCCTTCTTCTGTCCAGATTCGATTCTCCATGCTTCACACTCCACCCTAAATCCTGCATACCCCAACTGTCACATACCATTATTAGTTGTGTGTGTGCTGGTGCTGGGTCTTGAACTTAGGGCCTTATGTTCTCACTTGGCTTGCGTTCGTATCACTGGTGCTCTACCATTTGAGTCATGCCTCCCCTGGAGCATTTTGCTGGCTAATTGGAGATGTGGTCTTACATACTTTTCAGCTCAGGCTGGCTTTGAACTATAGTCCTCCAGTTCTTAGTCTCCTGAAAGACTAGAGTGTGAGTCACCAGCACCCAGATTTCTATTTCTTTTGGGGTGGAGGAGGGAAATAATGCCCAGCTTATAGCCCAGCTTGTCCTGGAACTTAGAGGTTAGCCTCTAACTTGTGATCCTCTTGTCTTGGCCTCTAGATATTAAAGGCGTCATTTTCCATTCTTCGTGCACAATCCTTTTAAAATGCTGCTCCCAACTCTCTTCTCCATTCCAGCCCCATTCACTACATCTCTATTCATTATCTATTATTCCAGTTCCTTTCCCATTTACCATCCAATCTCCATACTCCTGTGTCCATCCCCAGGCCCAGTGCCCTGCACCCAGCATCGCACTTGTTAACCATCCTCTAGACTCAATTTTCCTTACGTTCTTCATTCCCCATCCTCATTGCTCTGCTTTCTACACGCACTCTTCATTCTCTGTATTCTGTGCTCCATTCTCCACACCTTACTATCCAGACAGTCTTCCTTTTCCTTCTCTATTCTTTATACTCCATTGTCTGTACCCTCCCTGTCTTCTAGCGTCACCTCCACATTCCATGTCCATTCTCCAGAATCCTGTCTCTACTCCCCACACTCCACTCTTGATTCTCCATTTCCTTTCATCATTCACCAATAAAAACTCCTTCACCCACATTCTGTAACTAGTCTGCATGATCTACAATCCCTAGTCTCACAGTATTCAGTTCCCCGGTCTCTAGATTCTGTAGTTTATGTCCTACCTTCCCTCTACTGCCCCTCCCTCATTCTCCAAGCCCACCCACCACCGTCCACACTGCTTTCCCTCCCTCTCTTCATGTTCCCTTCCCCGTTCTCCATTACCCATGCTCCATCCCTGTAACTGTTCTGCCCTCCAGCCTCTATCCCAGCTCTTTCTCCATTTCCAGCTTCCTTCTCCATCCTCCATTTTCACAACTCCTGCCCCAATCTCTATAAGCCATTCTCCATGCTTGACACACACGTCTCCATTTTCCTATCCCATAGGCAACTCTCCATAATTTATTCTCCTCTCCTTTCATCAGTCTATTGTTGGTGTTTTACGTCCTTGTCTGCGGATTTTGCACTCCGCTCTCCTCCTTCCACGCCTGCCTCCCTAGTCTCGTGCCCACTCTGTGCTCCTTGCTTCACACTCTGCTCACCAACTCCATTCTCCACCCTCCACACGTTTTCTGTGCTCTGTTCCGCACGACCAGCCTTCTTGCCCAGGCCGTCGCAGTACTGGGTCTGCGCGCTCTCGGCTTCATCTACACTGTGTGTGTCACTCTTGGCACCGGCACCGGCATCCTGCTCTGTGTCACACCCTGCCACCCGTGCTGCACCTGCCCAAGGCTTGCTTCAGTCTCCAGCCCCGATCCTCCCTCCGCGATCCACTCTCCAGTTGCAGTCTGTCCTTGGTTTCCCACTCTGTATTCTCTGCCACACTCCACACCGCAGGCTCCTGCCGTCTGCCACCCTCTGCACCTCAGGCTCTGGCTCCAGCTCAGGACTGTTCTGCACACTCCACTCTCATCCTTCTCCTGCCCTTATCCCGTCATCCATTTTCCAAGCTCAGTTCTCTGTGCCCCTTCTCCACCTGCCCCTTCATCGTTCACACCACCTTTCCGCGTCACTCTCCATCTCTCTGTCTGTATTCTGTCCTCGGCCCCACAATGCTCCCACAGCCATTCTTCCTTCTGCATGATCCATACTCCACAACACCCCTCTCCCTTCCCCTCCTCCACCTGAACTTCGTGCTCCACAGTCTGCATAGCTTTGTTTGTGCTCCATAACACACAGACCACTCTCTGTCCTCCATGCTCCACATGCCCTCCTCAACCCATACTCCACGCTCCAGCCTCATCCCCCATCCTCATGCTCCATCCTCCGGAATCCAGCCTTCATTCTGCACTCTCCACATTTTACACTTGGAAGTCCATTTTGTCTGTTCTCTCTCCCTCCCCCTCCCTCTCTTTCTCTCTCTCTCCCCCCTCTCCATTGTCCATACCTACGCCCCATTTCCTACTCCAGTGGCCATATCCATTATTTCCATAATCCATGCTCCTCTCTTTAAACCCCATTCTCCCTGGCCTGTGTTCTGTGCTCCGTTCCCTGGGGTCCACACTCCAGTCCGTAGTACCAGCCGTTCCCCGTGCTCCCCGCTCGTGTTCCCCACCGCAGTTCTGTTCTCTGCAGTCCGTGCTCCTTCCTCCCACCCCTCAGCAGTTGGGTGCTATGGCGGTCCCTCATCTTCTCTCCCAGATGCTCCTCTTCCTTCCCACTTCTCTCTGACTTCCAATGCAGCTTCTCCACCTGCCTTCTCGTTTCCTAGAAGCGCATCTCTGGTTAGTACATCCCTTTCACCTCTGACCTGCCTGCCCTTTCCACACATCTTCAGTGCAGAGCAGAGAGTCTTCATGGTCCTCTGGAAGTCATCCTCTACTTGGAGAGAAGGTCCAGGATCTGTCCCTGGGGCCAGCAGCCTGATGTTTTCTCCAGACTAAAACAGGCAAGCAGGCGACTTGCCTTCACTTTCATTAACCACACTTAGTCCTGCACAGCCCTGACCCCATCACCTACACAGCAATCTCTGCTTCCCACACTGAAGCTCTGTTCCCACTAACTGGTGACCCCCACACTCCTCCTCCCCACACCCAGCCCTCCACCCTCTCTGGGTTTGAGGACTCCAGGGATGTCCCACAGTGGAGGATTTGTCCATTTGGCTATGCCACGGAGCAGGGTCCTCAAGGCTCCTCTGTGTTGGGGGCCCATTGTCTGCATGGCCTCGTTTATCCATTCATCAACCCATAGACACTTGAGTTTCCAGTTTGCTCTGGGTAACTGTGAACACAAATGCTCACACAGACCCTGCTTCAGTTCTTGGTCTACGCCCAGAAGTGAGTCAGCTGGGTTGTACAGAGATTCTATCTTTAATTTGTACAGGAAATGACTGGCTGTTTTCCACATGGCTGCACCATGCTACACTCCCAGCCACCGCGGAGATCCAATCTCTCCGTATCTTTGTTGCTGACTGCATTTGTGATAGGGCCCCTCCCAGACCCTGAGAGCCGGTGCACTGCGGTGCCTTCAGGTGGAACGTTAGGTGTGAGGTGTGAGGCGTGTTCTGCTGTAGTTCCATGTGAGGTGTGAGGTGTGTTCTGTGGTTTCCATGTGAGGTGTGAGGTGTGTTCTGTGGTTTCCATGTGAGGTGTGAGGTGTGTTCTGCTGTGGTTTCCATGTGAGGTGTGAGGTGTGTTCTGTGATTTCCATATGAGGTGTGAGGTGCGTTCTGCTGTAGTTTTCATGTGAGGTGTGAGGTGTGTTCTGCTGTGGTTTCCATGTGAGGTGTGAGCTGTGTTCTGCTGTGGTTTCCATGTGAGGTGTGAGGTGTGTTCTGCTGTGGTTTCCATGTGAGGTGTGAGCTGTGTTCTGCTGTGGTTTCCATGTGAGGTGTGGGGGTGTGTTCTGCTGTGGTTTCCATGTGAGGTGTGAGGTGTGTTCTGCTGTGGTTTCCATGTGAGGTGTGAGGTGTGTTCTGCTGTGGTTTCCATGTGAAGTGTGAATTGTGTTCTGCTGTGATCTCCAGGTAAGGTGTGAGTGGTATTCTGCTGCAGTTTTGATGTGTATCTCCCTTATGACTCTTGAGAGTGAACCTCCTTTTTGTTTGTTTGGAGTTTTTTTTGTTGGTTATGGGGCTTGAACTCTGGGCCTGGGCGCTCTCCCTGAGCTCTCCAGCTCAAGTCCAGCACTCTACCACTTAATCCACAGTTCTACTTACAGTTTTCTGTTGGTTTATTGGAAAGAAGAGTCTCGTGGACATTCCTGCCCAGGATGGCTTTGAACTGCGATCCTCAAATCTCAGCCTCCTGAGTAGCTAGGATTACAGGCATGAACCACCAGTGCCCAGGACGATTGAACATCTTTTCATGTGTCTCTTATCCTGTGCATTCTATCTAGAGAAATGTCTATTCAAGTTTGTTGCTCATCTTTTTAAAATTAGGATATCTTATTGTTAGGTTATGGGAACTCTTTATATCGTCTGGATATTAGTTCCTTATGACTACATACATATATGTATATATGTATATATTGACCTGTGAAATGGGACTAAATATTTGGCAATATATTGATTTTTATTTTATGATTATACATAAATATATAAATATAATAAATTTATATTTATCGATATTATTTATATTCATTGTTATCTTTATAGCAATTAATTATATTATTTATTATATTGTACAATATAATGTTGATCATATATTGACTATTGGTTGCTATATTAACTACATTTATAATCATATATAAAGCAATATTCTTTTTTTAATTTTAATTTTTATTTTTTGTGACCATACAGTACAGAGGGGTTACAATTACATAGGCAAGATAATGAGTACATTTCTTATCAAGCATTGCAGCCTCCTCCTTTTTTACCCTTCACATCCCTTCCTAGCCTTCTCCCCCCCACCCCCCGGGCACCAAAGTTGTAAAGTTTGTTTTCGACATGACAACTTGTACTTCTCTAAAGCAATATTCTTATATAAATTATAAATCACATATATAAATACTGGCAATTACATAGATGAATAGTTTAATCTATCTATCATCTGTTGAACTCAGGGCCTGCTGCTTGCCTGGCAGTTGTTTTCCCAGTTCAGACTCATCCCCAGCCCTTTTGGCTTTAGCTCTTTTTTCTGATAGCGTTTTTCATTTTTGTCGAGGGCTGGCCTCAGACTACGATCCTCCTGTTGTGCCTCCCATTTGACCTGGAAGACGGGACATGCCACTGTGCCCTTCTTGTTTTGCTGACATGGGATCTTGTTAACATTTTGCTCTGGCCTCAGACCCAAATCCTAATCTTGGCTTCCCTGGTGGCTGAAGTCATAAGTGTGAGTCACCACGTCTGGCTCCCTTATTGAGAATACTTGCATGTATGATCATCAGGAAAATCGGCTATAGTTTCTTTCTGTTGTTTCCTCATCTGGTGTTTGTAGAATGAGTGTGGTATTGTTCCTTCCCTTTCTATTTTATGGAACTGCTTGAGGACTCTTCGTGTCATTAGTTCTTGTTTAAACCACAGAGAATCTATCCTGTGCTGGGCTCCTCTTTGCTGGGAGATTCTTTGTTACTGCTTTGACATCGTTGCTGCTTATAGATCTATTGAACTTGTTTATATCCTCTTGGTCCAATTTTGGTAGGTCATAAGTGTCTAGAAACTTACTTCTTCTACATTTTTAATTTATTGGAATGTAACTTTTCCAAATATTCTCTAATAATCCTCTGGATTTCTGTGCTGTCTATTGTCCCTGTTTTCATCTCTAGTTTTGTTACTATGGGTCTTCCTTATTTCTCTTGGTTAGTCTGGCCAAGACTGTTAACAAGCTTGTTTATCCTTTCAAAGGACCAGCTCTTTGTTCCTCCTACTCTTTGTGTTTTAATCTCCTTTTCACTGTTTTCTGTCCTTCCCAGTCTTTATTACTTCTTGGGGCTGGCTTGTTCTTCTGTCTTGTGGTTTACCGTTGTTGTTGCGGTGTACCGTTGTTGTTGCGGTGTACCGTTGTTGGGGAGATCTCTGACCTCTCGAAGCAGGTCCTCTGAGCTTTCTCTTCGCACTGCTTTGGCTGTGACCGGCAGGTTCTGCATCGTTGTCTTTTTACTTCTGTTTGATCTTAGGAATGTTTTAATTTCTTCCTTGATTTCTTCAATGAATCATTAAAAATATATTGTTCAATCTTAATGTGGTGGTATAGTTTCTTCTGTTCTTTCTTTCCCTTTCTTTTTACAGTTTTTATTAGTGTATACTAGTTGTACAGGGAGGTTCATTCATTGTGACATTTCTGTACATGCATAGGATGTATTCCAACCCAACTAAACTCCCATCTCTCTCCCTTGCCCTCTTCCCTTCTAAAACCATTCAAAAAGGTTTTACTGTTCTGTTTTCATACATGAAATAAGCTTCTTCGATAGTATTTGTCCTCACTCACCATCTCCATGTGCCCCTCCTCTCTGCCCTCCCAGCCACACCTGCCTGCCCCCCGCCGCCCAGCCCACTTTCCTGCCATTCCTTTGCTCTTGTGCATGAGTTGCCCAAGGGGTGTCACATGATGTTTCACATGTGCATATATTTCCTCAGAATAAAACTCTTTATTACTTCCTCCTTCCCAGCCTTTCAGCTGGTGTTTACTGAATTGTTTATGTCATCTTCTACATAGGTAGAATGTATTCCAAAATAATTCACCTCTGTCTTTCTTTTTCCTCCCTTTCCTCTAATTCCCCCAACAGTCCCACTGATAAAATCATGGTCCTTAACAATCACCCATTCATCTAGATAGCTATCAATCAATCAATCAATCATCTATCATCTATTTGTCTTCTACAACCCATCCATGAACGCCTATGTCCTTTAGCTCTGACTTCTACAAATGGGCAAAGCACATGATATTTGGCTATCTGAGCACACCATGACGGCCTCCAATCCCACCCATTTTTCTACACACGACATAGTTTCACTTCCCTCTTGATTTCATTTCTTGTATGAAATCCTTTCATCGTTTTGCATTTGTTAAGACTTGCTTTATGGCATCAACTATGAAGACATTTGTGCAGTCAGGATGAGGGGCAGGCCCATCACCCCAACAGATCTCTACTGCCTGTGACCCCTCTTCCTCCTCCAGCACCCCAGAGCTCTCTGTTGCAGAAGTTGCAGATGGGATAGCACCGTGCATACCTTTCCCCTTCTCATTTCTTTCACTCTGAAACTTATTTTGAGGTGCTAAGCCTGGTGACTGACCCCTGCAGTCCTAGTACCTACAAGACAGAGTGGGAGGACCATGGGTTCGAGCCAGCTTGGGCTGTGCAGTGATACCCTATAAAACAACAAAGAAAACTTAGGGACAGGAGTGTGGCTCCATGGTAGAGCACTTAACTTGCATTTACAAGGACGTGAGCTCCACCCCCAGCAGTGGAAAAAATCATTTGGAGAGTCATCTTTATTGTTAGGTTGTATTGATGATCTTTGATTTTGTTGATGGTTAGCATTCTATTATCTAAGTGGACCACTATTTATTGATTGATTTTTGTCCTTTTAAAACTTATATTCAAGTAGCTGTACAAAGGAGCCACCCTCCAACAAATTAGCTCATGAACACAATGCATCTCGATCGGCATCACCCCTTCATCTTTCTCCCCATCCTTTCCAGCCCTACCCTTCCGCTCAATTTTCTTCATTTTGCAAGCTATGCATTGAATTCAACAGATCCGTGCATAAGTGCAGTATGTCTTCATGTAGGTTACCTTCCATCCTTCTCCCCCATCTCCACCATCCCTCAAGTTACCTAGTTCCACATGCACGCAGGTACATTGAATGTAATACCTGTTTGCCCTCCCTTCTCTTTCCATTCTTCTGCCTCCTTCTGCCATGATCAAACATGTTTCTGCTTCCAGGTTTCGTTGTGGTAAACTGTTCCTTGGTGGTTCAGTGGAGTTAGTCCTCCCTTCAGCACACTACACTTGGACTGTTTCCTTGTATATGATTCCTGTATAGGTTTTCGTATTTGTTTATAATTTACTCTAACTTCTACATATGAGAGAAAACATGTGACCTTTGTCTCTCTGAGTCTGATTCACTTCACTTAACATAATTTGTTCCAGGTCCATCCATTTTCCCGAAAATAGCATATCCTTTCTAATAGATGAGTAAAATTTATTGTCTATGTATACCACTTGATCCACTCTTTGATTGTAAGGCATCTGGGCTGTTTCCATAAGCTAGCTATTGTGAATAGTGCAGCAATGAACATGGATGTGCATGTGTCTTTACCATATCTTGACTTGTAATGACCTAAGTAGATGCTGCATCATAGGGAAGTTCTATGTTTAGGTTTGGGTTTTTTTTTTGTTTTGTTTTGTTTTTTTTTGAGGAATCTTCAAACCACCTTCTAGAGTTTTCTCACTAGTTTACATTCCCACCAACAGTGCACTGAGGTCCTTACCCCCACCCCACCCCACATCCCCACCAACATTTGTTGTTTGAATTCTTGATGTTGGCCAACCTAACTAGGGTGAGATGGAATCTCAAAGTTGTTTTTATTTGCATTCCCTTTATGGCCAGAGATACTGAGCATTTCCTCGTGTTTATGCTGGCCATTCTTCTGAGAAGTCTCTATGTCGCTTCTTTGCCCATTTATTAATTGATCTATTGATTCTTTGGTGGGGGTTAGTTTTTTGGGCTCTTTGTATATTCTGGATATCAGGCTTTTGTCAGCAGTATAACTGGTTTTTTTTTTTAATCTCCCATTCCATAGGCTGTCTTTTTAGGTTAGTAACTATGCCCTTTGAGTTAGGGTTAGGGTTAGGGTTAGGGTTAGGGTTAGGGTTAGGGTTAGGGTTAGGGTTAGGGTTAGGGTTAGTAACTATGCCCTTTGCACCGCAATCCCATTTGTCAAGTCTTTCTCTGATTTGCTGACTGAGGCCCTGGAATTCTACTCAGAAAGTTCCTGCCTGTGCCAATAAGTTCTGGTTTTTATCCCAATCCTTCCTCTAGAGGTATCAAGGTTTGGAGTCTTACATTGAGATCTTTGACCCATTTTTAGTTGACATTAATGCAAGCTAATAGACAAGGATCCAGTTTCATTCTCCTATGTATGGGTGTCCAGCTGTCTCAACACCATTTGTTGAAGAGGTTTTTTTTTTTTTTTTTCAAACATACAGCTTTCTTGTCAAATGTCAGATGGCTGCAAGTATATGACTTTATTTCTGGGTCTTCTGATCTATTCCCTTGGTCTTCAGGACTATTTTTGGGCTCATAGAAAACTGTGTTGTTGTTTTGTTGTTGCTCAGTTAGTTTGGGTTTTGGTTTTTGGCCAGTACTGGGACTTAAACTCAGGGCCTGAGTGCTATCCCTGAGCTTCTTCTGCTCAGGTTAAATGTTTTACCACTTGAGCCACAGAGCCACTTCAGGCTTTTTCTGAATAGTTTACTACAGATAAGAGTCTCACAGCCTTTCCTGCATGGGCTGGCTTCAAACTGCAATCCTCAGCTCTCAGCCTCCTGAGTTGCTAGGATTACAGACGTGAGCCACTGGTACTTGTTATTATATTTCTGTAGCAAAGTTTGAAGATTGGAGCAATGATAACCGGCAGCATTGTTCCCACCCCCAGATTGTTTTGGCTGTTTGATGCCTTTTAACCACTTATTCTATCTCTTTATCCCTTGTTGGACATCTGGGTGACTTCCACTCTTTGGTATTATAAAGTCTTATGAATATCCATATACATGGCATATTTTTGGTATAGGGCAATATTTGAGATATACTTTTACCTGTCTTTTTGTTAGCATATAGTCATCATTCAAAAAGTTCTATTGTGATATTTCTATACATGCATCTCTCTGTCACTCTCTTATTCTCCTCCTTTTAAACTATTTCTAATGGGCTTTGATATTCTACTGTTTGTTGGCATTGGAATTTAAAGTGAGCTCCTTGCATGTTCCGGACAAGTTCTCTACCTCTCAAGCCACGCCGCCAGCCCCCTGGCTTTCGTTATGCTTCAGATGGGACCTTATGGCTTTTGCCCAGATCTGCATCATGATTCTCCTACTTAAACCATACATGTGGCTGGGATTATAGACATATGCCACGCTGTCTGTTATACATATTATGTTATACATGTTATTCACGTATCTCTATGTATAGAATTTATGTCTATATTCTCCTGTTTTCCTATGTGCTTATCATGTAATTCAGTCATCTTAACCCACCCATTACACTCTTCTTTCCCTCTCCCTCCCACTGCTCCCCCCCATTTTCACATCACGTTTTTTACATCCAGGATCCACAAATTAGAGAAAACCTGACAGTCTCCAGTCTATTTTCCTGCAGAAGGCTAATTTTATCTTTCTTTACAGCCAGATAGCACTCCACTGTGTCTGTGTACCACGCTTTCTTTATCCATCCTTCAGTTTGCAGGTATCTAGTCTGAGTTCACAGCTTGATTGCTGTGTACAGTGCAGCAAAAACACATAGCATGCAGGGTTTGAGTTCCTTCTGACCAGTGCCCAGGAGTGACGTAGCAGGGTCCCATGCTACTTCTGGCTTCTGTTCTTGATTATGTTTTTAAAGGAATTACTGTGCTGTCAGTGGTTTTACTTGTCTAGGTTCCCACTGACAGCACACGAGGCTTCCTCTTCCCCAGTATCATCACCAACACTTGTTGTTGTTTGAGGTCTTGATTACGGCCAATCTGACAATATCATTCTGATTTGCACTTCCTTCACCGCCAGAGATCTTGAACATTCCTTCATGCATCTATTGGCCAATATATTTCTTCTTTTCAAAACCGCTCAGGTCGTTTGCCAGTTTATTAATTAGATTATTTGTCCTTTGGCTGTTGAAGTTTTTTAGTTCTTTGTATGTTCTAGATATGAACCCTTTGTCCAATTAAGAGATTGTCCCCCCTTCTGCTGGTGGTCTCTTGAGTACAATAATGGTTTGCTTTGCGGTGCAGAAGTTCTTTCACTTGATGTAATCCCACTTGTCAGTTCTTGTTCTTGTATCTGAACTATTGGAGTCCTGTCAGGAGAGCAGTTACCCAACTATCATGCTAGAGTGTTTTCTCTGTTTTCTTGTAGTTATTTCAGTTTCAAGTCCTACTTTAATATCTTTGATCCATTTGGAATCAATCTTCTTTTGTACAGAGTGAGAGAGGGATCAAATTTGCAAGTTTCAGTCTTCTACATGTGGATATCCACTTTTTCTAGCACCTTTTTCTTCTCCACTGTGTTTTTGTAAATAATCAGGTGGTTGTAACTATGTGGGTTTGTTGTGGATTTTTATATTGCATTCTATTTTGATTTTCAGGTTTGCTTTTGTGCCGGTGCCAAGCTGTTCCTATTGCTGTGGCTCTGTAGTGTAATTTGAAGTCCACCAACACTGCTGATTTTGCTCAGGATTTCTTTAGCTATTCAGAAGCTTTACTTCCATATGAATTTTAGGATTCGCTATTTATTTTAGAGAAGGGCACTGGGATTTTAATGGAAACTGTTTTGAATGTGTGACTGCTTTGGGTAGTGTAGCATTTTCAGAGTATTTTATCATCTGAGGACTTGTGATCATCAGGGAGGTGTCTTTCCATCTTCTAATACTCCTACATCTCTCTTTAGTGTTTTCGAGTTTCAATGTAGATACTTTTCTCCTTCCTACTTTTAGTCCAAGGATTTTATTTTTTGAAGTCATTGTGACTGGGATTATTTTCCTGGTTTCCTATCTGGTAATGACACATAGAAATGCTTCTGATTTTTTGTGTATTCATTCTGCAATGGATGTAATTTTTTTTTCCTTGTAGGTAAATACATAGAAATGACTGCATCACAGGGTAGCTATCAGCTTAACTGTCAAAAATGTGGACACTGGGCATAGTTCCCACAGGGTGAGAGCCCGGGGCATTTTTTTTATTTTTGTGTTTTGCCAGTGTTTGAACTCAGGGACTGGATGCTGTCCAGGAGCTCTGTTTGGCTCAAAGCAAGTGTTCTACCACTGTGAGCTTCAGCCCCACTTCCATACTGGAGATGACAGGGCATGAGCCACCAGCACCTGGCTGCTCTTTCTGCTTCTGCTCCCGTGGCTCCTGCGGGCTGATTCTCTGGAGCTGAGCATCTCCGTGGACTTGTTGGACATCTCTGTCTCTTCTTGGGTAAAATATCTATTCACCACGTCTTTCACCGTTTCTTAAACTAAACTGTTTATTTTCTTAAAATTTCAAGACCTCTTTACATCAGTTTTATGGTTTGTGGAGATTTTCCCCAGGCCTGTGATTTTGTTCGTTTCCTGAACTATATTTGAGGGAGCTGGAATTTTTTATCATGGGCTTGCTTGGGAGGTACTCTTCTGTTTCGCAGTCAATCTCTTTGTATATATTTATCCCAGTATCAAACAATATTTTTTTTCTTCCTGGTGGCACTCGTTTGAACTCAGAGCCTTGAACTCTACCACTTAAGTCACACCATCAGCCCTCTTAGCTTTCATGACTTGTCAGATAGGGTTCTTGCACATTCTGACAGGGATGGCCTTGGAGCATGGCCCTCCTTCCCACAACCTCGCATATACATGGGAAGACAGACATAACCACCACACTCAGCTCCTTCTTTGGGATTGGGTCTTTTGCTTTGGGAGGAAGGCTGGCTGGCCTCAAATCATAACCCCCTCCCAAATAGTTGGGATGGTAGGCATGAGCCACTGAGCATGGTCTGAATTAATTCTTGATGTGGAGTGGTTTTAACCTCCCAGCTTTTCTTTTGCAGTTATTTGGCTTCTGCAGTTCCACGGGGGTCATAGCAACAGCTCATCACATGCCCCAGTAAAGACGTCTGCACACTGCACCGCCCCTGACCTGAGCCCCGGATCAGTGTGAGGAGAGCTGACATCTCAGCGTGCCCGGCTGCCAGGCCGTGAGCGCGGTGCATCTCTCTCTCTCTGTGGACCAACGTCTCCTTCTCCCTCTCAGTAGCATTTTGTGGCTTTGAGCAGGCAGATGGTGTTTTGAATGTATCTTTTTTCAGGTTTATTCTGACCTTCGATCCTAATTTTGGTGCCATTGTAAAAGTAAATGTAATTTTTTTTTCAACTCCTGATGGCTCATGGCCAATGTTTGTCCATTTTATTTAAATTGTTGCAGCACCTGATGAAAAGTTGTTGGTGTTCTTTTTTAGGATTTATATAATCTAGAACTTTGTCTCTAATGACCACTTTGGCAGTATCCTACATTCCTCCCCTTCTCCTCCCCCCCCCCTCCTCCTCCTCCTCCCCCTTCTCTTCCTCTCCTTCTCCTCCTCCTCTTCCTTCTTCTTATGTAGGGGTTTGAACGCAGGGCCTCACACTTGCTAAGTGGTCCCGGGTCAGGTGTTGTGTGGCTGGAGTCCTCTATGGCTTCAGGGCAGCTAGGAGACTGGCCCCCATCCTGGATGGATCCCAGGATGTGAAGGCTGTGGAGTGGGAGCAGCCAGGCCCTCAGTTGGGGTACCCAGTTGCCATGGGAAGCCAGCAGCCCTCCACCAACCCCAGGGCAGTCCACAGGAGCAAGGACAGGAGCTCTGGATCAGTGGCAGCCTGCAGGGACCCGCCGACTCCCAAGGGGGCAGGAAGTCAGCGGTGAGCACCAGCCATTGAGTCCCCGCTGCCTCTGACCCCAGGGGGTGACTGGATTCAAGCGGTGGCAGATCTGTAGGATGCAGGCTCTGTGATGGAAGGGCCCAGGTAGGGCAGGCAGCATGGGCAGCACATTTCAACAGCTCCTCAGAGAAAGGATGCGCCCAGAGCACTTCCCTGGCAGTGTTCTGGGGGCAGAGGTGGTGAGTTCCCTGGGCTCGGGCTGAAGAAGCGAGATCAGCTGCTATCCTTGGATATTGGGGCCAGGCAGAGTCAAACCATGCACTGGAGCCAGAGGGTTGCCTTGGTACTGAACACCTAGTGTCCTGGAATCCAGGGGCCTGCTGCACCCGGTGGCACCGGTCCTGCCCAGGCCCACCCCGCGCTGGGCCCATGCAGGGCCACCCTGTCCGCAGCTCCCGGGCAGCGCGGGCAGCTGGCCCTGGCTGTGCTCATCTCCCTCTAGGAGACAAGATCCAGGGAGACCTGGATCCCACATTCTCTCCCACAGAGAATCCCCGGAGGAAGTTCAGGGTTTCTCCCTAGGGTGTCTGTGTGCCTGTGGTTCATCTGAGGCCTGATTCTGAGCTGCCACCCCGGTGGATGGCTGGGCAGACAGGCGGCTGGCAAAGCTGGGCTGAGGAGCTTTCTGAAGCCCTCACAGACCATCCCCCCAGCCCTGCCTATTTCAAAGCTCCTGTGGTGGGCTGTGTGTGCTCCGGAGGCTTGACCGCAAGGCCTGGGCACTCTTTCAACCACTTGAGCCACTGCTCCACTTCAACTTTTTGCTGGTTATTGGAAATAAATGTCTCTTGAATTTGTCTGCCTGGACTGGCTTTGGACCGTGATTCTCAGATCTCAGCTTCCTGAGAAGCTAGGGCTGCCGGCGTGAGCCACCAGTGCCGGTTCAAATTTATGCTTTTTCTTTTCTTTCTCTCAGTCAAACATGGAGTCCTCTTTCCTTTCTGAAGTCTGCTTTTCATCCCGATCCCCTGCTGGGGCCTTTTCTCCCAAGTGTGGTCCCGATGGTGACGTGGTCTCAGCGGGGCATGGCAGCCACACCGCAAAAGACAAGGGCATCACGCAGCTCAGGGGCCCCAGGGGCCCAGGTGGCCGCTGGTCCTCACAGCCTTGGCACAAGTCACTTAGTGGAGGTAAGGCTCAGCCTTGAGCAAATGAGCCAAGCCAGAACAAGAGGCCCTGAGTTCAAGTCTCAGGACTGGCACAAGAGCAAGTCACTGCCCAGGCCCCGGGCTGCAGGATGCAGCCCAGCGAAGGGATTGTGGGACAGTGGCACAGGCCTCCAGCTCAAGCCACCTTGTCCTCCAGTCCACACTCCAGACGCCTGGCAGCTTTGTCCCCATAACTGGGGATCTGTGCACCAGCCTGACCCTGGCATCTCCTCTCCCGGATGGTCAAGCTCCTCCCTGGAGCGTTTCCAGGCTAAGCAAACAGGAACTGATCCCCTCTCACTTTCAGGTGTGATTTCGTCACTGTGTGGATGACATTTCAAGGTGGATGCCATCTGCAGGCAAGCAGGGACGGTCACCCGTGTCCCCGGGGAGGTCCGCCCCCTGGATGGTCACCCGTGTCCCCCGGGAGGTCCGCCCCCTGGATGTCACCCGTGTCCCCCAGGAGGTCCGCCCCCTGGATGGTCACCCATGTCCCCCAGGAGGTCTGCCTCCCTGGTAATCCCGTTCCCAGGTCAGTTGCCACAGGAGCCTGCGTGCTTTCAGTTGACAACAGAACCACCTGAGAATCCACAGGGCTCACACCGGGAGGTCTCTGCAGCCCTCAGGTCTACAGGGTATGGGGCCAGTGCACAGGCTCTGTTTGGGAAGTGGACAGCAATGATGGCCGTAATGACGTGTTTAACGCCCCTGGGCAGTCCACCTGGCAGTGGGCAGTGAGGAATTTTATGCCATGTATACTTTGCCACCATAAAACAGATTAAATCTATTTTGTCTTACATCTATTTTTAGATTAGCCTGTGGAGATTTGACTCTGATCCGGACACTTAATTTGTACAGTGAGAACAGCTTATTGTTGTTTAATCAAATAGCAAAGCTGTTTATTCTGGAGCTGTGGGGAAATCCTTTAATGTCTCTGAAATGCTCTTGTTTGTTATGTTTAACAAGTGGAGGGCTGGGTTGTGGCTCCGTGGTGGAGCACCTGCCCAGCAAGCACAAGGCCCTGAGTTCAAGCTCTAGCAGACAGACAGGGTTCTTCCCCATAACGTCCAGGCTCCCTGCAGGGAGGAAAGCTTCTGAAGTCCTGGAGAGTGGGCCTTGCTTCTCTGAGGACCCCACATTGGGGCAAAGCTCTGTGCCTGGTGCAGGAGGAAGAAGTCAAGGACACACCGCCCAAGACCGTGGGTCCCACAGAGCCTAAAACAGTCTCTGGACTTCAAGGGGAAAGAAATTGCTGCCTCACAACCTACCCAGATGAAGTAATATCAGATCACCCAGTATCTACTTGGAGTTTTACCATTTTTTCCCTCTCCACACCTAAAACGCTTTGGGCAGTGCACATCTGCAACCCTGGCCCTCAGGATAGCAAATTAGGGCTCCAGCTCAGGCCACATAGTAAGCTATTGTCTCAAAAAGAAAAAAGTCTAAATATTTGACCTAAAACAAAGTTGGTTGGGCACGGGTGGCTCACACTGTAATCCTGGTGACTCGGGAGGCTGAGATCTGAGGATCTCAGTTCAAACCCAGTCTGGGCAGGAAAGTCTGTGAATCTATCTACAGTGAACCCGTAGACAGCTGGAAATGGCACTGTGGCTCAAAGTGGTAGCGCGCTAGTCTTGAGCAAAATGAGCTCAGAGACAGCGCCCAGGCAGCGCCCTGGCCCCAGAGGAGAGTGTCAGCCTTCCCTGCCCCCCTTTCTCCAAGCAGAGGCAGCATGCCCTGCCTCTGCCCACAGGGGCCTCGGTGGCTGCCCCGTCCAAGCCGCAGGCCCATGGTGTCCTCACCATACCCAGCCCAGATGGCTGAGCATGCAGGAACCAGTGATGAGCCAGGAAGGAGCTGGGGTCTCCCTGGTTGTACAAGGTAAGAGGTGAGGTCCAGAGGGAAATTGCATCCCAGGGCACCCTGTCCAGCCCTCCCAGGGGCCCGGGCAGGGAGGGGACCTCTGTCACAAGGGGCAGCATCAAAGAACCAGCTCCAGGCCAGGCCTCCCATCGGGCCCAGTGTTTTGGAGGTGCAGGCCAGCAGAGTGGAGACCCGACAGCCCTCTCTGTGGCACCACCACACCCCATGGGAGGCAGGCACCACCCCGTGGGAGGCCAGGCACCACCCCATGGGAGGCCAGGCACCACCCCGTGGGAAGCCAGGCACCACCCCATGGGAAGCCAGGCACCACCGTGGGAAGCCAGGCACCCGGCAGCCCTATGCCCTGGCCCTGCTCTCTCCTGCTGACATGGCGGGGAACAGGGGGACAGAGGGCTATAGGACCCCTGCACCTCCCCAGCCACACAGACCCTTCGGGAGTCTTCCCTGGCCAGCTCTCATCTGTCCACCTGCCCACACCCACAAGTGCCCCTGTGCTCTCCCGCCCACTCCCAGACCACCTGCTCTGCCCCCACACAAGAACCCCAGTTCCCCGAGCCCCCTCAGGCCGCAGGACCCCTGTGCAGGCCGCAGGGCCCCTGTGCAGGCCGCAGGGCCTCAGCACCCCTCACCTGGCCACCAGAACCCAAAGCTGCCTGGATGCGCCCTCAGACTCCAACCCGTGGACCCCGCCACGGAGAGGGCGGGGGGCTCAGAGCCCGCGCACACTCTTGGCTGCCTCTGGGCAAAGCCCACGGAAGGTCCCCGCGGCACACGCGCTACCCGTGCGCTTTGGAGAGGGGGAGCGGCGCTGATTTTGAAATCCTTTTGAAAATGTTCCTTTGTTTTGTTTTATTTAGAAATTTCCCAAATTTTTTACCAAGTTAAAGAGACAACCACAAGAATGTGAACCCTGGGTGGACGAAGGCACAAACAAACCCTCCCCCAGCACCCAGTCCCCCCAAACCACAGCCCCCAACTCAGCCACAAAAAATGCCAAACATGAGTGAAAAAGTACACAGCAACGTGGACAGAGCTGGGCGAGGGGCATGGAGCTTCTCCATGCACTCACGAGCACGTGTGCACGTAGCACACATACACACACACACACAACAGCACATGCCTGCACACACATGCCTGCACACACAAGCAATGCATTTCTGCACGCACACGTACATGCACACACAATCAGCATATGCCTAAATACATGAGCAATACACACTGGCACACACGTGCGTGCACACACAAGCAATGCATTTCTGCACACACACGTACATGCACACACAATCAGCATGTGCCTAAATACATGAGCAATACACACTGGCACACACGTGCATGCACACACAAGCAATGCATTTCCGCATGCACATGGATAGACACACACAATCCACACGTGTCTGTGTATGCATGTGTGTGCTCATGCACACACCACTTGTGCACACACCACACACCTCTGCGTGTGGCACACACTCATGAACCAGTGTGTGATGTGCATACAGTCACACAAGCACACCCTACTTCTGTAGGGGAACCCTAATAGCCTCAGGGCTAACTGCCACCCACAAAGAACTCAGTGGGCATCAGCTGCTGGAGCCAGCCCCCCTGCTGTCCCTCAAGGCTGACACCTTCACAAGGGCTCCAACCCTTTCCCTGGAGGCCTTCCCTGCCTCCAGAGCGTGGGATCCAGTTGATCTTTTGGAGATCTCTCTGAAGCCCACCCCACCCCCAGCTTCCTCCCCAGCCCAGTCCTCCCCTACAGGGGTAGCCTTCTTTGGCCCAGGACTTGTCCCTAAGAAAGCAAGTTGGATTCAACCCCAGGACCTCCTGCCCCAAAGCTCAGCACAGCCCTGCAGGCCAGAGGCCGGGCTCTGCACCACCCACCGGTGGCCGTGGCTGGGCTGATGCCTCTCCCACCCCAGGGGCACCTGGCCAGCACTTGGAACCCTGCTACTGGGATGGCTCCAGACAGGGGAGCCCCGAGAACGCGGCCAGGGGCTCTCCTGCGCTACAGGTCACAGCTCTGGGAATGTGGATCCCCACTCCTGACAGAGGCAAGTGTAGCTGCGACTGGGCGCTCTGCGGGCAGAGACAGGAAGGAGAGGATGTTGGCCTTTCAAAATGTTTACTACATCAGGAAATTAATTCGCTACATGCCGGCTTCAGTGACGAAAATAAACACACACACACACACACACACACACACACTTGCTAGGGACAAACGGTCCACGGGCCAGCCCGGGATCCCCACTCCGGGGATAGACCCGAGGGTGTGGGCAGGCCGGGGCCACAGACTGAGAGCCCAGCCAGACCCTGCCCCCACCCCTCCCTTCCCACCCCTCCCCTGCTCTGGCTGTCTCTTCTACACAGCCAGGCTCCTTTCTTCCTCTCTACTCTGCTGAGGGGGCAGACACCCTGCAGCCTCAGGAATGTGGCTTTCTAGAGCCCCAGAGAGACCCGTGCCAGCCCCACACTGGGAGCAGCCTGCTGGGGCGGGTCTTGGCTGAGGGAGGCCTCTTGGCCCTGCCCTGGCCCTGGTGGCCAGCCCACTTCCCCTAAGCTGTGCAGGCTGTGGTGGTGTGTGTGGTGTGTGTGGTGTGTGTGGTATGGTGTGTGGTTGTGTGGTGCAGACACCCTGACTACTTAGACAAGGCTCAAGGCTTCAGGTGACTGTGGACCAGGCTGAGGCTCAGTACTGCTGGTGGCTAGGGCATGAGGCCTGGGCACCACCAGGCCAGACTCCACAGGGAACTGGGACAGGCCTCCAGCCCTCCGCTTCTCCCCCCTGCTGTCCATACCCACCTGCCTACTACGCCCTGTCCCTCCAGGCGCCCCCCTCCCGTCAAGCGAGGGGCTGAGGGCTGAGCCGCAGCACTCTGAGCATGGCTCCTGGGTCCTGGCTTCCATTGTGAAGTGTAACTCAGCGTCCCCTTGCTGAGCCTGCCTGTTGGCGCGGGCACCTTGTGAGGCGCTCGCTTCTGCCTGTCAAGGGGCCAGCCAGAGCCAGACTCCGCTCCGGTCTGCTCACCTGCTGGCCACGCCTGTTGCCACAGCACAAGTTGAGGCCACACGAGGCCTTGTCTATACCAGTGTGGCTCTGCCCTCCTCCCAGCAGGAGCCAGCCTGCCTCTGCCCCCGCCCCCCACACACACAGGCAGAGGAGCTTCGGTGGGTGAAAGGGAAAGATGGCACCTGACCCTGCTGCCCCAGCACCCAAGTAACATCACAGGGCCCCAGGGCTGCAGGGCCCAGGACAGGCTCTGCCTCCTCCACCCTGTGTCCCCAGGGGCCCTCCACACAGAGGCCCCAAGGCCTCCCTCACCCCTCCATGCTTTGCTCCAAGTACCCAGGCTGCTCTTCTGCATGCACACACTTACTGGGCACCTGGTGCCTGAGGGAGGGGCTTAAGACTGACAATGACTGGTCCCAACAAGAGCAAAGGCACCAAAGGGCACAGCTGCAGGTCTGCTCTCTGGAGCCTGCCACCATCCTACTCTGAGGGCAGAGTTCTCTATGGCCCAGACAGCCACATTACATTGGGAATGTGCTGGGGCAGGTGCCCAGACAGCCACCCTGGTATCTCAGACACTGATGTCATTGTCTAGGTGAGTGGATGGCGGGTGGGGGGGGGGGGACTTACCCCAACAAGACAGGAAGACAGGAAGCCTGCCCCAAGGAGGAAGGGGCTCTCAGGTCCATCTCTGAGCCCTCTGGGTCTGGACAATAGAGACCTTCTGTTGTGCCCGTCCTGGGCCAGCAGGGCTCTGTCTCCCATCCCCCACTCCACCCCTCCTGCCAAGTGCCAAGCCTTGAGAACAAGTACCCATGCCTGTGTCGGTAGAGTCCAGGTCTGGGGAAACAATTTGCCTTGGGTCAAGGGTCATGGCTTATTTCATAACAAGACTGGGAGAACAAGGCTTAAAGCCAGTGCCAAGATACCCAAGTACCCCCACTAGGAAGACACATAGGTTGGAGTGGAGAACAAAAAAAAGCAGGAGGAAGGAGAAGCTGGGTGGAGGGAGAGGCTGAGTGGAGGGAGAAGCTGGGTCAAGGGAGAAGCTGGGTCAAGGGAGAAGCTGGAGGGAGGGAGAAGCTGGAGGGAGGGAGAAGCTTGGTGAAGGGAGAAGTCAGGTAGAGGGAGAAGCTGGAGGGAGCTGGCCCCACAGACCCAAGGGGCTGACGGGAGGCTGAGTGGAGCCTGAGCCCCAGCTTGACTCCACACACCATTGTCAAAAGAATAAAGCTAATACCCCCAGACTCTGCACGAGAACTTGGGTTCTTCTGGGTCAGGTATTGCATGGTCGCCTCCGGGCTCCCCGCCTGTCCTCCCTCGTGGGGCTCCCCCTCACAGGTACTCTCAGAGCCAGCTTCTGACCAGCCACCCCAGAGCCCTCTGAACCCCCTGGAGTTTCCCTTCCTGCCTTCTTGTTTCCAGCCACCTTTGTCCCTATACCATCACTAGCCAGGCCCAAAGTCCACGCCCCCGTCTGTGCCCCTCTTCCTGGATTGCCCCTCTTGTTCCTCACCACAAACTCCGCTGGGCTATTGTGCAGGTGCTGTTTGGGGCTTGGAGGGTTTCATTTTAGCCTCTGAGGTCTTTAGATTGGGGCAGAGGGGAGAGGCCTTCACCTCCAGGCAATTTTTAGGTGTGCAATGTGCTGCTTCTTCCCACACTAACACTTAGGATCTTCTGTGGATCTCTTACAGAGAAAGCCCAGGCCAGAGGAGGAAGCTCTTGGCCAAGGTCTTGTAGAGCCAGAAGAGACCCTTCCCCATACCCGTGGCCCTCGTATGCCGTCCCCATCCAGCTCCATCTTGGCAAGTGAAATGCCTTAAGGCATAGTCTGTGTCTTGGCCCTGGTCTCAGACACAATCGTGATGGCCTCCAAATCCGCAAGTCGCAGATGGAGAGAACATGAGGCAGTATTGTATTTCTTGGCCAAGGAATTTATTGACATTTCTTTAGCAATAGGTTTCCAGTTATCAAATCAACGTGCTACACAATTGTAGAAGAAATGGTAGTGATATGTGGGTGGATGGATGGACAGATGGATGAATGGCTATATGGATCAATGAGTATTGGAATGGATGGATGGATGGATGGATGGGTGGGTGGGTGGGTGGGTGGGTGGATAGATGGGTGGGAAGTTGGTTGGATGAATACGTGGATAGATGGATGAGTGTATGGATAGATGGATGGGGAGTTGGTTGGACAAATGGGTGGATAGATGGATGAGTATATCACTAGATGGATGGGAAGTTGGTTGGATGAGTGGGTGAATAGTAAGTGTATAAATGGGTGAATGGATAAAAGTGTAGGAGGATGGATGGGTAGATGAAATGAGTGGATGAATGGATGGATGATGGAGGGATGGATGGCTGGATGGATGATGGATAGTGATGAGTGGATGATGGATGGATGGATAGATGAGCATATGAATGGATGGACAGATAGATGGGAAGTTGGTTAGATGGATGAGTGGGTGAATTGATGTCTATGAATGGGTGAATAGGTAGATATGTGAGTGGAGGGAGGGAGGGAGAGGTGGATGGACGGACGGGCAGGTGGGGAAGGGCAACTGTTGTGTTGGAAGTGTGTGTGTGAGTGAGTAGGATGGGTAGGGATACCTGAAAGACTTAGTGGGCTTCCGGATGGGCCTTTCTTCGGCCCCGCTCTGAGCATTCTAAGTGGCTGCAGATGCACCTGTCACTGAGACCGTGGTCCCATGCTGTAACCCCCAGCAGCGTGGCCTCGCAATCCCCAAATAAGGTGGACAAAGTCCACACTGGCCCAGAGCGCAGGAAGTCTGGGCAGGGTCGGAGGCCTGCTCCCGGACCTGAAGTCAGTTCCTTCTTTTCCAAACAATGGGGCTGGCTTGCTCCTGCCTGGCCCCCGCCCTGCTCCACGCCAGCTCCCTCTGCTTCTAGGGGGTGCTGGCCCTCCTCGGAGAGGACAGAGCTGCGAGCGTGCGGGAGGCACCACGGGCCAGGCTGGGCCGGGCCACGCAGGGGCCCTGACCCCGGCCCTGGGCTGAGGATGTGCGTCCCTCATCTGCAAGCTCCTTTCTACCAGGAGACAGAAGTGCAGAGGGAAAACCCCCTTTCTCCCCCCCCCTCCCCTGCAACCCCAGGTGGCCAGAGCATTACTTTACTTTTTTTGTCTTTATTTTTCAAATCCCAACCGGAACGCCCAGTCTCCCATTTCATCCTCTTCTGCGCCGCCCGCACACCCCCCCCCCCCGCCCACCGCCCCTCCTCAGCTGGCGGGAGAGATGCCCAGGCCCATAGGGTGAGGTCAAACCAGTCCCACCCAGGTGCCAAGGAAGAACAGAGGGTGGGGAAGGGAAACTGAGTCAATGTTTTGTCCCGGGTGCTGAGCAGCAGGCTCTCTCAGGGCGGCTCCTAGATGGCCTGGCCTGGGAAAGGCCTGATCCAGACCACTGGCCCCAGCCCGCCCTGGCTGAGGAGGGCAGAGCCCTTGCCAGTGTCCTGCCAGCCTGGCTGTGGCCCTCGTGGTAGCCAGGTCCTGCAGGGGGTCCCACGGCGGGCAGGACCGGGCCTCCCGCAGCAGACCGGGGCGCGAGGCTCTCCCGCCAGCACCTGTCAGGACTTCACACTGCAGCTGGGCTGCTCTCCTGCCCAGAGCCCGTGGCCAGCCTGCCTGGGGAACCCCTGGCAAGGGGGAGCCCAGAAGTGGAGGCTCCCCGCCCCCCCCAAGCTGGGCCTCCTTTCAGCCTGAGCTTGCCACCCAGGTGGGGAGAGAGTGGGAGACAGTCCTGGGAGGCAGAGCCGGGCCCCTGTGTTTAGTGGGGCAGGGCTGTGCCCTCTCCGCATGACCACGCAGACGCAGACGCCTGGGTCTCCACAGCCGTGTTCTTTGCTCAAAGCTCCCCCAGCCCAGCCCAGCAGGTCCTGTGCCACTGCCCCGCCTTTACCCAGGACCCCAGTGAACGCACCAGGCCAAGCCACCCCGCGGGTCCCAGGTCTGCGTTCCAGGTCTGCGTTCATACACCGCAGGGAACCTCTCGCCTATAATCTCCTCTGATCCTGGCAACCCCAGGTAAGGGCAGTGGTGGGAGCCCTCGTCAGCCCAGGAGTGGCCCCTTTCAGCAGGTCTCATTTCTAGAGCTAATCGCATCCAGTGCGGGATGGTCCAGCCACGGGGAGCAAGCCCCGGGCCGAGGAACTCCAGAGCCTGCCGGGCCCCTCCGTCCACGTGCGGCCCCAGGCCCAGCCCGTTGCTAGGATTACTGCCGGATTAGCCCACCAAGTTTCCAGAGCCTCCGGTGCTATAGAAACCTGGCTGGAGGCTAGGTGGCCAGGAGTGGCCCCTTCTTTGCACACCCCTCCCTGCAGGCCCAGCCTCTGCTGGGGAATGGCTGAGGATACAGGCATGGGGGAGACTGAGCCTGTGTCCCCATCCAGGCCCCCGTACTGAGCCCTGCTCCCTTCTGAGCAGAGCTGTGTCCTGGGAAGCTTGAAGGTTCTAGAATCCACCGTTCTCCAGACAGTGGGATGGAAATGGACAGCTGGATTGCTCTGTGCCCAGCGTAGCCAGGTAGAGATTTGTCCTTTCCCTTCCCGCCTTAGCCCCTCACCTTGCCCAGAACATCTTGGAGCTTCTTTCTCCAGAATCCACCCAAGCTGTCTCTTGGACCCCTTTGCTGTGCACCACCAGTGTCTTCCTCCGTTGCAACACCCCCTCTGCCTCCGCTCTGAGGGACCACCTGGCCAGAGTCTGGGTCAGGTACCCATCAGGGGCCGCTCATGAGGCTCTGGGAACCTGAATGACATCCAAAGAAGGAGAAGGTAGTTCCAAGAGCTTGAGGAGCAGCAGAGCCGGCCCAGGCCTGAGCTCCCACCGGGCCTGGGTGAACCTGGTCACCTCTCCCACCAGCACAGCCTGAGCAGGCACTGTCTGCTCACTGCTCCCCTCTCTCTGATGCTCCATATTCCTGCCTACCAGTCCTTCCTAGGTGCTCACCATGGCCAATTCAGACTCTTCACAGAAGCTCAGCTCTACTCTAGCACACTGGATCTGACTACCTGCTCCTCCTCAGCACCAATCAGGATAGATGCATAAATAGATAGGTGGGTGGATGAGTGGATGGGTGGATGGGTGGATGGATGAACTGATGGATTAGGGAGGTGACTGGATGGTTGGATGGATGATGGATGGATAGATGGGTGGGTGGGTGGATGGATGGGTGGGTGGATAGATGAATGGATGGTAGATGGATGGATGGATGGGTAGATGGATAGATGGATGGATGGGTGGATGGATGGATGGATGGATGGGTGGTTGGATGGATGGATGGATGTGTGGGTGGATGGATGGTGGGTGGGTTGGTGAGTGGATAGTGGGATGGTTGGATAGATGGATGGGTGAGTGGGTGGGTGGGTGGGTGGATGAATGGATGGATGAGTAGGTGGGGTGGGTGTATGTATGTAAGGCTGGATGGATGGATGGATGGATGGATGGATGGATGGATGGATGATGGATGGATGGATGGATGGATGTGTGGGTGGGTAGATGGGTGGGTGGGCTAGTGGGTGGATAGATGGATGGATGGATGGGTGGATGGATGGATGGGTAGGTTGCTTGGTGTATGGATGGATGTATGGATGGGCGGATGGATGGATGTGTGAGTGGTGGGTGGGTGGGTGGGTGAGTTGGTGGGTGGATAGATGGATGGATGGATGGGTGGGTGGATGGATGGATGGGTAGGTTGGGTTGGTGTAAGAATGGGTGGATAGATGAATGGATGGTAGATGGATGGATGGGTGGATGTGTGAGTGGTAGGTGGATGGGTGAGTGGTTTGGTGGGTGGATAGATAGATAGATGGGTGGGTGGGTGGATGGATGGGTCAGTTGGCTTGGTGTATGGATGGGTAGATGGATGGGTGGATGGATGGATGGGTGGATAGATGGATGGATGGGTGGGTGGGTTGGTGGGTAGATAGATGGATGGATGGATGGGTAGGTTGGCTTGGTGTATGGGTGGGTGGATGATGGATGGATGGATGGGTGTATGGATGGATGGATGGGTATATGGATGGATGGATGGGTGGATGGATGGATGGGTGGATGGATAGATGGATGGATGTGTGAGTGGGGGTGGGTAGGTGGATGGATGGATGTGTGGGTGGGTGGGTGGGTTGTTGGGTGGATGGATGGATGGGTAGATGGGCTTGGTGGATGGATGGATGGATGGATGGATGGATGGATGGATGGATGGATGGATGGATAGATAGATGGATGGGTGGGTGGGTAGGTGGGTGGGTGGGTGGGTGGATGGATGGATGGATGGATGTGTGAGTGGTGGGTGGGTGGGTGGGTTGGTGGGTGGATAGATGGATGGATAGGTAGGTGGGCTTGGTGTATGGATGGGTGGATGGATGGGTGGATGGATGGATGGATGGATGATGGATGATGGATGATGGATGGATATGTGAGTGGTGGGTGGGTAGAGAGATGGATGGATGGGTGGGTGATGGGTGTATGTATGTATGGATGGATGGATGCGTGGATGTGTGAGTGGTGGGTGGATAGATGGATGGATGGTGGATGGATGGATGGATGTGTGAGTGTTGGGTGGGTGGATTGGTAGATGGATGGATGGATGGGTGGATGGATGGATGTGTGAGTGGTGGGTGGGTGGCTGGATGGATGGATCGGTGGATGGATGGATGGGTGCATGGATGGATGGATGGGTGGATGGATGGATGTGTGAGTGGTGGGTGGGTGGCTGGATGGATAGATGGGTGGAAGGATGGATGGGTGGATGGATGGATGGGTGGGTGGATGGATGGGTGGATGGATGGATGGATGGATGTGTGAGTGGTGGGTGGGTGGGTGGGTGGGTGGAGGAAAGGTTCCCCTACCGTCACTCGTGTGGGTTTGCAGACACCACTCGTGGTGTGTGGAGTATCCAGTGCTCCTTGGGTGGGCGCTGTGCCACCTGGTGCTCCTGCTGCTGCCCCCATCTGGGTCAGGACCACAGGACGCAGCCCAAGGCTTTAAGAAAAGAAAATCAGGGAGAATAGGGGCTGTACAGATCCACCCTGACTTTCCTGGGAAAAAAAGGGAGGTGGGGGGGGGGGTGGAGAGAGGAGAGGGAGGGAAGTAGGAAGGAGGGAGGGAGAGAAGAAGAAGGGCTGAAGGAAGGAAAAAGGAGGGAGGGCCAGAGAGAAGGAAGGAGTCAGGAAGGAGGGACAGAGGGAAAGGAGAAGAGGGGAGGAGGACCCTGTGGGGCCCTCAGCCTGGGGTGGTATTCCGGAGCCTTCCTCTCCAGCTCCCACCCGTTGTGGGAAAGGCCCTGCTCAGCTTGGCTGCCCTGGCCCGAGGTGAGGGGCTGGCTGGCTCGGGGCCTGCCCTCTGCCTCCTGCAGGCAGTACCCACTCCCGTCCTTCAGGCTGCGTCCTTGGGACCCACCGTCCACCGGCCTGCCAGCTGAGGCAGAGCGTTCAAATTGACGCCTGTTATGCAAGGAACAGCGCAGGCCTCAGGGCTGGAGCAGAGTGGGGTCATTTTTTATTATTATTATTATTAAAAAGCAAAACCTAAACCAAGAAAACAAAGTTATTAAGTTTCTCCTCAGAACAGTAGTCCTCGGAGTCAGGAACAAGCAGCTCCCTGGGCCTTGGACCCTGGGCCCCGGCACAGGAAAACAACAAAATTATGGCCACAAACAGGAAGCAGCTGGTTTTCCCTAAATGTGAGGGGAGGGCTGGGGTCTGCTGCATGGAGGGCTGTCCCCGCCCTCAAGGAAATAGCCAGCCGGCCCCTGAGGCCCCAGGCTGCGTGGAGGGGGGGGAAGGGGTCCCCCAACCACCATGGGCCCAGCAACTCTGCACAGTGGCCACGGAGGAGCAGAGAGCAGCTGCACCACCGTCAGCATGAAATGTAGCACACGGGTGACCCCTTGTATAATTAATACGCACACACTAGTGTGTGACGGAGAGGAGAGGTCCTGGGTCGGTGCCTCGCTGCCTGCGTGGAAACGGCACAATGACGTCCTCCCCCTCCTCCCCCCGCCCCCCCCCAGCTAATGCGTGCTCATGGAAAAAAAGCTCCAAGACGTTACAGCTACAATGTTTAATTTACTAATGTTGAAAAGTGTCTAACATACGTTGGCTGAACTAATTTAAATTCACAGCAACAACAAACACGTTATGGTAACATAAGATGTCTTTATACAAAATTAGAGTGAGTAAGCCAGGTGCCAGTAGCTCACGCCTGTCATCCTAACTACTCAGGAGGCTGAGATCTGAGGATCAAGGTTCAAAGCCAGCTTGGGCAGGAAAGTCTCTGAAACTCTTATCTCCAATGAACCACCAGAAAACCAGAAGTGGCTCAAAGTGGCAGAGCACCCAGTCTTGAGTCAAAAAGCTCAGGGAGGGCTGGGAAGGTGGCTCAGTGGTAGAGCACTTGCCTTACATGCCTGAGGCCCTGGGTTCGATTCCTCAGCACTACATAAGCAAAAAGAAAAAAGCCGGAAGTGGTGCTGTGGCTCAAGTGGTAGAGTGCTAGCCTTGAGCTGAAGAGCTGAGGGACAGCGCCCAGGCCCAGAGTTCAGGCCCCACAACTGGACCCCCCCCCCCAAAAAAAAAAGCTCAGGGATGATGCCCAGGCCCTGAGTTCAAGCCCCATGACTGACCAAAACATGAAGAAAAAAAAAGGAAGAAAGGAAGGAAGGAAGGAAGGAAAGGAGGGAGGGAGGGAGGGAGGGAAGGAGAGAGAGAGAGAGGGAAAGAAATAAATCAGTGAGCAGGCTGCGTTCCTTTTTGGCAAACCTGTGGCTGGTGTGCTGTGTTAGTTCTGTTCTGCTGTGACACTTTCCCCTGTGGCACCCTCCTGTCCCCCACAGGGTCCCCATGTCCTCCTCAGGGTCCCCCATAGTCTCACAGCTCCCCTCCTGTTTCTGGCGTGTTCCACCGTGTTCCTTGCCTCTCCCCACCCCCACCCCCGCTAAGCCTCACCCATCCTTCCTGGCACAACCTCAAACCTGGCCCCCTTGATCTGCTGCTCCTCCGGGCGGGACGCACCCCTGTGGTGTGCCCCTCACCCTGTGCTGGTGAGGCCCTTCCCCTGGGATCCGGTGGCCGGGGGGTCCCCGGGGCTCAGCGCCCCTGACCCCTGTGGGTGGATGCTTCCCCTCTCTCCTGGGTGTGGCTCCAGGCCGAGACAGCAATCACTGGAATCGCAGGGAGTTGGGTCTGGCCTTGGGGGTTGCTGTGGGCCCCTCCTGTGGGTGCCTGGAGGCCAGGACAGCGGATCAGGTTCCTGGGTGGTTCTTGTCCTTGCCACGGGCAAGCGCAGGCGGCGCTGGCACCCCGACACTTGAGTCTAACGGGGAAGAGGTGCCGCCTGAGACCAGCAAGGCTGGGCCCGCTGGGAGAAGGGCAGGCTGGGCACAGCGGGGCACACCAGGCCCCGCATCGCCACGCGCGCCTTTCCCGTCACCCCCACCCCTGCTCTCCTGTCTCCACCCTAGGCCACAGGCCTGGTGGGAGGCACACAGGAGAGAGCGGACCCAGTGGGGACTCCCTCCCCACCTCCCCCCGCCTCTATCACCTGCGGGCCCCTCCGAGCTCCAGGCCATGCTGCCTGGCCCTGAATCTAGGGGTGCCTGTGGAGGGGGGGCACTGGGCCCAAGAAGCAGCCTGTTACCAGAGACACACAGCATCTCTGCTAAAGGTGCTGTCTTGGGAACTGGAGCACAGAGCTGGGAGCCCGGAGCTGGGAGCCCGGAGCTGGGAGCCCGGAGCTGGGAGCGCGGAGCTGGGAGCGCGGAGCTGGGAGCGCGGAGCTGGGAGCCTCAGGTGTCAGGAGCTTAGGAGCACACACCTAGGGCTCCCGGCTCTGTGAGCTGCTGCAGAAATGCGATGATAAATCCTATACTCTGTGTGTGTGTGTGTGTGTGTGTGTGTGTGTGTGTGTGTGTGCTGGTACTGGGGCTTGAACTCAGGACCTGGGCGCTGTTCTGGAGCGCTTTTATTCAAGGTTGGCACTCTTCTCCTTGAACCACAGCTCCACTTCCAGTTTTTTTTTTGGTCCAGTCGTGGGGCCTGAACTCTGGGCCTGGGTGCTGTCCCTCAGCTCTTCAGCTCAAGGCTAGCACTCTACCACTTGAGCCACAGCGCCACTTCCAGCTTTTTTCTTTTTGCTTATGTGGTGCTGAGGAATCGAACCCAGGGCCTCTGGCATGCAAGGCAAGCGCTCTACCACTGAGCCACCTTCCCAGCCCATACTTCCAGTTTTTTGATGGTTCATTGGAGATAAGAGTCTCACAGACTTTCTTGCCTGGGCTGACTTTGAACTGTGGTCCTCAGATCTCAGCCTCCTGAGTAGCTAGGATGACAGGCGTGAGCCACCAGCGCCCAACTGGCTGATTCTTTTGGAGATGGAATCTCATGGCCATTTCTACCCAGCCTGGCTTTGAACCAAGATCTTCCAGAGTTCAGCTCAGCAGCCTGAGTAGCCAGGATTACAAGCCTGAGCCACCGGCGCCGGCTGAGTCTCCTGCTTCACACAGGAATCAGAAGCACCTGACCACAAACGGGACCACGCCTCAGCACCGGTCACCTCTGCGTCCACTGCTGTGATGTCACTGGGGAGCAGACATGGGCCCCACCCAAGGCCTCAGTCCCATCGGAAGGCAGCTGAGACCCGAGCTGACTCTCTGCTGGCTCCGGAGAGCCCCCCTCTCTGACTGGTTTTCCCTTGGCCTCAGTCCAAACAGAGATCCGGTGCCAGCCCGAGTCGGCCCTTGGGCCTCTTCCCAAGCTTGCCACCGGACTGCGATGGGCAGGGAGAGAAGGAGGGCGCCCCTCCCCCACCCACACCCCCGCGGCCTGCACCCCGAGGGGGACCCTCTGGAGAGAGAGGTCCCCAAGAACCTCCAGGAGAGAGCGTGGGCTCCACCCCAACCACAGGACTGGGGTGTGTCAGATGCAAGAGGGGCCTCTTCTTCTCCACAGCCCATAATTATGTAATCAGCTCATTAGAGCCCCTGGGAGCTAGCGGGGCCTCCCTGCAGACATGAGTGTGCTGGGGCGGGCAGCCTGCCCGTGCATCCTCCGCCATGCCGGGCTTCACAGTCTGCTCAGACGACCATCCACACAGCGGGGAGCCCCGCTGCACCTTTGGGGCGCAGTGTCGGGCCTACATGCCTCAGCAGCTTGCCTGGGAGCGGCCCACATCCGTGGACATAGCCTGGCAAAGGCGGGCTTGCACGCAGGAAGGCCGGCCAGGAGGAGCCCTGTGAGTACGTGGCACACAAGGAGAGGGACCCCAGAGCCCCCCGATCCTGGCTTGGGCAACTGTGTGGCTGGCACAGTCACACCTTATGGGGAGAGCCAAGAGGAAGAATGCATCAGGTCAGGTGCTGGTAGGGGGGGGGGACGGGCCTGGGCCTAGGCCCAACCTGAACTGTGGGACTCACAGCCAGTGGATCACACCTGTCACCCTAGCTGTTTGGGAAGACAGATCAGGAGTATGGACTGAACAGAAAAGTCCCAAGACCCCATCTCAACAGAAAAGGCTGGGAGTGGTAGTGTGCACCTGCCATGCTTGAAGGACTCCTAGGCGTGTGGCCACTGAAGCTGTGGGTATGGTGTAAAGCAGAAGGGAGGGAAGGCACAGCGGCCTCCGGGAAAGGAAGACTGGAGGTAACGAGAAGTCGGGCTGAGAGGGCTGGGCCGAGTGGGCTGCGGCTGCAGAGGCAAAGCCCGGCTCTCACAAATGTGTGGTTTGGGTTTGGGTTGTGTGTGTGTGTGTGTGTGTGGTACTGGGATTTGAACTCGGGGCTCTGTGATTGTGGGGCAGGCTCTCCACCTCCAGAGCCCAGCCCCAGCCCTGGTTCCTCTGGTTGTTTTTCAGCTTATTTTTAAGCTCATTTTGATATACTACTTTATACGATCAGAAGCACAGTGGCATCGCGCCTTTGTGTTCCTCCTCTGGGGTGTCCTCCTTTGGTCTCGCGGTGTGTGAATGTCTGAAGTCCTGTATAATTTATCGTGTGCCAGGGCATCTTAGTCCAGCTTCCGCATATGAGAGAAGACCCGCACCACTGTCTATCTGAGCCTGACTTACATTGCTTAACGTGACTGGTTCTAGGTCCACCCATTTCCCTGCCAACGACATCCTTGTACCCTTTCTAACGGAGGTCCTCACATTTTGCTCCTGCCAGCCTGAGCCTCCAGAAACTTTGGCCCATGGTTTTCCAGAGAGAAAGGTGGCAGGATTTGTGTCTGGACTTTGATCATGCATTTGCACGTGTGCGCTCACACACACACGCACACACGCACACACAGGCATGTACACACCAGGTCCTGGCTGTCTCTTCGTAATCTACCTGCATTCACTCTGCTTCTAGCATCTCTGGGTTGCTTCTCATGTGCTTGTTCTTCAAGGTCTGTAGCTGCTCTCTGAAGACCTGGCAGCTTGTTAGACATTCGCTAACTTGGTGCTGGAAAGTTGGGGGTGCATGGGGAGATATCAGCAGCAACAGTCAGGGAAAGTCTGATTTAAAAGGAAAAAAAAAAAAAGCATGTTGGATGCTGGTGTAATCCTAGTTACTTGGGAGGCTGAAATCTGAGGATGGCAGTTCAAAACTAGCCTAGGCAGGAAAGTCCAGGGGATTCTTATCTCCAATTCACCACCAAAAAGTCAGAAGTGGAGCTGTGACTCAAGTGGTAGAGTGCCAGCCTTGAGCAAAATATCTAAGGGACAATGCCCAGTCCGAGAGTTCAAGTCCCAGTACACACACACACACACACACACACACACACACACACAGATCCAATAGTATATATATATATATATATATATGTGTGTATGTGTGAATATATATGTATCTAACGTCATATAGTACAGTATAGTCATGAGGGTCTCCAGTCTCCGTGAAGGACAGTTACCAAGGGTCTGAGCATTGTGATCTTTCTGGCTAAGGAAGTTGGCTTTCAGTCCTACCCCGTTAAGCATGCACATGGAGGAGCGCATTTTAGGTTGTATTAAATAGGTTTTTGACACTTTGCAATGTTATCCTATGGCTTTTCTTCCTCCGGCCAATGAGCATGCGACATGAGTGGATTTCTAAACGTGGTGTGATCCTTGCCTTCCCAGAAGCCCAGTCCGCTTGGCCATGGTGTAATTACTTGAATTCAGTGCACTGCTGGATTTAACTTGCTACTTCCTTGGTGGGTGGTTCCTCCTCTGTCTTCACACCTTGACCTTGATTGGATTTTGGTTTCAGGTTTATGCTGACACAGCAAATGATTGGAATAAATTGGCAACCTTGTTGTCAGTGTGTTCAGCTGGTCTAGGCCTTGGGGAGACAACAGATGTCAACTTTAATTTCATTTAATTATCAAATGTCTTTCAACTTCCAGGATGTGTGAGGCCCTAAAAAAAAGCATACATTACAACATAAACTCACATTGATGTCTATAAGAGTAAGTATTCAATAATGGGTGTTCCTATGATCTCTGCATTTGTTCATGCTAGGAAACCTTAGCTAGTGGTCAACCAACTGATGATTTGCATCTATCCAACCACCCATCCACCCATCTATCTGTCCATCCACCCATCCATCTTTCCATCCATCCACCCAACTGTTTATTCTCTTTCCACCAATCCATCTATCTACCATTCATCTTTCCATCTACCCATCCACATATCCAACCACCTATCCATGTTTTTACCCAGTCATCATCCATCTATCCATCTACTCATCTATTCATATATTCAGGCATCCATCCATCCATGGTTCACATACACATCCACACATTTGTCTATCTGTCCACCTGCCCTTCTACCAATTCATTCATACATTCATGTATTTTCGTATTCATTCATCTACTCATACATATATTTATATTTGCCCAGATTTCTATCTGCCCATTCATCTATCTATCTACCCATATATTCATACATTTATATACACAACCCATCCATCCACACATTCATGCATTTATCCATCTACATCCATTTATCCATCCATCCATCTATCCATCCATCTACCCAATTATCCATCCACATACTTTTATATCCATTCATCTATGCATCTACTCATCGATCTTTCCATCTGCTATCCTACCCATCCATCCATCTACCCATCCATCCATCTACCCATCCATCTACCCATCCATCTACTCATCTACCTATCCATCTACCTACCCATCCATCTATCTACCCATCCATCCATCTAGCCATCCATCTACCCATCCATCTACCCATCTACCCATCCATCCATCCATCTACCCATCCATCCATCTACCCATCCATCCATCCATCTACCCATCCATCCATCTACCCATCTACCCATCCATCTACCCATCCATCCATCCATCTACCCATCCATCCATCCATCTACCCATCCATCCATCTACCCATCCATCCATCTACCCATCTACCCATCCATCCATCTACCCATCTACCCATCCATCCATCCATCTACCCATCCATCCATCCATCTACCCATCCATCCATCTACCCATCCATCCATCCATCTACCCATCCATCCATCTACCCATCTACCCATCCATCTACCCATCCATCCATCCATCTACCCATCCATCCATCCATCTACCCATCCATCCATCTACCCATCCATCCATCCATCTACCCATCCATCCATCTACCCATCCATCCATCCATCTACCCATCCATCCATCCATCTACCCATCCATCCATCCATCTACCCATCTACCCATCCATCTACCCATCCATCCATCCATCTACCCATCCATCCATCCATCTACCCATCTACCCATCCATCTACCCATCCATCCATCCATCTACCCATCCATCCATCCATCTACCCATCTACCCATCCATCTACCCATCCATCCATCCATCTACCCATCCATCCATCTACCCATCCATCCATCCATCTACCCATCTATCCATCTACCCATCCATCTACCCATCTTCCCACACATTCATGCATTCATATGCACAGCTGTCTACCCACCTATGTGCTCACGCATCCATTCATCAACATGAAGCTTGAATTGAACTCATGCTGTATACTAGGCATTATTCTAGGTGTTGTGAGGGAAAGGCTGGAGGATGCATGCCAACTCCTTGAGGTTGGAAATGGCCCTAGCAGGCTAAAACTGTTGACAGAGTAGAACAAAAGATGCCTTTATTAGGATCCAGAGAACCAGGGATCCAGGACGGAAGGCCTCTGAGTCGTGCGGCCTCCACACCGAGCTGGGCTCTCTGCTGTGGAGCCTGTCCCACAAGACAGGTACCAAGCGGCTGGGTGGGGAGGCAGCATGAGTGTGGAGGGGAAGCAGGGCAGAGGCCAGGGCAGGACTTCAGAAAGTCCGGCTGTCCGTCAGGTCTGTGAGGGTGTGCTGTCTCCAGTTTCACTATGGGACACTTGATGGTCCACTTGCATGTCATCCATCTTTGTGGCTCTAAGAGCTCCCAGACTGTGATAGCATACTGAATAGACAGGGGAGGGAGGGAGGGTCGGTCCACAGCTGGAAGACAGTGATCTCCTAGTACTGGGTGTGGTACAGAGTTCCTGTGCTAAGCTAGACACATGGACATTGGGTTGATGGATACATGGACGAGGAGATGATGGACACAGACGTGAGGATGATGGATGGGGGGTGGGGATGATGGACGTATGGACGTGGGGATGATGGACACTTGGACATAGAGATAATAGATGCATCCACAGGGGATGTTGGATGCGTGGACATAGGGATGATGGACACATGGACGTGGAGATGTTGGACGTGTGGACATCCAGTTCTTCAGTTCTGGTACCTGGCCCCTCCCCACTCCTCACCCCTCCACTCCCCCCACCCCTCCCTCTTCCATTTTCCCTCCTCCTCCTCCTCCTCTTCCCCCATTACCCCTCCCTCCTTCACTTCCACTCCCCACTCCCATCCCCAGGACTCTAGGCTGCTCTCTCTGCCCCAGGCCCTCCCATATTTGCCCCCCGACCCTGGGAGCTCCTGTGCACCCTCTGACACATGTGGGGGGCTGCTCTGCACCCCAGGTGGTCTTTCGGGTGATGTTCCGGTGCTGCTGCTGCCCTGAGGTGATGACGGCAGGCACAGGCCTCTTCTGTGGCCTCTAAAGCATGGCCAGCCAGAGGGTGGAACCCCAGGACACCGGCCAGCCGGTGGCCAGTTAAGGTCTGCGGGGCCTGTGTTGGGTGTTGGGAGTCCTGGCTGGCAGTCCCCCCCACCCCGTCCCCCAGCCTGGCCTCTACCTGCTGTGCTAGGCCCTGGCCCTGGCCAGACCTCTCCTGGCTCTTGGGCCACAGCCTCAAGCCTCATTAATGTAGCCTCTAGCCTCCCCCACTCCCAGCCCAGCCAGGCCAGGCCTCTGCCGGCCAGAAACCAAAGAGAAAATGCCTGTTTATGCCAGCTATGCCGAAAGCAAAACAGTTTGTGGTTTGTGACCCAAATTTTTTGCCTTTTTTTTTTTTTTTCAGAACATAACAAAGCCCAAGACAACTCCCTCCCTGCCCCAACCCTCCCCTAGGCAGACAGAACCCATCTGTTTACGCTGGCCGCCCGAGCCTCAGAGCCGGCCCGCACACTGGGCGCTGGGTACCCCGGGGAAGGGGCACAGGGGCTTGGTGGGGGGCAGGAGAAGGAAGACCATGACCCAGGGGGGGACTTGCCGCTCCAGGCGCAGCAGCAGGCGCACGCCGGTGCATACTCCCATACAGCCCTGCGGGAGCCGGGATGGATGGACAGAGGGACCAGAGTCCAGAGTTGCTCCTCACTAGACGAGCCTTCCCTAATCTGCCCCAGCTCCAAGCCGTGGGGGGGGGGGGGGGGGGCGCTTCTTCATGGGACAGGCATAGAGACAGGGGTGTCAGGTCCCGCTCGCCTGCCGGCCTTCCCTCCCACTGCCTCCTTTTCTCTCCCTTCCTCCCCTCCTCTTCACCCGAGGACCACGGTGCCCTGGCACGGAGCACAGGCATGGAGCAACAGAGAGGGCGCATCCTCTGCCACCCGGCCAGAGGCTCGGAGAAGGCCGCCCGCAGGTCTGGACTCAGACTGCCCCAGCCAAAGGCACCCATGGGAGCCCGTGGCGGGACAGAGGAGATCGCAGGGTGTTCCGCCTCCAGGGGTGGGCAAAAGCGAACCTCTGCCTTATTCCTGCCTGCCTGTCAGAGCGAGGCCCTGCCATCCCGGCCCGGTCCCTGCCCTGTCCCCGCGCCGTCCCTGAGCTCTGCAGACCTCTCCCCCTGCCCCGTCCCTGCCCCGTCCCTGCCCCCTGCAGACCTCTCCCCCTGCCCCGTCCCTGCCCCGTCCCTGCCCCCTGCAGACCTCTCCCCCTGCCCCGTCCCTGCCCCGTCCCTGCCCCGTCCCTGCCCCGTCCCTGCCCCCTGCAGACCTCTCCCCCTGCCCCGTCCCTGCCCCCTGCAGACCCCTGCTCCTGCCCCTCCCTGTCTTCCATCCTCTACCTTCATACGTTGTCCTCTCCACCCTGGGTGCCCAGAAGGGACTGGGGCCCAGAGGCTCCTGGATGGCTGTCAGGGGGACGAGTGCACTAACTGGAGGGGATGGGGCATGAACAGGGGCCTCACACACTGGGGAGCCCCCTCAGAAGGACGTGGAGGGGTGATCGAGCAAGGAGGCCTGAAGGGCATCTGGGCAGAGGGACCTTCTGAGTCAAAGTCAGAATCATCCAGAAGACTGGAGGCCCCGGTGCCGGGGACCTGCCCTGCCCTTGGGAGAGCTCAAGATGGCAGGAAGGGAAGGTGTTCAGATGGGATTCAAGAAGGTTCTCAGTGTGAGATACCTGGGGGAGGGCCCTTGTGGCTGAGGCGGGAGGGGTGGAGGGGCAGGCCGAGGGGGGGCAGGGGAGCTCCTCCCACTGGGAGGAGCTGCGAGGGGAGGGCAGCCCCTGCCCCTTCCCTGTGAGGGGCGGGTGGAGAGGCGCAGGGCTCACTGCCTCGGGCACTGGAGGCCATCCACTGCTGCCCGCTGCCAGGCCCCGGCCAGCCTGGGCCCAGCATGGTTTAGGGAAGGCCTGGCCGGCACCTCTGTTTCTCCCTCCCCTGCTTGTCATCCCTGGCCTCCCCTCGATCAGCACCAGATGTGCCTCAGAGCAGGAATTCTAGCTATGTTGTTAGCCAGCCTCTCTGGAGTTTCTGATAAGGCAGATCGGTTCTCCGTTCTCCCCAGTTGGTGGAGGGGGAGGAGAAGTCAGGGTGCCAGCTCCCACCCTCCCCGTGCCTCAGACGCCCCCGTCAGGCCCCTGGCCCAGCTCCCGGGACCCTGTCACCAACCTGGCCCTTAGAGGTGGGGGTGAACTGCGGCTGCAGAGCCGGCCTTCCTGCCGGGGCCAGAGGGGAGGAAACCGGAGCCCAGCCCCGGGAACACAAAGCGGCCGCTGTCTTCCAGGGTGCATCATCATTCCCAGTCCGTGTGTCCATCCTCCCAGTATCCGTGTGTCCATCATTCCCAGTCCGTGTGTCCATCCTCCCCGATCCATGTGTCCGTGGGGGGGCCCTGGGAGGAAAGGAGGTGCAGATGCATTCCTGCAGTCCCACGGGGAGGGTAGTGAGGGCCGGCAGTCTGTCAGCTCAACCTGCTCCTTAGAGGGGGCGGGGCACCGTGGGTCAAGTGGGTGGTGAGCGCCCTGGGTGGGTGGGGTGACCCATTTTGACACGCACAGCTTTAATTCTGGCATCTTCCTGAGATTATCAGCCTGCAGCACCAGGAAAGGAGGGTACTGCCAAGCATGTGGCCTGGGTGGCATCTCAGGGGAAGTGGCCCAGACAGGGCAGCCTGTGCAGGCGTCCCGAGACCCCTCGCCCGGGGCCAGTGTGGCAGGGAGAGCTGTGGAGTGGCGGTGGCAGGCTGGGCCTGTGGCGGTAGTCTTCCACGTCACCCACCATGGGGTGCAGGCTGGGCCCCTACCATGTTGGGAGCAGAAGGGGTCCTGGTCTGAAGTTTTGAAGACCACATTGGTGTGGCAGGGAGACTAGGGGTAGAGCAAGGTGCTGCCCAATAGAGCTCAGCCTGCAGAATGGAGTGGCCTCGTGAAGTCTCTCTCTCTCTCTCTCTCTCTCTCTCTCTCTCTCTCACACACACACACACACACACACACACACACACACAGCCTCCGGAGCAGGGCTGGCAGGGAGTAAGTGTGCCTTAATGTAACTGTCATCTGCGCAACCACACACAGGGGGCTTCCAGTCACAGAAGCACATTCTTCTGGGGACAAGAAGGCGGAGGGCAAGATGTGCTGGGTGGGATGGAGCCCCGCCCCCCACCTGGGGTCCCTCAGATGCTGTCCCTCCTCCTCTTCCAGCTCTCGGGGGTCCCGGGCAGCCCTTGGGGGGTGGCCGCGGCAGTCACCGCGTCCCTGCCTGTCCCACGTGGCCTGGCCCCCTGCGTGGCCTCTGCCCTTCTCTTCCCTCCAGGACATGGCTTGTCTGAGTCGATCCACTTTAGCCCAGGATGCTCTGGTGCCCTGGTCCTCTCCCAGGCCCACCTGTGAGGCCTTCCTCCAACAGAGGCACTCACAGGCTGGAGGTGGAAGGAGAGGCCTTTGTGGCCACCATTGGACTCGGCGTGTTGAGTTCTGGACATTCGCTCCGGACCCACAGCTGTGGGATGACTGCCTGCAGCCCCTGGCCCAGAAGGGCCCTGTGTGTGACACCCCAACAAGAATGCTCTCCCCCTTTAGCCCTGTGGGTTTCTGTCCCAGTGTCTCGATCTCCATGAGGCCTAGGCAGCTTAAAAGAGCATCCATAACTGAAGTATACAAGCGGGGCACCGGTGGCTCAGGCCTGTAACCCTAGTGTAACCCTAGCTACTCAGGAGGTTAAGAGCTGAGGATAGAAGTTCAAAACCAGCCTTGGCAGAAAACTCCCCCGTGAGACTCTTATCTCTAATCAACCACTCAAAAAAACAAAAAAAAACAAAACAAAACAAAAACAAAGCCCAGAACTGGCTCTGTGGCTCAAGTGGTAGAGCCTTGAGCACAAAACAGATCAAGGACAACACCCAGGCCCCAAGTTCAAAACCCACAACTGACCAAAACGAAAATGAAAAGGACTATGGAGAGCCCATTAGTATAATCTTGTAGAAAGATGAGGTCAAAGCCCAACAAAATCAACAGGGGTGGGGGAGGGGACTTGAGCCAAAGGGGGAGGGGTTGGAGCCAAATGGAGAGGGGAAGGGAGAGCACAGTCAAGAATTCATATATAAACCACAAAACTAAGAAAAGTAAGGGAAGGGGTGGATCAAGGGGTGAGAGTGCTGAAGAGGGGACTCCGATCCAGATTTATTGTATTCATCAACATTGGTTATGTGACACCTTCTTTGTACAACTACTTCAAGATAACTTTAAAAATAAACGATTTTTTTAAAAAAAGAGCAAGCAGCACCATCTTGACACTTGCCAGTTTCACAGCCTGGGACACCTTCTTGCGAAACATGCACACCAGTGTGGGGGGGATGGGTGGATGGATGGGTGGATGGATGGATGTGTAGATGGGTGGATGGGTGGGTGGAGGGATAGATGGATGGATGGATAGATGAGTGGATGGGTGGGTGGAGGGATAGATGAATGGATGGATAGATGAGTGGGTAGGTGGATGGATGGATGGATGGATGTGTAGATGGGTGGATGGGTGGATGGATGGGTGGGTGGGTGGGTGGATGGATGGATGGATGGATGGATGGATGGATGGATGGATGGATGGGTGGGTGGGTGGGTGGGTGGATGGATGTGTGGGTGGGTGGGGGATGGGTGGGTGGATGGGTGGGTAGTTGGGTGGGTGTGTGGATGAGTTGATGAGTGGATGGGTGGGTAGGTGGGGGATGGGTGGGTGGAGGGATGGATGGATGGATGGATGAGTGGGTGGGTGGGTGGGTGGATGGATGGGTGGATGGGTGGGTAGTTGGGTGGGTGTGTGGATGGGTTGGTGAGTGGATGGATGGATGGATGGGTGGGTGGGTGGGTGGGTGGGTGGGTGGATGGATGGATGGGTGGATGGGTGGGTGTGTGGATGGGTGGGTGAGTGGATGGGTGGGTAGATGGGTGGGTGGATGGGTGGGTGGGTGTGGATGGGTGGATGGATGGGTGGGTGAATGGATGGATGGGTGGGTAGATGTGTGAGTGGATGTGTGGGTAGATGGGTGGATAGGTGGGCCAGTGGATGGATGTGTGGATGTGTGGATGGGTAGATGTGTGAATGGATGGGTGGGTGGATGGGTGGATGGGTGTGTGAGTGGATGTGTGGATGAATGGATGGGTGGATGTATGGATGGATGGGTGGACGGTTGGTTGGTTGGGTGGGTGGGTGGATGTGTAGATGGAGGGTGAGTGGATGGGTGGGCAGATATGTGGATGGGTGGGTAGGTGGATGGATGGATGTGTGGATGGGTGTGTGAGTGAATGGGTGGATGGATGGGTGGGTAGATGGATGGATGGGTGGGTGGGTGGGTAGGTGGGTGGGTGGGTGGGTAGGTGGATGGGTGGATGGATGGGTGGATGGATGAGTGGATGGGTGGTTGGATGGATGTGTGGTGGGTAGATCCATTCATGGTATGATACGTTGTGTGTAGGTATGTGGTAGGGTATGTGCTATAGGAAGCTACGCTGGAAGATGAATGGTAGATGGCTTGCTGAGCAGAGGGTGGTTGGGGGGTGGTATGTGGGTGGCTGGCTGGCTGAATGGCGTTGCATAGATTGTGGTAGATAGATGGAGGGAGAAGTGGCTGGTGGTAGAATTCTCTGATAACCAGCATTTGCAGCACTGGAGAGGAAGGGAAAGGACGGGGAGTGGTCCTGAGACAAGGTGGTCTGAGTCTAGCCTGGGAGAGCAGGGCAGGGGCTGGGCACTCGCTGCGGTGCTGAGATGGGTCCTAACCCCGAAGATGGGCAAAGGACTGGGTTAGGCCAGGATTGTAGGAGGTCACAGAGGCCTTGGAGAAGTGTAGGGGAGCTAACCGTCTCATGGATGAGACTGCCATGGGAGCCCCAGTGGCGAGTTAGTGCACTGGACAAACATGGGGTACAGAGAATGCTTGCTGAGGTGGCCTGGCCTAGCAGATCAGAAAAAGGCAGCCTGGAAAAGGCCAGTGACTGACCCCAGCTCTGGGAGGGACTGGGGCCCCACAGGGGTGAGGGAGGGGGATGGGACAGGGGTGAGGGAGGGGGATGGAAAAGGGGAAGGCTGTTGTGGCCTCCAGAAGAGGTTCCGGGTGGAACTGGTGGGAAAGAAACCTCTCCTGGCCTCAGGAAGTGGACAGGGCTGGGCCTCAGCCACAGCAGAGTCATGGTGCTCAGAGGAGCTCCTTGGAGAGCCACCCGGGCCTTGCCCACTCTGGGGACTTGTACAGCTGGGTCCCAGACCCCTGGCCAGAGCAGAAACTCCGCACACCCTGTTTACTGTTTCCAGGCCCTAGCCCTCTTCCTCCCAGCCAACCCAGGCTCATTCAGAAGCCCCTTAGCCACTGCTTACCCTCAGACTTCGTGGGCAGTGTTGGGCAGATTTCTGGAGGCCACGGTCACCGCCCACGGCCATCGATAAAGGGTAGGAGTGAGTCAATAAATGAGATCTGAGAAAGGGTGGGACTTCCAGGTGCCGGGGTGAGAGGCCTCCCCAGCCCAGGCCGCACCCCCCTTCCTGCCGTGCCACCCACCATCGGCTTCCTGGCCCCACAGGCTGGTTCTGCCCCCTGGGTCCCAGCCTGGCTCACCACAGTGGGGGCAGGGGCCGCTTGCTGAGGGGTTAGAACAGGAGCGTTGAAGGGAGAGGTCAGGCTTCCTGTATGGGGGGGCAGCCTGGCCCCCCTCCTGGGTTCAGAGACCCCAAAGTCAGGTGCTGGCAAGAGCCACTGGGCAGGAAGGTACAGGACCAGCCCGGCTCACCCTGCATCTGCAGCTCTGGGAGGGGATGGGGGTGATCTGGTGTACAGAAGCCACTCCTCACCCCACGTCCCCTGGTCCCACCCTTTCTGGTGCAGCCGGCCCCCAGCCCCCACACCAGGATGGTTGAGGACTTGGTGGCTGAAATTGTCTCCCACACTCTGGCTCCTCCGGGGAGCACTGCCCTGAGTTCCCATCCCAGACATGCTGAGTGTCCACTTCCTGCCCCCTGCCCAACCTGCCCAGAGATGGAGACTGGTCAGCTCTCCCTCTGCCCTCCCCCTCCCCCATTTCCTTTCTTCCTCTTTCCCTTCCTCCCTCCTTCCCTCCCTCCCTTCAGTACCCAAGAAAAGGAATGAAGGACTCAAAAAGTAAAATTTTAATTACTTTATTAGGATTGCAAGCGTTAACAGGTTAAAGACAAAACCCAAGCATTGGGTATTGTCGGAAACAGCATGTTAAAGGGGCTGAGACGGGGTAAACACGTGGGCCACTGCGGAGATGGTCAGGGGCAGTGGCATGGAGACAAGGTGTTCTGCGCGTGGGAGGTCTTCAGTCGATGGTAAGGAGGGGGACCCAAGAGGGGGTTCCACCGAAGACAGTGGGGGGAGGGAGACAAGATGGAGGACCACACTAGGCACGGGAGGCTAGGCAGGTGTCCAGGTCAGGGTGGGACGTGACCGTGGGGAGAGCTGCAAAGCTGGGGACACAGTGATCTTCCGCCAGTGCTCCGGGACACCCATCCGTGAGGCAGCACGGTAGAACTGGGTGGGTGTCCAGCCGAATGGGCGGGCAATTTGGGGTGCCTCTCAGGTTTGGGTTTTGGATCTCAGGCCAATCTGTGTGTACTCTCCAATGACAACAATTTGCAATTTGGGTTTGTGTCCAATGTTCCGAATGCCCATTGCGGGAACACGGCGGTGCGACCCCTGTGCTGTGGTCGGACTGGCACGGACCGCCCCCTGGGTCATGCCAATCCTGTCACCAGGGCCCAAAAGCATCGGCCTCTAGACTGCTAGTCGGGCTGCCACTGCAGGGGGGCTGCACTGGAAGCAGAAAGTGGGGGTGAGGTAAACCTCCAGCCGCCCTGGTCCCCGCACAGCCCTAGGCACCATGGCGGTGGCTGCCAGGCATTGCCAGACCCGCAGGCCTCAGGGCCCAAGCGACCCCCTGAACGGCAGCTCTCCTGCTCTGTGGACTCCAAGACCGCTAGCCTCCCCGACTCCCGGCCTCACCCCACCTCGCTCACAGGAGGCCCCCAGAGCTCCAGACCTCCTGGGGGCAACGCAGGGTGCTGAGGAGTGGGTCCGGTGTTGCTGAGGGAGGGGGGAGCACCCCACAGGTGTGCGGAAGGCGGCCACCTCTGCTCCCGCCTGATGGAGCCTCTCTGCCTACACTTCCCGAGCCCCTTCCCCCCCAGCCGGCACGGCCAGCTGGGGGCCCCTTCTCGGTGACCTCCGAGCACCCTCCTGACACCTGGGAGGCACCGCTGCCCCTCCCCTCCGCCCCTCAGAACCTCCCAGGACTTGCCACCCTCCTGGGAAGCCGGCCGGTTGCGGCCTTCTCCCTCCCCTCGGTTCCCCCATGGGGTGGTGGTCGCACCCCAGAGGGACTCCACTCCCGACTCAACCCAAGCGACAGGACAGACTCAAAACAAAAAACAAATCAAGGGCGATAAATGGCGGAGAGCAGGACAGGGTGGTGACGGTGGTGGTGAGGTTGTGCTTCCGTCCTTGGGTCGCTGCTCCCCTGTTACTGGGGACGGGTTTCGTGAGCGCAAAAAAGCTAAGGAGGGATCAAAAAAAAAGAAAAAAAAAAAAAAAAAAAAGGAAAGATGCCCCAAGAAACAAAGGGGGAAGAATCAACTGACTTCAAATTTGGACTCCAATTTCTCTCTCTGTAACTCTGCAAGCTTTCCTGTGCCTCCTCCTGACACGTCATCCGAAAATCTCCCCGGGCCACCTCCTCTCCAGGGGCTCCTCCACCGGGCCCCCACTGCCCCCCACCCGCCCCTCCAAACCGCCAGACTTCCCACTCTCCCACCATCCATGTCCATCTCCTGGGGGTCCCCCAAAAGGGAGGGCTTCCCAGGAGAGGGGCAAAGATGGCCCCTAGGGTGCTCAGTGGGAGGGATCCCCCAGATCTTTCTACCAGAGCACACCCAGGGAGTCAGGCTACTAGAAAGACATGTCCTGCTTGGCTATGCTGTCTCTGGTCTGGCCAAACTCATTCCTCACCGCTGCTGGACCGCTTACAGGATGCACAGGGCATCGGCTAGGGTGGGGTCTGATCTGGGAGCCCAGAGGAGGCTCAGGCTGCAGGGGACTGTGGGGTAAAGCTCCAAGGGTGGTCAGGGAGCCTGGACTGCACAACGGCATGGAGAATTTAGGATGGACCTGGGCCTAATCTGCCAAGTGTGGCTTAGAGAGGTGGGCTGATTGGTTCTGCTCGGCGTATTCATCTAATTAAGTGTGTGTGTGTGAGTGTGTGTGTGTGTGTGTGAGTGGGGGGTGTGAGTGTGTCAGGTGTGAATTGTGAGGGGGGGTGGGTGCAGGTAGTGTGTGGGGGCCTGTCCTTTTAGGGTTGGGACTGAGATGTGAGATTTGGGGGTTGGGGGGCTCATGCCAATTACATTTTGTTTGCCGTGTTCACGCTCTGTCCCCTGCCGTGGTCTCGCTGGACCTCACCTGCTGTGGTGTGTTAAGACAGTGAAGAATGAGTTTGGGTGGCTCTGCTGTCTAACAGCTAGCTGGCACTCGAGCGACACACCGGGGAGACAGCACAGAAGCAAGCACATGCCCACTGGACATTTTGGTCCCCTTCCTTGCTCTTAGGTTCAGAGACCCAAGTCTAAGCCAATTTGACTCAAGGTCCAAAGGGGCAGAGAGGAAGGGGGGGGGGGGCATGCCAAATTCCTTTACTTTGCCAATTGTTTCTAAGCCAATTTTTTTTTTGGTATTTTTTTTCAGCCAATTGATTTTTTTTAAGATCTTTTTTTAAAATTGCTAATTAGCCTTTGTGGTGTTTCTAAAATGCCAATTAGTTTTAAGGGGACTATGCATGAGATTGGGGGGTTGGTTATCAAGTTTTTGATATGCAGATTCAACTGGGGGCAATTTCGGGGGCATTTTAGGGACGTTTTAAAGCCAATTGAGTTAAGTTTTGAAGATGTTACTTTGGTTCCTCAGCCCGATGGAGTGGGGCAGAGTAGCCTGACGGGAGGCGGGGCAGGAGGGCAGGTGGAAGAAGCCCATGGAGCAGAAATGGAACAGAGAGGTCTCAGAGGCGGGACAAGATGGAGCCGTCCCTGGCCAGGAGAGGTCACAGGCGGTGGCACGGCGCAGCAGAGTTACGACAATTTGCCTCACATCTGGTTGTTGGGCATCTCCGGAGAGGAGTCCCCGTGGGCAGGGCCTTTGGACGATGGGGGAAGGTGGCGCTTGGCCTCTCTGAACGCTTGGAGCTCCTTGGCGAGTGCGCGCCCCCGGCGAGCACGCAGGAGGGCAGGCAGGCCTCTGCGCAGGCGCTGGGTGGATGGCTTCCAGGTGTTATGTTGGAAAAACTTGCCCACGGGGTATTCGGGGTTGTCCTGCGAAGAAATGGCCAGTCACCCACCGTGCGTCACCTGACACGGAGACACCCCCGGCCCCCAACCCACCCCCTGTCTGTGCCCCATCCCGGCTGCTGGGTGAAGGTGAGCAGAAGGCCCCCCGTCTCACCGGAAGCACGGTCGGAAAGATCGACACGTCCCTCTCAGACTTGGCGGGGGTGGCGCAGTAGGTCTCCAGGAGGGCCAGGTCACAGCTGCGGAAGCAGCACTCCTCGACAATGCCACGGCTGCGCCGGTTGGCACGGCTTGCAGGCCTGCCTGGAGCCCCACCAGACAGTCAGTACCCACGGCCATGCCCTCCAGCCCCCCCCCAAGGCTGTGGAGGGCAAAGGCTGGCCCCTGCCCTCAGCCTAGGTCCTGGCCAAACACCGATCACCCTGCCGGTACAGGGGGGATGAAGGCAGACTGGCTGCAGGTCCAGCCCCTGGCCTCCGGTGCCTCCCACCGGCCTAGAACCTTTCTACAATGGCCCCACCTCTCTGATGGTTTGGAAAACAGGTGAGGTGTGGTCCCTGGACTACCCCCCCACCCACTGCACTGAAAGAGAGAGAGATTGAGAGAGAGAGATTGGGGGGGGGGGGACTGGGCAGGAGAGAACAAGACGGGAGGGGAGGAGTGAGGAGCCCATAAACCACTCTCTTCTCTTCTCCCGCCTTCCCCCTCTCCCCCACAACAGCACTCAGCTCCAAGGCTTGCTGGGGGCTTCTTGGGGCTCCAAAGGACAAGCACCATGGGGGGGGGGGCAAGGAGAGGGAGCTGCCACAAGTGGGCTCAGCCCTGCCCTCCTCTCGGGAAAACCTGATGCTTGGTGCTCAGGAGGGACTTCCTGAGCAAGGACAGACCCTGAAGTTCCCCAGCCACCCAGGCCAGGCAGGCAGGCGCAGGGAGGGCACCGGAGAGGCCAGGCGGGAGGAGCTTCAGAGCGCCCAGGAGCAGAGTCCTTTGCAGAGAGAAGGTTTGAAATGCAAGAACACCCTGTGAGCACTTCACAGGTGCTAAGCAGAGGCACAGAGGAGGCTGTGTGGAGAGAGCCAAGTGGGGAGACAGGGTGGTCCGTGGCCCACCGCAGGTCCAGGGGGTCCCCAGCTGCCCTCTGCTTCCAGCAGAGTGCCAGGCCCCAGCTCCCCAGCTGGAAAACCAAGGGGAAGAGTGAGCAATATAGTCAGAGCAGGATGTGAGGCCCGAGTCTGCTCCCCTGGGCCCCTTTTCAAAATGGCCAGAAATGGAGAAAGGTGTATGGCTTAGTAGCTGGGAGCTCCCCCCCCCCCTCCCGCCACCCCCTACCATCTCCACTAGCAGCTCAGACCCAGAGAAGAGGCCTTGTGAACGCACAGGGCAAGTGAGGCCCGGCCTCCTCGTGAAAGGGGACAAATGGTTGGTAAATGTGGGACCGCTGACCCTGGAGTGCCCCCCACACCCCCTCCCCGCTCAGTCCCGGGCCGGGCACCCTCCGTTCCCCCTCAGGAGCTACTTACTGAAGTAGAAGCCGCGGTCACCACAGACAAACTGCAGGGTGTCCACCAGCTCCCCGCCACACAAGGTCTCACTGGGGCGGTAAGCAGCAATGCAGCACGAGGCGAAGGCCAAGAAGGTGAGAAGCACCAGCATCGACTTCCCCATTGGGAACCCCATCGGTGTCTGGCAAGACAAAAGGCAGATGGGGCCATGAGCGGGGCCCAGACCCCTCCTGACCACAGCCACCTCGAAACTCAACTGAAACTGGAAAGCCGGACTTCCTGTTAATGCGATTTGTGTTTTAATGATGGAAATGACTCGCACGCTCCAGTTGCCGAGACTAGGGCACTGCTCTGGTTTTCCAGACACACAGGCAATCCCATGTGGGGCCCGATCCCCCATCACGTGGGCAGTCCAGCCACACCCACAGATGTAGGGACCAGCGCCGGACACTGCACTGGACCTGCCCCCCCACCCCATGATGTCATGGGGGCCGGGCCAGCCCAGTCACCACTCCACCATGGACCATGTGCGCCCAAGAGGGCAGTTGCCGCCCCCCACCCCCACCTGGGCAGGGAGTTCTGGGAGGACCACCCCTTCCTGACGAGCAAGGGCAGGTGCCCCCCCTCCCTGCGCCCCCCCTCCCCCACCCCACCTCCACCCCCACCCCTGCCCCATGTGCTGCACAGAGTTCACGTCAAAGATCCAATGGTTAGAGCAACAGTGTCACCCACACTCCCAGGGACCTAGGTCTTGGGAATCACAGTCCTTCTAGTCCAGTGGGCTCTAGACAACCCAAAATTTAGGAGAAAGCCCCAACTCCCCTTTGCAGCTCCCACCACCCCAGGCCAGAGACCATGGAGACCCTCGGAGACCACTAGTCTCCCTGACGGAATCTCAACCTCATCAGGGGCGCCTTGAACAGCAAGGTCAGGCCACGTGGGAGGCTGGTCTCCTCTGGAGGGACGGCGGGCGTTAGGACACACCCCCTCCACAGACTAAGTGGCTGCAGAGCTGGCTGGGGCCAGAGCTAGCCCTGGCTCCAAGGTGGACCCCCACACACACACCAGGCTCCCCACACAGGCACCAGGAAATCTCTTAAGGCAATAAATCATGTGGAGAAAGAAACAATCTTGCTGGAGCTCTCCCAGGAGAGCAGCCCGCTTCACAGTGAGGTCTGAAAGTCACCTTGCCCGCCTCTCCACAGGACCCCCCCATCCCCCACTTCCAAACTCTAGGAACACTCAGCCGGCGTCTGTCCGAGGAGCAGCTGGAGGTCCCGAAAACCCGACCACTCTAGCTCCATGTCCAAGCCAGGGCGCCGCAGAGAGCAAGAGACTGGCCTGGAGGCAAGTGGAGGTTGGACACAGGTGAGGGTCCAGGAAAAGATGCAAACTGTTGGAGGAAAGAGGCAGAGGGGAAGAGAGAAAAGAAAAGGGAGGAGGAGAAGCCAGGGAGCCAGGTGGGAGCACAGGGGGCAGAGGCCCAGAAGAGGACGAAGGCGGCAGAGGAGGCAGCAGGCCGGGCCGCAGGGCGGAGGGCCGAGGCTGGGCCACTGCCCCAGGGACCCCATCGGGCAGGGCAGGCCAGAGCCGGACGGCAGCAGGGTCTTGGCTCCACAGCCCTTGTTACCTGCAGCTGGACAGGAGGCTCGCTGCGGCTGGAGGAGAAGGAGGAGGAGGAGGCTGGAAGTCTCTCACAGGAGGAGCTAATGTCCAGTTTGCAAGCTGGTCAGTGCCTCGGCTTTTATGTCTGAGCGGGCTCCGCCCAGCCCCGGCTCCACCCCACCCCTCCCCGCTGACCACTCCCCCCGCCCCCTTTGCACCCGCCCCCTCCCTCCTTCCAGCCAGTCCCCTGTCTCCCACACCCCCCCACCGCTATTCCTCCGCCGAGCACCGCGAGGGGGGGCTCGATCTGCGCCCCCCGGCCCAGCTCCGCACCGGGGCCGCGGCGGGGGGAGGGGGGAGGGAGAGGGGGGGGCTCCCTTCCAGCTACGTCTCATGGAAACTTCCATGCTGCCCCGGCGAGAGAGCGGGGGGCCGTTCACCCCTCTCTGTGCTATCCCCGGCCTGGCCCTCCCGAGCCTCAAGCCGGCCCCTTCTCCCCAGATTCCAGGCTGAGGGGCAGAGATGGGGGGGGGGGAGACAATACTGCCAATGTGGCGTCTGGCGGGCCGCCTTTGCCAATTCGGCCCCCTCCAGCCCCCCCAGACCCCCCCTCCCAGACTCGTCTGGCACCAAGTCAGCGCGCCCCAGTGGGTTTCGGCCTCGGCGCCGAGCCCCGCGTGGCCCAAATCACACTCCGCTCAACAGACCAGGAAGTCCGTGCGCCCGGCGGACGGCTGGGACCCGCGCCGCGCGCCCTCCGCCCTCCCCGCGCCGCCCTCCCCGCGCCGCGCCGCGCGCCTCCGGCCCGGACAGCTCCCAGCCCCCCGCGCCCGCCGCCGCCGCCGGCGGCCGCCGCGCGCCCGGCCCCGCTTACCTGGAAGCCGGCGATGCCGCCGCCCACCTCCCTGCTGCGTGGTCTCAAACCGAGCAGCGGGCGTTGGCCCTCCTGCCGGGCACTCCTCGGCCAGCGCCGCTCTGGCCGGGTCGCGGGGGCCGGATGGCGCCCGGCAGAGCGGGAGGATGGCTTTTTTTGGGGGGGGACGCTTCTGCTTCTCTTAGGGAGGACGGGCAGTCTCGGGGCCGGGGCGGGCCAGATGTTGTACTTTAGGGGGGGAAAAGGTGTCGGGAAATGAGGTCAGCTGTTGTACCAAGGACAGATCGGGGGCAGAGACAGAGAGAGAGACAGAGTGAACGAGAAACGGGGGGGGCCAGAGAGAGGGCGAGAGGGAGAGGGGACAGCGAGAGGCGGGCAGGTCACAGGGGGAAGGACAGTCGAGAGAAACAGAAACCGGAGTTAATCCATGGCGCAGAGGGGGGGCGGCGAGACGGGGAGGGCGTGGAGGCCAGGAGCGGGGTGGGGGCGGGCGCCCCGGGAGGGAGGCGAGGGGGTCCGCGCCAGGGCCGGAGCCGGGCGCGGACGCGACGTCGGGGTCGGGGGCGGAGGTGACAGGGCGGAGGAGAGGTGGGGGTTCCCCGGCCGCGAGCTACCCAGCTCGGTGTGGGCCGACGGAGCCCTCGGCCGTCGCGGGCCCGGGCCTGGGGAGGGGAGGGCGTGGCGGCGCCGCGGCCGCTCGCTCGGGACGCGGCGGACAGAGGAGGGGAGCGGCCGGCGCGCACCGGGGAGGGCCGGGAGGGGAGCGCGGGGGATGACGACGCCGGCGGCCTGCGAGCCGGACTGCCTGCGGTGGGGACCGCCTCCTCGGGCGAAGCGGGACGGGCGTCGAGGTAGATGGAGAGGAGGCGGCGGGGAATCCGCAGGACCGGCGGAGCGCGGCCCCGCCGACGGCGCCCGAGACGGGAGTTAGCAGCGAGACGGCGGACGGCGTCGACGCGGGGCCGCCAGCCCGGATGGAGGCGCTGGCGGGCCGAGCGCGGGCGGGCGTGGGCCGGGAGGCGGGGGGCGGCCGGAAGGGGGGGGCCGGCCCCGGCCTGGCCTCACGCAGCTCCGCCGGAGAGCAGGCGAACTGCGGGCGCCGACGCCCGGCTCTTATAGCCGCGCCACCCCGCGGCTCGGCGCCCGCTCGGGCCCCGCTGGCCGCGCGCCCGCGCCAATGGGCGCCCGCGGGGGCCCTCGCCCCGCCCCGGGACCGCCCCCCGCAACTCGAGCCACGGGCGGGAATGCGGGCCGGGGCCCTCGGGCGGTGGGGGGGGTGGCCCCCTCGGGGTACGGCCGCCCGGCCCGGGTGGGGGCTGGGAAGCCCCCCGAGGCGATCGCGCTCCCAGGTCCTCCCCACCCCCACCCCGCTCCGGAGGCTTCGCGGGGCCTGGTCCCGTTTCCGGGGGGCCGGGGCCGGTGGCCGAGAGGCCCTCGGAGCCGTGGGGAAGGGGTCTCCCAGGAGCGGGGGGATCTCGGCGCAAGCCCTCGAGTTATTGGGGTCTCGCAGTATTGGGGGTTCACGGCGCAGGCCCTCGCAGTAACCGGGGTCTCGGCGCGCCCCGCGGGTCCCGGTCGGCAGCGGCCCGGGGAAGAGGCGGCTTCCCCGGGTTCGCGCCGAGCGCGCTGCCGCCACCTGCCCCGGCAGGCGGAGCCCGCCGCGCGGCACCTCGGACGGACGCCTGGTCCCGAGCGCCCCCCGGCGCCGCGCGGAGCCCGGAGCAGCCCGGGCGGCCGCCAGGTGCGCGCGCGCGGGGCCGGGCCGGCCGGACGCGGACCGGCGAGGAGAGCGGCGGGGCGGAAGCGAAGCTCAGTTCCTACCTGCGCGGCGGAGCTCACCGGGATGCGCTTAAGCAGCTCGCTTTGGGGACCCACCCAGAATATCCGGACAATGGCTCCCCCGTCCTCGGTGCGTTGGCCTTCCGTAGACGCGGGTTCAGCCCCGGGGGCCACCACGATAATTTGGGGATCTGGGGAACCCATCTCCTGGAGAGTTTGGACGACGTTAACTTAAGTAGTGTGATTTTTAAAAAACCAAGTCAAAACCATTCCCCAATCCGTGCACCCCGTCCACCCGCGCGGCCCGCGCCTGGCCCGGGCGGCGGAAGCCCGCGCGCCCGCTCACCCTTCCCCGCCGGGAGCCGCGGCCGGTGCCGGCTCGGCGCGCGCCCGCCCGCCCGAGCCCGGACGGCCGGCGGCCCGGCGCGCGGCCCCGCACCGCCTTCCCCCGCGGCCGAGATCTTTGCAAAGAGAAAAGGAAAGCGGCGCCGTGCGGGGCGCCCAGCCCGAGGGAGTGCGGGGCTGCCCCGTGCCGCTCCCGGGGCCTCCCGGGCGCAGCGGGAGGCGAGCGAACGCCGGTCGAGGCAGGAGGGCGGCGGGCAGCGGCGCGCGCGCGCGCGGGGAGCTCACCGCGAGGTCGGGGACGACGTCCGCAGGCGCGCGAGGAGCCGAGGAGGGCGGCCGAACTCCCGGTGGAGGGCAGCGGACGCTGCTGGAGGTGAGTGGACCCCGGGGGGGCAGTCCCCGGTGTCCAGGGGCAACGCCCAGTCGATTGGAAGACTCGGGTACGATGCCCAAATTTGGGGGAAACTGGGGGCAATGCCCAGTGGTTCCCGGGGCGCGGGAGCCGCGGCGCGCACGTCCGCACGTCCGAGCGGTCGCACCGTTGTCCTGGTTGTGCCGGGCACACACAGAGGTGTCCAAAATCCAACGGGAGGCTAAGCCAGTGCCAGCGCGCGGGGGGACCGGGGGGACTGCCCAGGGCGGCTGGCAGGTCAAAGACCGTGCCCCGAAACCGGGCACCCCAATGCAGAGCTCTGTCCGGCTTGCAGCGGAGAGGCAGAGTGACGGGAAGACTTTGTTAAGGGGAGGGGGGAGTCGTGATTAATGAGTAAATCTCAGACTCCCCCAAAATGGAGTTCAAGTGTGGGAGATGAGAGAAATTGCTCCGTGCGCTTGGAGGGGGACTAGGGACTCGTCTAAAATTGGGGAGCCCAGAAACTTGATCGGCAAGTTTGGGGGGGCTCACAAAATTCAAGAGTAATTTGCAAAGATTGGGATTTTTTTTTTTTTTGGTCAAGTCAAAGAAATTTCTTTAAATGAAATCTGGGGAACCTGGGAGACACGTTCCCCGGCGGGGCAGAGACAGCAGGCTCATGTTGGGGCTCCGAGCAGATTCTTATTAGTGCTGGGGGGAGCAGGGATCAACGTCCACATGTTGGGTGTGTAGATCAATGAGCGCACTGACCTGTCTGGGCACGGCAGATGCGGGGAGAAGCCTTCAAGTTGGGGGAAACCATTCAAGCTTACTTTGGAGACCACTAAAATTTTAGGGAGAGAGTGGGGGGACCCAGAGTGCAAGCAGTCCATTTGAGGAAGGCGGTCGGGGAGAGCAATGTCCTTTTCTGATTTAATTTGATAAGTAAGTGTGGCTTAGTTTTTGGTTTGGTTTTGTTGTTGAAATGTGGGGGGCATCCTCTAGGTTTTCCTGGGCCACATTTTTCTGGGAAATCCCAGCAAAACGAGTTCCAAGTTTTGGGGATCTGTGAGGTGGGGAAGGAGATTGCCATCTAAATTTCAGGAGGCTGAGTTAGTAGCTAGGAAATTTATGGGATCTTTAAAACCTGGGATTTCTGGGACCCGGGAACATTTTGTTATTGTTGTTGTGCTTAAGGGGGGACCCATGAAACCTGACCTAATTTAGGGAGACTCCGGATGGGGGTGGTCATAAAGTTGTACAAAGTTCATTAACATTTTATAAAAGCTGTGTTTCTGCAGAGGGAAAAATTCTTTTTTTTTTTTGGAGTGTAAACATTTTCTGGATCTTAGGAAAATACATATTTTTTAATCCAAGGATCCAGGAAAGTTGCTTGAAATTCTTCAAGGACTGTGTGGGGGTCTTGGGGAGGGGGGGAAGTAGGGGGCTCATCATCTAAGTTCTAAGAAAAGGGATTAAGAGTCCCTAATTCTTAGGGCCTGGAGAATCAGTGCTCTGCATTGGTGACCTGAAGGGCCAGCTCAGTGTTTGCAGGAAATATTGCCTAAGTGTGGGGGACTTTGGGTACGTGGCCTGCACTCCAGCCAGAGAACACAGGGCCGTTCCATGACCCAAGTATAATGCTGAATATGTTGGGGGGCTGCAGGACATTGCCTAATATTGGAAGGAACCCCAGCACACGCAAATATGGGAATCGGGAAAAGGGTCCTGCGGCTGGAATTTGGAAATCGGTGTTTGCAGTTTACAAAAATGCTTGTCAGCTAAGCTAAGGGACCCAGGTGGTGTTTTAGCATTCAACATGTTAAGAGACGGGAGAAAATTCTGTTTGGGAATTATGAATCTTTAACAAAGTCTGAGTAGAAAAAGAACAACAACAAAAGCCCATTTCCCGGGGTGGCTCTGTGCTTGGGTGACCTGGGACCCTCGGCACCCTGTGAACACACCTGGGATAATTGTCCCCCGTGTTTGTGGGGCCTGCCTGAAGCACCCCACATTCTAAAAAACCAAAGTAAAGGGTCAGGAAGCTGGCAGGGTTGTGGGATTGCATATCCCGAAGTTGTATGGCTCATGGCGGTGGGGGGGGGGGGGCTGTTAAGTAAGTTTTCATTGTTGGAGGGTGAAAAAAAAGCATTTTCTCCCATCCTAGATGGGAGACCTTAGATGGCTGAAACGTTTGGGTACGATGCCTGACTTTGGGGAAAGGCGGGGGACTTTGAGGGGAGGTCCAGGCCTGGGAGGGGGAAGCTGGTCTAGGAAAAGAAAGGAAAATTGTTCGGGGCATTAAAGAAAGCTAGGACACAGGAACCCAAGCTCGGGACCACAGCTGGTGGAAGTCGGTGTGGAAATTCCGAACCCACAAGGCAGACAAAGCGAGAAGTGTGAGGGTGGGCACCCGGAGGCCACTTCCAAGACTTAGCCCAGCGGCCGCAGTGCTGAGGCCGCGGGAGAACCGAGGTCCCTTGCGTGGGGACAGCGCGCGGACGCTGAGGGCGCGCGTGGACGCCGCGGCGCCACGGGGACCTCCGTGCCCGGGAGCCTAGGTCGGGGCTGGGGGACGGACGTGAAGGCCGACGGGGGAAATGCGGGGTTGGGCGCGCGGCCCCGCGGTTCTACATCGGGAGGCGCCGGCAGCCCCTCCGGCCCCCAGCCGTCTGAAGCTCAAGTCAGACGGCTTTGCTGCGCGCCCTGCACGCGGTGAGTGGATCTGGGGAAACCGGCAGACCCCAGAAACCGGGGCCGGCTGCGGGGGGCCGCAGATCCGGGAGGGGGCTGCATTTGAGAAGCCGAGGGCCCCGTCTGCGGGGAGGGGGGGGGAGGACCCGGGGACCCGTGCGCCCCGCGCCTGCAGCAGCTGCGCCCAGCCTGCCCAGGACCCCGCGGCGCGCACGCGCGCGGGAGCCGCCGGGATGGGGGGGGGGGCGGCGGCGGGGCAGGTAGCGTGGGCGCCCCGGGACGTGGACCGCTCCCTCTCCGGCCCGGTCTGAGCCAGCGCCGGGCGGGCTGGCCGGGGAGGGGGGGTGGACGGGGGCGGCCTGGCGCTGCTCCCCAGGTGTCCTCGGTCCCCCGCGCCCCGCCGCCCGCTGCACCCCACGCGCTTCCTCGCCGCGAGCCTAGGCGAAGCCGCGGCCGTGCGGCCGCCGGGGGGCAGGCTCGGCCCTGGCTCGGCCTGGGGGCTTTGGGGTACCCCGGGCGGCAGCCCCCCGCCCGCCCCAGCGCGCCCGGAGCCCCGCGCCTGCGCCCGGCCTTCCCTGACTGCGGCCCATGGTGACTTTGTTTGCGCGACGCGAAAGTGGAGAGGAAATGGAGGGGGTGCTGGGGTGCCAAGACCCCCTTTCGTTTTCTCCACGAGGATTTGCCACCCGTTTCCCCCACGGGGCCCAGGCCCCCAGGACTCAGAGACAGAAGCCCAGGATGTTAGCCTGAGGGAGGGGGCAGCGTGGGGGGGTGAGGGGGGCTGTGGCGTGGAGGAGGCCGGAGGGGACATCACCCCCACCCGGCGTAGAAACCAGGGCAGACTGGGGGTGCCACCCTGGGGTGGCTGCTCTCACCGGTCAGCACCCCCCACACACATGGGGAAGGAGCCATGAGGCCTGGCACATTGGGGCGTTGGGCAGGAAAGGGTTAAGGCCACAAGACAGGTGTGGGGACCGGGCGAAGGCATTTCCTTCCCGCTGCCCGCGTGCCAAGGCCTGGACCCCCCTCCCATGAAAAGCAGCCCAGAGCAGGGGCACTCCCCCCTCGAATTCCAGCCCCCACCAATCACCCCGCGTCCCATTCCAAGAACATCTGGTCGGTCTCCCCCATTGCTGCCCCCCTCTCCTTCCCACCCGCCCCTCCCTGCATTCTCAGGCCACGGGTGTGCCTGCAGACCTCGGGAGCCGCAGCGAGGAGGCTGGGGTGTGGAGGCCGGGGCGTGGCCCTCTGCCTCTCTCCGTGGGGACTTGTCAATTTGGGGGGTGAGAGTGTTTTAGAAAGGGCCTGCCCGCACCCCCTTCTGCTGCAGCGTGGGGCTGGCTCTGAGCCCGGCGGAGGGGTCTGGGCTGGCTGGAAGCAGGGCTGGCGCCCCCGGCCCTGCTGCCAGCTCCCAGGCTGGGGTGTGTGTGGCTCACCGGGTGGTGAGAGTCCAGGCCCAGAGCCCCGCTCTCTTCCATATTGGGGAGAGGTCAGGGGTCATCTGACAGGGCGGGGGGTTGCTATTTGGGGGTCCCTCTGCTCTGCTCTGCCCTGCAGGAGTGCCTATCCCTGGAGAAACCACTGCCACGTGGACCACGACATGCGTCCTGATTGGCCAGGTAGGAAGAAGCTGGGGGTCACCTTGGGGAGCTCACTGGAGAGCTGGCTGCCAGGGCCTGGGAGCCGTGCCAGGGCAGGCGGGCAGGGGGCACACATGCGCTTCCCTCGCTCCCCCCCTCCCAGCTGCCCAGAGCCCTCGCCTGGCCTTATTTAGTCAACAGCGTGGCTGATGGGACAGCGCCAGGTCACCCTAGGGCTCAAAAGGGGCCTCTCCCACCCCCGCCATGACCTGCGGCCAGCTTCTGTCCCTGAGCCCTCTTCCCCTCCTTCCGGACAGGTCCCACCAACAGCTTGAGGGGGGCTGGGGCTGGGGCTGGGGCAGCATTGGTGTGGCCCCCGCGCTGAGGAGCACAGGGGTCACCACTAGGCAAGGGCTGGTGTCCCCCGGGTGAGGAAATCCCAGTTCTGAAGAGGATGGACACCCTTCCAGGACGGGGCCACCCCTCAGAGACTGGCCCGCGCCCCATCCTGGGCCTTCCGGCCTGTTCCCCAGTTGCCTGCCTGGTCTGGCGGTGGGCCTTCCCCTCTCCCCGCCCCATTTCCTCCCCTAGCTGCGCTCCCAGCTGGCCGCCGGCCACCCCCCAGCCCACCCTTGGGCACCCCCAGCTCGGCACCCCTCCACACCCTCCTTCCACCCCACCCGCCCTGCCCTGGAGCCGGGCACCCCACAAGGCTCGGGGAAGGGGCCGCACTGCCCGGAGCCAGCAGCGCCCAATGGCACAGGGCCCATGGCGGATCAGCACACCCACAGCCAACAGTAAGTCAGGGTCGGGGGTGGGGGGCAACGGACGGTGGGTCATGGGGGGTCCACTGGGGAGGGACCCAGGCTGCTCCACCGGTACCTGTGACTTCTTATGACACCTTCTAAGGAAAGGCCTCTTCTCCCTGGTACAGCCGCCTGGAAGGGGGTCACCTGCCCACTCCGCCCCTCAGGCCCCAAGGCCTGCTGCCCTGGTGGCAGGGGTCAGGCCCAAGGACACAGACCCTCCAGTCACACCCCTGTACCCAAGGCCCAGGCCTCGCTCCCTCAGCCCTGTACCTGATCGGCGAACTACAGGGACAGCACCCCTCAGCTTGCTCCGGCCGAGTGAGCCGCAGGGTGGTTCTGGGCCCTGGGCCTCCTGACTGCCCACACCCCCTTCACACACAGGAAGCCCCCGGCCTCCGAGACACAATGGAATCGCCGGCCGCCGCAAGGCCGCCCGGCTCAGGGGGCGTTTGCGGTCATTATCTCATTTTCCGCCCGCACAATTGAGACCGCCACCCACCTTGACAAACAGGGCGGAGGAGGGGGCCCCTTGCACCCCACCAGCTGGACCCAGCTTTTCTCGAGGACTCTCCCTATTCCCACCTGCTGATTTCCCCCCCTCTTCTCCCCCCTTCCCTCAGCCGGAGCCCCTGCCTTCCTGGCTGGGACAGCCTGCCCTCCCCCTGCCTGCTCCGGCCTCTGCCCTTCCTGGCCAAGAAGCTGCCGCCACCGCCGCTGCTGCCGCTGCTGCTGCTGCTGCTGCTGCTGCCGCCACCAAGGCCTAGGAGCCCTCGACGCCCAGCCCCAGATGGGGTACCCGGAGCCCCCCTAAATTCCACACCCCGCACTGGGACTCCGTGCCCCTTCACCCCACCGTGTGACTCTGTGCCCCTTCAGCCCGTGGGCTTCCTGTAAAGCTGCAGGGTGGGGGGCAGAGGCTCCAGGTCTGTGCCCGGGCACTGGACACGTGGACTCCAGATCAGCTGCACCTGCGGCCAGGACCCGGGCAGCAGCAGACACCGGACACTTACCGCACGGGGCTGGCGCTGACCCTGCCGTGGGCCGCGGGCCGTGGGCCTCAGTCTTGGGAGCGCGGGGACCTTCTTAGCCACAGGCCGCAGCAGCTCACCTCAGGGCTGGGCGGGCTGGGCGGGCTGGGCTCGGGGGCTGCTCCGGCCTGCTGGGCCTCCGGCTGAGAAGGCTGCTCGGGCTGCGGCTCGGGCTGGGCTGGCGCTGGGCTCTCAGGCTGAGGACCGGGGCCTCCCTCTTCCCTTGGAGGCTCAGCAGTGACCACTCGGCCCCTGGGGAAAGCAGAAGGATGATCTTCACATGATCCCCACACAGTCACCCCTCCCCACCCGGGCCTGCTGCCACCAGGAGCACCCCCCGCCCCCTCTTCTTCCCCACCTGCTCCTCCAGCTGCCCAGACCCCCACTTTTCACATACAAAGGAGGGGGACAGTTGGGCACAGCTATCATGCCTGACACCTGCGGGTGTGCTGTCAGTGGGCAGGCTGGCCCCTTCCTGGGGGGCGGGGGGGGGGGGTTGGTGAGGACTCACAGCACAAGACAGGAGCGCCCCCTCCTGCAGGGCACACAGTACTGCATCAGGAGGTCAGCCCAAGGAGAGGGCCACCAGGCTTCCCGGGGAATGAGCCCCCCACCCCACCCAGACAGCACTTGTGGGGGCTGAGGGCTGGGACGCAGGGGGCACCGTGCACACACGGTCCTCTGCCTTTGTGCATTGCTGGGGCCTGGGGAGGCCACTGGACCCGGCCGTCCACCCTCAGAGAAACAGCACCCCCTGCTGGGCACTGCGCTAACCCTCCTAACTCAGTGCCTCTGGGGGGGGGGGGGGAAGCATCCTGGGGTTTTCTCTGTGCAGAGAAAGGCCACCCCGCTCCAAAGCTCAGCCTTGGACCCTGCCTGGCCCCATCCACAGTGTCACTTTTGAGGTCAGGGTGCAGGGAGCAGCCACGTACCCTCTAATCTCAGATCTATGAGGAAATGTCTCCTAGAAAAGTCCTTCCTCACACACTGGTGAGAACAGCCATTCATTCCCGCAGGCAGGCGCCCGGCCTCCTCCCTCCAGCCCAGTCAGCCATGTGGGGAGAGCCATCTCCCCGCCTGGGGCTCTGGGGCAGGGTTCCTCCACTCTGTCTCCAGAGGGCCGGCTGCAGTCCGGTCCCATGTCCCACCAGGCCCCCAACACCCATGCTCAGCCACGGGGGAGGCAGGCCGGATACCTGTACTCTAGTCGCTGCGTGGTCCCAAGGGCTCCCGGACGGTGGAGGAAGAGGACCGGGGAGTCGCTGGTGCCCAGGGCCCTCTGCCGAAACTGCCCGGACGATGATCCGCTGGCTGGGCTAGGATTAGCAGTCTCCGCCAGAGTAGGGGGTGCTCGGGCCGGGGTGCCCAGACCGCCCAGCCGGGCCTGCGAGGAGGTGGTGGGGGACGAGGCTGAGGCTGTGGAGACAGGGAAGGGCACTTTGAGAGTGTGCATGGTAACAGGCCCGGGGAAGCGGGATGGCCCTCCGCCGCTCAGCTCTGCAGCTGCTGGAGTGCCAGCTGAGTGGTGCTGATGCCCCTTACCTCCTCGTCCCCCCCACGCCTCGCTCCGGACCCCTCCAAATTTGGGAACGTTGGTGCCAACTTGGGATTGCTGGGTCAGCTGGCTGGGGCACCTGCCCATACCAGGGCACTAGTGCATTAGTGGGTGGGGCTTTGCCACGCCCCCTACCCCCCCTCCACCCCACCCCGTCCAACGGAAGTGTGTCTGTGGGCGTGAACATAAGCCTGGAAGCTAGGGGGTGGGGACTGTGTGCAGGGGGTGGGCTGTGGATGTGATATCACTTGAGTGACACTTGGCAGTCACCCCGGAATGTCTGTGGGCGTGGCACAGGTAAAATGGGGGCGGGGCTATGCAAAAAAGGAGCTGAGTTCGAGAACAAGCATAAAAATTTCCTTTTATGTGCATCCAATGTGGCCGCAGCCCAGGGCAAACACATTGCCCATGTTTTATGGATGCAGGGGTCTGCTGGGAGCCTCTCCCTTGGTCCCACGTGTCTGACCAGACCCCCAACCCCACGTGGGTGGCACCCGGTACCATCGAGGCACGGGCATGCTGTGAGGGCCATGCAGCAGGTGGTGGCTCGGGCGTCACCGGGCAGTGTGCCCGGCCCATTAACAGCTGTGTCAGCCTGGCCAACACCCAAGCAAGGCATGGACTGAGGGCTGACCATAATTGGGGAGTTGCTCCGAATACAGCAACGAGCTGTGCTGAGATGGGGGGAGGGGCAACTCTGGAGGTGGGGGTCTGGTGGTAAACGTGTGGAAATGAGTAACAATGAGAGCCTACCTCCCTGCCACGAATGTAAGGAAATAAAAACTTTTTTTAAAAAGAAAGCACGGCCTGGTTGGACTGAATGTCGCTGGTACTTGGAGACTTGGGAGGGAGGCCAAAGACCCACAAGGAGATGAAGACCACTCCCCAGAGATGCCCAGCCCTGCCCTGCACCCAGCCACTCATGCCCGGGTGTTTACCCTGCCCAGGCTCCCCGCTCATACTGGGACTTCATTCTTCCCTCTCCATTTGCACGTCAAGTCCCACCTGAGCTCTTTCTTGGTGGGAATCTCAGAGCATACGTGGGGGTAGACGACAGGCTCACTCGGGGACCCAACCAGCGTGGTGCAGGTGCCCAGGGCCATCCTCAATGGAAGAAGAGCGGGGCAGGTGGGTAGAGGAGGCAGGGGTGCGGGTGGCCCCGGCACACAGCAGGGCCAGCCTGAAGGACCCACGCTCCCTGTGCCTGCTCTGTCACCTAGTGTGTTTCCCAAGGACACGTCGTGGGGGCTCCCCGGCAGGATGTGCCAGGGAGGGTGAAGAGCCCTTCCCCAGCCAGTCAGAAAGATCCCACAGACATCTCTCCAGGAGGGGTGTCTCAGATCGAGGACGCAGGTTTCTTTGGCTGCTGTGGGGCCACTAAGGAAAGCAGCCCATACCCCACAGACCCCAATTCTGGAGGTGGCAAGATGAGTCCAAGCCCCACCCTGTAGTACGTCCTTCTGGACAAGCCCAAGCTGATTTCATTCCACCAGGAGCTTGGAATCTGGGGTGTTTAAGCAGGAGTAGGGGCACTGGCCACCAGGGAGTTGGGGTGCTGGTTGTCACCTCCCCTGGCATTAAATATCATTGACTTTTCATATAGGGGTCGTGGGACGGGAGGAGATCCAACACAGTACAGCCCTCTTTATTTCTTTCCCTCTTAGCTCTTCTAGCAGAGCCACCGCATACTGGCCAAGTGGTATTTTTACAGAATAGACTTGAGCTGTCCCCAGAAAATTCCAGGCAGTACCCAATTACCCAATAATCTTCTAATAGGCGGCTTAAGTGGCCTTGTGCTGCCATCTGGTGTCCACTTCTGGTATTACAACAGCAGAAACCAGATTTCTTACATGCAAGGATTTGGGGGGCACCCTGGGTGCTGGTGGTGGGGTAGACAGATGGGAGGTGAAACTGTGACCCTTCTCTCTTACAAGGAAGAGACCCTACCTTCAGAACAAGGGCACAGGTGGTCTCTGCAATCTTGCGCTTAGCTCTGAGGCTCCTTTCTGCCTCTGTCCTGGCCATATGGAACTTGGGGTCAGGAATTCCTCTATCTGGGGGGCATTTCTGGATCCCAGAAGATTGTGACATTGGGATAACGAAAGTCACAGGTTAAACTTAGAGCCCCTTCCTGCTTCTTCCAGAGTGAATGGCATAACATTTGTATCAAAACAAAATTAGCTATGTTCTCAAATTGCCAGAGAAGAAAGAAAAGACCCCTGTTCACAGAGGGGCTCGGGGAGAAACAGAGGCAGAAAGAAAGGACCCCTGTTCACAGAGGGGCTCGGGGAGAAACAGAGGCAGAAAGAAAGGACCCCTGTTCACAGAGGGGCTCGGGGAGAAACAGAGGCAGGCTGAGATTTGCTCCTGATTTCCATTTTCAGGTACCTGGACAGTGGGAATTTTCAAATCTGGCCCAAGCCTGACATCTTGTGGCCATTTGTGGAATGGCAGCCACCAGCTTCAAAACACCTTGCTTTCCCCCAGAATCATTATTATTCGCGCCAGTAAATGTACATTTTACACTCCTATGGTGCAAGCCTTCATCTGGAGCACCTAGAGGCTCACCCCAGGATATTGGTGCCTGGGGCCATGTGTAAATTCAGCCCAGGATAAATTCAGTCAGGGTTCAGGAGAGGAATGGGAGACACCAGAGGGACTGGGCCCCGGGAGTCGGGGGCAGCAAGTGGCCATGGCAATATTGGGGTGGCAGGGCGGTCTGAGGGTGGTCTCCCCAGACTTGGGCTTCCTTGGATAGTGGTCTGGGGGCTCAAGACCCCCACGGCCTGCCTCACAAGGGGCCCGAGGCCCAGACAGCGGCGGACCACTTACATGCTGGCAGTCTCTGTCCTCAGCCCCTCCCCAGGGGTCCCACCCCACCCCCATGGCCACAGGGCTGCGTGCTACAGCCCCGTATGACAAACGCATGAACCCGGGATGGTCCCCCACTGGGTCTGCTCCTCAAAGCCCAGGGATGGAGTCGCCTCTTCCAGGAAGTCCCGCCTCTTCCAGGAAGTCCCCCTGCCCAGGCTTGCCTCCTGACCCAAACCAGACCTGGCCTCAGGACCAGCCCAAGAGCCAGTGAGGCACTGCTGGGGCTGAAGGGCGCCAGGCCCTCCCACTCTCCACGCCTCAGCCCCCTGGAGCCTTGCTTTCCCCTGCCCGGCCTGGGCTTGCTGAAGGCCCCTTGGCTCTCACAGGCCAGGAAGCTTCCCGGGGCCGGGGCTCAGGGGCCTGTCTGCCCAGAGAGCCTGCACAGCTGCCTCCTGTCCCTGTCCCCGCTGACCCCCGGACCCTCGCCAAAGACCCTGGCCCTGGGAGGGTCTCTGCAGCCTCCCGGCAGTGCTGCTGAGGCCGTGGGCCTGGGCATGGGCTGGGCCAGCGCCGGCTGACCCTTTTGGTGAGGGTGAGCCTTGCAGAGCCGAGGGCCGTGGCCCCAGGCCCAGCCGGAGCACCCACAAGCTGGCAGGGCTGCTGGGTCTAGCCTGATTTGCCACCCATGGGCTAGGAGGGCTGGGGGGAGGCCAGGGGAGGTGGGGGGAAGCCAGGGGAAGCTGGGGGAGTCTGGGGGAGGCTGAGAGAGGCCATAGGAGGTAGGGAGGTCCAGGGAGGCTGGGGAGGCCGGGAGAGGCTGGGGGAGGCTGAGGGAGGCTGGAGGAAGCTGGGAAGGCTGAGGGAGGCCAGGGGAGGCTGGGAAGGCTGAAGGAGGCCGGGGGAGGCTGAGGGAGAATGTGGTTCTGAAAACTCCACTGGACTTTGCAGAGGGGAAAATGCTCCCAGAAATGCCAGCGAATTGAGCCCGTGTCCCACTGGGACTTGTTGGCAGGCACAGAGCTGCACAGGCCAGGGCAGCGGCAGCCCCCGGCACCAGGGTCTTGGCTCTCAGGGTGGCCACCACAGTCCTAGAAAATGGGAACCTCCGGGTAAGGTAGGGACGTACTTGGCGGCATTGACCCTTGACCCGAGGCACCCTGGCTTTGACCCAAGGTTCACAGGCGCCCCAGGACAGGGCCTGTAGATCAGCACAGTCCCAGGCCTGGGTGGCTCAGGGATGGGGTCCTGAGCCCAGCAGATGGGCCTGGGTGGGCCAGGGCTGGGGCCATCTGGGAGCTGAGGAGTGAGCTGAAGACAGGAGGCGCTGGGCCCCGGGGCCGATGGCTTGGCCACCACAGGAGGCTCCACTTTTGAAGAAATCTGCCTTGCTGTTCTGCAGCCAGGCCAGAAACAATAATGGGGGGGGGGCACTGCTCCTCAGCTGCTCCCGGGGCTCCTGGCCTTCTATCAGGAGCCTTTCTGCTTCTTCCCCCTCTGTACCCAGTGGAGGTGGATGCCGCTGTGGGGGGCGGCCTGAAGCCCCCATGTGCAGGACGGGGCCCTGGGACCCCCAGACATTGTCACCAGAGTCCCACGGGGCATCGCCAGAGCCCCTGGCTCGTTTAGCTCTGACGTGGGACCAGATACCCCTCCAGACACCTATAGAGACCCTCAAGTCTCTGATTTGGGGGGGCACAGGGAGGAGGAGGCGGACTTCTCCAACTCAAGGCCTGCCCACAAGCAGGCAGACAAGGAAACTTGGGCCCAGGAGGCAGTCCTGGGACTGACGGAGGGCCAGGACAGTGACCCCCACAGCACACCGCTTCTCTCCTCTCCAAACCCCGTGCCTCCCCAGAGTCCAAGGTGGCTGTGGGCCCTGGCCCCTGTGTGCACCACCCTTGGAGGAGGACCCCAGAAAGTCCCGGGCCGGAGGCAGGACCCCAAGACCTGGGGTCCTGCAAAAGTGAAGTTCTGGCACCCTCTGGTGGCTGTATCTGTGAATTACATCTCCTGTGCCCAACCCTGGGGGAGCCACCCTGCCCGGCTGCAATATCACAGGGCTGCAGACAGCCCTGGGGTCTCCCCCTCCAGCACCCAGGGGTCTCCCCCCGCAGTGCCCCCGGGGTCCCCCCCTCCAGTGCCCCGGGGGTCCCCCTTCCAGTGCCCAGGGGGGCTCCCTCCACTCAGCCTGGCCGCAGCCCATCAGCCAGCCTTCCTGAGATCTGCGAGGGCCGGCTTCCATGGGCCTGCGCCGGTTAGCCTCTCCTAGGCTGGCTCCTGGACCCTCTACCCAGCCGGGTCCTTGAGGGCAGGGTCGACCTTGGCTCCCAGCACCACCTCCCCTGTCCCCACAGACCTGAGGACAGCGAGGACAGTCAATATTGACTGTGGTCGGGAGAAGGCAAATACCGCCCTGGGGACGTGCCGAGTGCCCGTCCTCCCGTGCCAGGAGTCCTGCAGCCCCAGGGGACCAGGCACTGCCGTGGGCCCGCACAGGGGGCCCGCACAGGGGGCCCGAGGCGCTGGCTGCATTACGGACGCAGAGCTCCCCGCCTGCACGTGGGCATCTGGGCTCTAAGCAGACCCGACTGGTAGAGACGGCTACTCTTGGGAGAGGCTGAGGGGCCTTGGGCCTCCAGACACCAGGGGGAGACCGAGGGGCTGGGCCCAGCACCCCGAGGGAGGCTCTCACACCCGCCACCCCAGCTGGGCCACAGCCCCTGGGCAAGAGGAGCGCAGGAGGCAGGGCAGGCGGAGGCTCAGAGGCCGGGGGGTCCTTGGGTTCCCTGAAGGGGCTGGCTGGGTGGGGCGAGGCTGGCAGGGCTGCTGAGCTGGGCCTCTGGGCTCCAGGCCCCCCCCACCCCCAGCAGCGAGGTTACCGGGGGTCAGCACTCAGGACGGTGCCCGTTGACAGACTGAGGGCCTCTGCTCCCCTCCCCCGGCACCTGGCCGTCCTGACCAGTATCTTGCCCACTGCTCCCCATTAGACAGGACAGGTATGCAGCCACTCGGGGGTGGGCAGCGGGGAATCCACCTTGCTGTCTCTGGCCTCTGCTCCTGCACCAGGTGAGGAGGACCGGGGGGAAGGGCAAGCCCTCCGAAGGGTCGGTAGCCAGGCACCTGCCAGGCAGGCCAAGGGGGCACTCAGCACAACAGTTTTGGATGAGTGGGAAATCACACACACACACACACACACACACACAAAACCCCCACGGGGGGGGGGGGTTACCCCTAAGCCAAGGCGTCTGGGCCCGGCCCCTGCCCGCCCTATGTCCTGTGACCGTGGTCCGGCCCCATGAAATCCAGCGCCCTGCACTCCAATTCGCAAGCTGTCTGGGGCATTGCTGGCCCTGGGGGAGGGGAAAGCACCCGCCCAGGACCCCCAGGCTCCAGCTGCCGCAGACGCCCTTCCCCTCCCCGCTCCGCTCCACGGGGACCCACGTACCTCCACTCCAGCAGGGCGCCCAGTCTTGTGTGAGCGCGGGCCTCCAGCCCGCCCCTCCCCTCCGCTTCCGGGCCCAGCTGCCTGCCCAGCCCAGTCCTGGCCCCCACGTGAAGGGCAGGGCTTACTCTGTGCCCACCACATCTTTGGGGGTCTGATCACAGGGAGGCTGATGAGGGGGAGGGGTCCTGGGGCCTGCAGGAGCGGACCCCTGGCCTAACCATCCCAAGGGAGGGCGGCTTTGAACCCAGCTCGGAGGCCTGAGCTCTGCAGGCCGCCGGCCCAGGTGCAGCCCTGGATCTCCAGCCCAGCCGGGCGGGGCTTTCAGGGCAGATTGGTTTGGCCTGCGGCTGACGGTGCCCAGGCCTTGGCGTGGCCGGGGTCACCTGCTGACCTTGTAGGTCCTGGCTGGCTCTTGTTGCCTTGGCCAGACATCTAATGGAGAGCCCAGTGCTCCCTGGGGGCCCGTGCCAGCGGTCCCCCCCCCCCCAAGCCGGGGCACAAGCTCTAGCCTAGGGGGATCCATGGGAGGACGGCCAGGCCACTGGCTGAAGGAATCCGGCGCGAGGCCCTGGCCGGCTGGGGGAGAGGTGAGAGCCAGGAGACCCGGCCCCGTGGCCCGTCTCCAGGGTCTTGTGGACGCCTCCGGTGAGCTGCCCTCGTGGGGGAAGTTCTGAGGACCCTGCCCCATGTCCCCCACCGTGGGGCCTGCCAGCCATGCTGCTCCCCCAAGGAACTGGACAGCGTCTCAGAGGGTCTGACCCGGCGCTGAGGCCTCTGCACATCTCCCATGGGACCTGACCCCATCTTCACCTCTCCCGTGGGATCTGCCCAGCCTAGCTTCTGCCTCCTGACAGAAGCCACAGCCTGGGAAGGGCTGGCCGTGGGGTGCTAGAAGGCCCTGGTCCCTTGGGGGACAAGGGAGCTTGAGGGCCGAGGACAGTGGGACAAGAAGGCGCCAGCTGGGGCCTGGCGCTCCCCTGCACGCCCCCCCCCCCCGGCCCACGGAGTGCGTCCGGGAGGAGGCTAGCGGGTGCACCGGGAGGGGTCTTGGGCAGGGCCCCCACCCCAGCCCTGACATTCCACACACAGACAGGACTCGCGGGGCTGGTGGAAGGGTTTATTGGCGGTGGGGACGGGGTCTAGTTGCAGTAGTTCTCCAGCTGGTACAGGGAGCAGATGCTGGTGCAGCACTGGTCCACAATGCCGCGCTTCTGCGGGGGTAGGTCCAGCGCCAGGCCCCCCCCCAGCTCCAGCTGCCCCACTGCCCGGGGTGGCAGGGGCGGGCGGAGGGAGAGAGACACAGGAGAGCCCAGTCAGAGCCCCAGCCAGACCCACGCATGCACGCCCACGCAGGGCCGGCCCCCGGGCACCACCCCGGGGCTGCCACGCCAGCCTTGACCTCGGGACAGCGCCCTGTGGGATCGCAGATGCACCTGCCACGGGGGTGCAGGGGGCCGGGGCAGCACCCACACCCTCCCCCAGCCCCGTGTCCTCGGGGAGCCAGTGTGCGGGCAGGTGACCGGGAACCCAGCTCGCCCGACAGCGGAGGGGGGGGGGGGGGGGAAGGCTTACCCTGTGTGTCCTCCGCGTCCCGGCGGGACTTGGGGGTGTAGAAGAAGCCGCGCTCACCGCACACCAGGTAGAGCGCCTCCACCAGGTGAGAGCCGCACAGGTGCTGGTTGACGAAGGCCTGGGCGGGGCAGGCCCCCCACAGGGCCAGCAGGGCCAGCAGGGGCAGCAGGCGCGTCCACAGGGCCATGGCAGAAGGACGGTGACCTGGGGGGTGCAGAGGGTGAGGCTGGGGGGGAAGGTGCTAAAGGAAGCCCCCGTTCCTCCCCGAGCGAGCGGGCGGGCGGTGGCACACGCACCGGCTGGCGGCTGGCAGCTGGCGGCTGGCGGCCGGGTTCAGGCTGGTGGCTGCGGGGCTCCGGCGGATTTTATAGCCCAGGGTCCCCGTCATCCAGCCCCGGCTGCCCTCACGGCCTGGCCCCTCAGGGTCTGCAAAGGGGGCGCGGCAGATGGTGCCAGGGCTGAAGCTGCACTTTCCGGACCATTTCCCTGGGGCCGGGGCTCCGCAGGAAGATCTCCGTGCTCAGCACTCTGTGCGGGGCCCTGGGGGTCATTAGCGTCTTAATGAGGGGCTGATGGCACCCCTGCCCAGCCAGCCAGAGCATTTTCCACATTAGCCCCGGAAGTGGGGCTGTGGGGGGCCCGTGTGCCGCTGTCTGGCCCGTCCAGCGGCCTCCGTCCACCCCGCAGAAGCGAGGCCCCAGCGCCACGTGGAGGGGCCGTGGTGCGGAGCCCATCTGCCCGGCCCGTGGTACCTGAGCCCTGGCCTCTCCTCCTGTTGCCTGCCAAGGCCTCGTGGGGAGGCGCCGGGGCCGCAGGACCCCATGGGCAGGAGCCTGGCCTCATCCTGGCACCAGGGATGCAGCGTTCATGAACACAGAGTCCATGGCCCCCTCCCCGCCCCACAGCAGGATGGAGGCCAGAGCAGGCACTCAGATGGAGGACACCCGCTGGGGGCCACAGGGGGCAGGAAGGAAGTCTGGGGGAGAGGGCTCACAGGCCCCCCGGTCTCAGTGGGGCTCACAGCCCCCCCCCCAGGGCTCAGCTTACCCAGGGTTGGCTGAGACCTGTCTCGTGGCCTTTATGGGGTCTCAGTGAGAGTTAAGGTGGGTCTCCTGGGGTCACCCCGGCTTTGACACGCACCCATGGCCTCACTCAGTCTCAGTGGTGCTCAGAGGCCCCTCTAGGCAGTCCACAGTGCTCGGAGGGCTGCCCCCCACACACACACACACCCCAGTCCCAGCTCAGCAGGGATCACAGCCTGGCTGAGGGTTTGAACTTGAACTGGGTGCGGACGTCAGGCTCACAAAGGCGTTTCCCCAGATCTTACACAGAACCCCCCACCTGCCCCAGACGGGAGTTCAATACCGGTCTCTGCCACAGGGACTCTGCGCTTTAACGGGGTGCACAGTATTCTTGGGGGACTGTGGGAGGCCAGGGTCTTTCTTGGGGACTCAGGATCGCAGCACTGCTCTGCATCTCAGACATCTCCAGGTCCACCCCAGGACCTCGAGGGACTGGGCATCTTAGAATGTCAGTGTGGCTCTGGGCCTTCTTCCAGCCGTGGGGTAACAGCTGTTTCCTGAGTGTCCGTGAATGTGTCACCATGGCCCGACTGCTGCCCCACGGGCTCCGCTCCGTCTTCATGGTGTCAGCGTGGCTTGGGGCCTTCCTCAGAATCTCCACAGGGCTCAATGATCTCCCGGCCTCCCGTGGTCTCAGCGTGACTCTGGGCCTCCCGCGGGTACCATGTTGCTGGAGGTCTTCTCCAGTGTGGCTGTGACTCCGGGCCTCCACTGGGGCCTCGGTTGGTTCACACCTTTCTCCTAGTTACTGTGGTCCTCTGGATCTCAGTGTGACTGGGGGAGGGGAGGCTCAGTGTGGCTCAGGGCTGCCTCAATGTCTCCAGGTGCCATAGGACCTTCTGTCCCCCATGATCCTCCTCCTCCTCCTCCCTGTCCCCTCTGATCCTCCTCCTCCTCCCTGTCCCCTCTGATCCTCCTCCTCCCTGTCCCCTCTGATCCTCCTCCTCCTCACTCTCTCTGGTGATCCCCCTCCTCCTCACTATCCCTTGAGGTTTCCCCAGGGAGTCAACGTGACTTAGGCCCTAGGTCACAATCAGCCTCTGCCCCCGGGAAATGATAAGTTACAGGGACTCTAGGCCTGGCTCTTGGTGAGGCGGAAGGACACTGTCAGGAGAGGATCACCAAGGCGCTGAACCTCAGATCCTCTGATCCTCAGATCCTCAGAGCCTCAGATCCTCTGAGCCTCAGATCCTCAGATCCTCTGAGCCTCAGATCCTCTGATCCTCAGATCCTCTCCTCCTGGACAACAAGGTTCATCACAATGGCCGCCAGGAAGCAGATACGAGGTCTGTGCTCTGCTACTGGCTGTATTCTTCTTGTTTTGTTTGTTCATTCATTCGTCTTTGGGAGGGGAAGCAGGCACAGAGATGGAGGGACAAAGGGGAGCCCATGCGGCGGCGGCCCCGGTGTGCGGGGTGGGAGGGAAGACCGGAGGGAGCGGAGGCGGGGATGACACTGAACACAAAGCAATGGTCTCCTCAGCTGACTTGTGCAACTGTAACCCCACAATCGAACATCTCACACACACACACCCTCCACAGAAGAATCTGTCCCTGCACAGAGCCTTCCCGGGTGTGTAAGTGTGCCCGCAGCCCTGTTCAGCGTTCTGGGTCCTGACTCAGGGCCCAGCGTCCGGGGTCCCGCATGGCTGGCTTCTCTGCGGCCCGAGCTCTGTGCAAACCTCCTCCATGGGCCCCGGTGCCAGTGTCTGCACCCCAGGGGGCTCCGCCCCGTCCTCAGGCCCTGCTCCGTTCAGGGCCTTCCCCCCAGTGCCCGGCTGCTCAGGCTCTCGTGGACTCCGTCCGTGGACCGGGCGTCCTCGGCATGACTCGGGGCTGTCCTCGGGGCCTGGGCGGGCTCCAACATCTCACCAAGGCCAAGGGTGGTTCACAGGGGCACTATGTCCAGGCCTTCCACTGGATATGTGGCCCAGAAAATCTAGAACTTTCCACCGGATGGGGGTGCCTCAGAACATTGTGCTTCAGCCCCTGCTGCCTTAGTATGGCCCAGGCCTGCTCTGGCCTCAGTGTTGCCAGGGCCTTTGAGTACCCCCAGATTCTTCCCAAGGCCTCTGTGTACCCCCAGATTCTTCTCAGGACTTCCACGTATCCCTGGGGTCTTCCCAGGGCCTCCCTATACCCCCAGGTTCTTCCCGGAGCCTCCCTGTACCCCAGGGGTCCTCCTGGGGCCTCCGTGTAGCTCCAGGCTCTTCCTCGGGGTCTATGGACTTGCCCTGGGATCTCACTGCTGCTCCTGACGCCTCCCCAGTGCCTCTGTGTAGCTCGGGGCCTTCCCCGGGGCCCTGCCCTGGATGTGGGGGTCTAGAGTACCCGCATCTCCCCCCTCCCTCCATCTCACGATCTACACTCAAGGGAGCCCATGCTGAGGGGCGGGCCTGCCGCCCCCCCTTTAGTGAGCATCACTTGACCCCGGCCCCTCCTGGCTGAGGGCGCCCTCCTCTTGCCCACAGCCCCACTGAGGATTCTGGTGGGGGGGGGCAGGAAAGCAAGGCAAAGTGGGGTGGGGGTCCTGTCAGATCCGGGGTCCCCATGGCGGCCAGACTGACCAGGGAGAGGACCTCTAAACAAGGCTGCAACGGGGCATGGCCAGGGTCGTCTCTGGAAACAGAGGCCAGACAGCGCTGGGAGATTCTTTCCTTTACTGGACAATGCACGGGGGTGTGGCGGAGGGTGCGGGCGTGGGGGCAGCGCAGGCCCCGCAGCGCTGGGGTGCATGCAGAACAGACACACACAGCAGACACCAGACAGCGTGGTGAGGAGCGCAGGGAGGGGGCCGCATGGGGGCTCGGGGAGGGGGGGTGGGGAGGGGGTGGGGAGGGGCGCTCGGGGAGGAGGGTGGGGAGGGGGGCTCGGGGAGGGGGGTAGGGGGGTGGGGGCAGGGTGGGGACAGGCGCCTCCTGGCAGGCAGGCTCTGGGGCAGGACAGAGGCCCGGGGAGGTTGGAGAAGGGCCTGGCACCCCAGGGCGGGGCCCTGGCAGGGGAGGGGCCGTGCACGGGCGCCTAGCCAAGGGCACTCAGCGCATGGGCCAGCGTCTGTAGCTCGTCCTGGACGCCCTCCAGGGAGCTCTGGACGGCACGGGGGCTGTCCAGCACGTCGATGGCCAGCGTGTAGGGGTCGAACTTCACCGAGAAGGGGCGCTGGATCCGTGAGGCATAGCTCCTGAGGAGGGGGCGCAGACCCTCAGTCCCCACCCTGCTCCCACAACAGCCCATGGCCCCACCTGACCTGTGCCCCATCCATCCGGGTCCCCACTGCCCAGACGGCAGGAGCTCCAGAGCCCCGTGGACGCGCCAGCTCTGCCAGCACCAGGAGGGTGGCCTCACAGGCTTGCCCCAGCCCGAGGCCTCCTTCCCCACACTCCAGGGGCCACACACTCCCCAGGGGTCTTCACACACCCTGGGGGTGTGCACACTCCCCAGAGTCCTCACACTCCCCAGGATCCTCACACTCCCCAGGGGTCCTCAAACTCCCTGGGGTCCTCACACTCCCCAGGGGTCTTCACACACCCTGGGGGTGTGCACACTCCCTGGGGTCCTCACACTCCCCGGGGTCCTCACACTCCCCAGGGTCCTCACATTCCCCAGGGTCCTCACACTCCCTGGGGTCCTCACACTCCCCAGGATCCTCACACTCCCTGGGGTCCTCACACTCCCTGGGATTCTCATACTCCTCAGGGTCCTCACACTCCCTGGGGTCCTCACACTCCCCACGGTCCTCACACTCCCCAGGGTCCTCACACTCCCCAGGATCCTCACACACCACAGGGTCCTCACACTCCCCAGGAACCTCACACTCCCCGGGGTCCTCACACTCCCCAGGATCCTCACACTCCCCGGGGTCCTAACACTCCCCAGGATCCTCACACTCCACAGGGTCCTCACATTCCCCAGGGTCCTCACACTCCCTGGGGTCCTCACACTCCCCAGGGTCCTCACACTCCCTGGGGTCCTCACACTCCCCGGGGTCCTCACACCCCCAGGATCCTCACACTCCCTGGGATTCTCACACTCCCCGGGGTCCTCACACTCCCTGGGGTCCTCACACTCCCTGGGGTCCACACACTCCCTGGGGGTTTGCATGCTTCCAGCATCTTCACACTCCCTGGGGAGTTGCACACATCCTAGGGTCCTCACATTCCCTGGGTCCTCACACTCCCTGAGATCCTCACACTCCCATATGTCCTCACACTCCCTGGAGTCCTCACACTCCCGGGGACCTGCAAACTCCCTGGTGGGTTGCACACTCCCTGAAGGTTTGCATATTCCTCAGGGTCCTCACACCCCCTGGGGGTTTGCACACTCCCCAGGGTCCTCACATTCCCTGGGGGTTTGCATACTCCCCAGGGTCCTCACACCCCCTGGGGGTTAGCACACTCCCCAGGGTCCTCACACTCCCCAGCGTCCTCACACTCCCTGGGGGCTTGCATACTCCCCAGGGTCCTCATACTCCCTGGGGATTTGTATACTCCCCGGGGATTTGTATACTCCCCAGGGTCCTCACTCCCCAGGGTTCTCACACTCCCTGGGGGTTTGCATACTCCCCAGGATCCTCACACTCTCCAGGGTTCTCACACTCCCTGGGGGTTTGCATACTCCCCAGGGTCCTCACACTCTCCAGGGTTCTCACACCCCCTGGGATCCTCACACTCCCCCGTATCCTCAGGGTCCTCACACTTCCTGGGGTCCTCACACTTCCTGGAGCCCTTCTCGGGGGACCACTGCAGCAAGTGGATGCTGTGGCTGAGGGTTGGAGCACTCCCGTGTGAGTTGGCCCTGCTCCCAGGAGGCGGCGCAGGCCTGGCTGGTGTGGGCTGGCGGTGTGAGGGGCTCCACAGCCCTGCCCACCTGAGCTTGTCCTTGGCATCGCTGAAGCTCTCCGACACGAAGTAGACCGGCTGGTAGGTCTGGTCTTGGTATGGCTGCACGGCAGCCGTGTCGGGATCAAAGGCCCGGATCTCAGGCTCCTCTGACAAAGAGTGCTGAGGAGACCACAGGGTCACAATCCTGCCATGCCCAGGAAGACCACAGGGTCCTGGAGCCCACCACGCCCAGGGAGACCACAGGGTCCCGGAGCCCACCACGCCCAGGGAGACCACAGGGTCCCGGAGCCCACCATGCCCAGGCCCTGAGGGAATGGGGTGCTCTGAGGATAGCCTGGAGGACCCTGGGACAGGGCTGGGTCAGCACTGGGGACAGGGCTGGGCATAGCACTGGGGTCAGGACTCGGGACAGGGCTGGGGGGTGGCACTGGGGTCAGGAATGGGGACAGGGCTTGGGACGACACTGAATGGGAACCAGTAGAGACAGCTTTCCCCCAACGGGCCGGAATCCAGGAGCCCAGGAGGAGTGGGCCCCCCACTCCTAGCCCACGAGGGCTGGGGATGAGGGGCTCACCAGGAGCTCCCCGTAGGAGGACAGCAGCCCCGCACCATAGGCCTTCAGCTCTCCATTCTGCTTGCACAGCCCGAACTCCACAGTGAACCAGTACACCTGCCGGACAGCGGGCGGGTCGGCAGGCCCTCCCTCCCTGCGGCCCCCACCGAGGCCCTCGCCTTGGCCTTCATGCATCCATGCGACAGCTGTGGCCAGGGCGCCGTCCTTGCAGGTGGGCAGGATGGGGCGGGCTGCAGCCACTCACTGTGGACAGTTTCTCAATGTCCTCATCCGAGACCCCCAGGGATGCGAGGCCAATGTCCTGCGGGCGGAGGAGGAAAAAGAAGGCTGACTGTGCTTCAGGTCAGGGTGCTGGTGTGCACACCCACCGCACTGGCAGGGAGGACACAGCGATCTGGCTCAGACCCACTGACCCCATGGGAGCCAGCAGGAGGCAGCCTGGGCCCTGAGGTCTCCCCTCCCTGCCCCCTGCCAGGACCTGCTCTCGGGGAGCACACTTGGCCTCCTGGATTTTTGAGGTGGTCTGCACACTGCACGGCAGCCTCTGTCCCCTGCTCCTGAGCTCCCCTGTCCCTGTGGGCGCACTGTCCATCACAGGGTGGTAGGTGGAGAGCCTCTCAGAGGGTAGCCCCAAGTGTCTGCTCCCCACCCCCCGCCCCCCAGCCGGAGGCCTCATATGCACCTGGGAAAACTGGGCAAAGGTCCGGTCGGCCAGCATGGGCACATGCCCGAGCAGCTCATGACAGCAGTCCCTGAGGGAGGCCGAGAGAGGAGGAAGGCAAGCTGAGGCCAGGCAGCAGGACCCACCTTCCCTGCGTCTGACCTCCTCCGCCCCCAGGCCCACGCAGGGGTGTCACTCACGGCTCAGGCGAGTGCATGGGAGAGGAGGCGTGGCGGATGTACTGCGTGCACTGGAACACACGGAAGGCCAGGCTGGCCAGGAAGTCCCGGGCAGACAGCAGGCCGGCCACAGGCCGCAGCTGGAAGCCTGTCCGCTCTGCAAGGCCGTGCGTGTGTCAGGCCGTGCGTGTGTCAGGCTGTGCGTGTGTCAGGCCGTGCGTGTGTCAGGGCCGTGCGTGTGTCAGGCCGTGCGTGTGTCAGGGCCGGGAGCGGGGAAGGGGGTGGGGGGTGGGGGGGAGGGTGGGGGGTCCCCCTCCCGCCCGCACCCTTCAGGAAGCGGGAGACGTCCTCCAGCTGCGGGATGCTGTCCTCGCGGTAGCCGCAGAAGCGCTCCAGCAGCTGGAAGGCCTCCAGGTGCTCCCGGCAGGCGTGGGTGGCATAGAGCCCCCTCAGCGTGGTGTAGACCTCTTTCCTGTGGACCAAGGGGCCTGGGGTACTGCCGGGCCCCAGGGCCTCCCACAGACTCCCCCGGCCAGCGCCCCCCCACCGGGTGGGTGTTGGTTTAGGGGCCATTTCTGAAGCAGACGCCAGCCAAAGGGAATACCCCAGGATACCCCCATAGTTGGAGCTTCAGGAAGTTCCGCCGCCCCCCCCCCCCCCGGGCCTCAGGCTCTCCAGAGGCAGCTTCCCGAACACCCCGGCCCGCCCCGGCCAGCGGTCCCGGGTCTCACCAGGTGGCGATCTCTTCTGCAGTGTACTTCACGTGGGGAATGGGCTGGCCCCTGTGGGGGGTCCGCAGTCAGCGGGGACCCCACCCCAGGGGCTGGAAAGGGCCGAGACCCATGTGACTCCCATGCGTCCAGGCATGGGCTATTCTCAGCAGTGACAGCCCCATGCAGCCCCTTGTGACTCAGTTTCCCCAACGGGGTGTCAGTGCCCACCCGGAGAATTTTAGGGGAAGCCCTGACGCCGAACAGCCCGCAGCGGCAGGCCTCAGAGCCCCAAGTGGGTGGCGCAGCCCCTGTGTTACAGAGGGCCACAAAGGCCCTGTCCTCCTCCCTGCCAGGGGCTAACCCAGCCCCCCACCCTGACCCCTCCTGCCAGGGCCTAGCCCCAGCCCCAAGCCCCACCCCTTACTGCTTATACTGGAATGCTATCTCTGCTATCAGCTTCCTGCGCTGGCGGTACACTTGGTCCGAGAAGCCCTGGTGGCGGAGGGACACACACTGGTCAGAAGCAGGTCCTGCCCTCCCTGCCCCATGGCCAGGCAGGGCCCAGGGCCAGCCCCGGCCACGCCCACCCCTGGCCTTGGGCACACGACAGTCCGGACAGGAAGCTCTGGGGTCACAGGCTCACCGGATGATCCAAGTCCAGGTCAGGGTCAAACTTGGTGACCAGATGGTGACACTTGTCCAGCTCAGACACTTTCCTTGGGAACCAGGGGACTGCAAAAAGTCAGGAGTAAGTGTCATTCCCATGTTCCTGGGCAAGCGCCCTGGGGCCTCTGGGGAGTACAGAGGCTGCTGCGGCTGGACCATTCGGGGATCCTCAGGCTCGGAGGTGGACACTGCAGGTGACCCCCCCTTCCCCACCCCATGGCAGCCCACACCTCGGGGCCATTCAAGGACAAAGCCAGCCTCACTCTTGTCCTCCTTCGCGCTGTGCAGGTCATCCGCCACATGGCGCAGGGAGCTGAGCAGGGCGGCCAGGTCCCCGCTGGGCACCTCCAGGCGCACCAAGTACTCCAGGTGGGGGCCACCCTCCCGGGGCCTCGGGGCCGGCCTCGTTTCCAGGTGGTGAATTTTGGCTTCAAATGTCTTTGGAAGCAAAGTAGGGAGAGAGAGTAGACCGAGGAAAAAGAGATGCAAAGAAAGATCTAGAGAAAGAGGTGGAAAGGCCTAGCCAGGTTGTGTGTGTGTGTGTGTGTGTGTGTGTGTGTGCAGGTCTAGGGGCTTGAACTCAGGGCCTGGGCACTATCCCTAAGTGTCCTACCAGTTGAGCCACGGCTCCACTTCTGGCTTTTTGGAGGTTATTTAGAGATAAGTTCTCATGAACCTTCCCGCCTGCGCTGGCTTCAAACTTGGATCCAGGTCTCGGCCTCCTGAGTAGCTGGGATGACCGGTGTGAGCGCCGGTGCTGGCTGAGTCAGAGGCTCTCAGCTGCAGGGCACAGGCTGGCCTCTGGCACAGATGCTTTGTCTCCTACATGCAGCCAGGAGCTGCCCGGGCCATGCCCGAGAGCTCTGTTCTGGACACCCTGTCTGTGTCAGCCATGCCCAGGCTCTGCCTGTTGAAGCTTGGGTCCAGGCACAGTGACAAGGGTGTCCAGGGACATCAAGGTCCACTTCCAGCTCCTGTTGCCTGGCAACCAGACCCTTGGGCCGCATGGCCCATCTGGGAGCTGACCCAGAGTCTGGTTCTAATGTCATTTGGAAATGTCTCCCCGGAGCCAGGTCACAGGCCACAGCCAGAATGCAGTCGGCTGCCACCTTAGCCATGGGCAGCCTCCAGCCCAGGCACGGAGCGGGAGGAGGACAGGGTGAAGATGACACAGGACACTGCAGGACACAAACCCGCCCCTCCAGGGCCCTGTCCATGTGTGTAGCGTGTCCCCTGCCACCTCCACCCCACCCCCCGAGCTTGGAGCCAGCCCGCAGGCCTCACCTCCAACACCTTCACAGCCCGAGACAGTGAGGAAGGCTTGGCAGCCCGCAGGGAGAAGAGCAGGGTGAGGGTGGCCATCCCTTCCTTCTCCTCAAACACCACGGCCTCCAGCGGGTCCCCGGGCTCCGAGGAGGAGGAGGAGGCCGCTGCAGCCGCCACGGCCGCCTCCCGCTCCTTGCGGGCATCCTCGATGAGACTCTGCCGCCGCCCAACGAACCTCGGGGACTGCGGGGGACAGGGACAGGTGTACCGCCCCTCCACCTCCCAGCCCCACAGAGGCCCCGAGGCCCAGGCTACTCCATGGCCCCTGGGAAGTGGGTACGGACGACATGAGCGGGCTATGAGGCACCTTTTCCGTATGCCGTGGGGCCGGGAGCAGGCTCAGGCTCAGGCTGGGTGGGAAGAGGCCAGGGAGGGGTGCCTGCTCCCAAGGCAGAGGTGCTGTGTCCCCCGTCCCCAGACCGGGCCCCAAGCAGATTAGGGATGGGGGCAGGTTGGCTCAGGAGATGCCTGAGGACAGAGCTGGCAGATGCCCCCCCTCCAGGACAGAGTGGCAGTGCTCCTGGGGGCTGCCGGAGCGACGGGTTGCCGGGGCCTGGGGGCTCCCTGCCTGCACTTGCCTGGCCCTGCCCGGTGAGGTAGGGTCAGCACACTTCACCACAGGTGACCCAGCCTGTGCCCCCATGCTGCTTCTTTCCCCCCGTGGAATCCCTCACAAAACCCCACCTCCTGCCACCCCGCTGCTGTCTCTGCAGGGCCTCCTGCCCCTTCCTCCTCCTGTCTGCCTCCTCATCCTTGGCTATCATCAGAGCCTGGACACAGGTCGCCCCTGTACAGCACTGCTGACCAGCCGTGTCCCTCACCCCTCCCCCACCCCCCAGAGCTGCCCAGGGCAGACGAGCCTGTCTACCTCATCCCTTGGGACTGAACGAACCAGAAGGTTCTGGGTACTCTGGTAAGAGAACACAGTCCTCTCCCCGCGCCCTTCAGGCCTGGGCAGTGGAGGGGCTGCAGGAGCCCCTCCGTGCCTCGGGGTGGGGGCTGTGGACCCATCCATGGCTGTGTTGAGCACCACGAAGTGGCGGGGGGGGGGGGGGGGGAGGAGAGGCGGGAGGGGGGAGGAGAGGCGGGGGGGGGGGGGGGTGCGCTTGATCAGTCCTGGAGACTCCTCCCGCTGGAAGCCTGCAGGGGGCGCCCTTGAGCCCACATCACCCTCTGAGAAGGGCTTGCAAGCCGGGTTTCTGCAGGTGTCACCTCGTTTCCATGAGATCTATCCGTGTGCGGCTAGCAGCGGGTGACCAGAGATCCCCCGCTGGTGGGCCGAGGAGCCCCAACTGTCCAGCCCTGCAGAGGGTGACCTGGCACCCCCCCACACACACATCCTCCTCCTCTGGGCTCCAGCCTTGAGGGCCCAAAGGCCTGGATGAGGAGGACAGACAGGTGGAAAGAGGGGCAAAGGTTGCCCAGAGCACAAACGCCTCTGGTGCACAAACCTGGGCACCTGTTCCACTGCAGGGACCCTACCATAAGCAAGGACGGGGGGGGGCATCGCTTGACAGCTGGGCAGAGAAGGCAGGTGGGGAGGGGCAAAGGGACGGGGTGGGGGGAACAGGAGGGAAGAAGCCTCTGGAAGGCCACGGCCACAGTCTTGAGCCTGGAGCTCCCTCAAGGGCCCACAGAGGACCCCCACGCCTGTATGGGCCAGGAGCCCAGAGGCTGGCATGCTCAGCGCCCAGCTCCACGCAGCAGGGCACTGGCAGGGCACCGGCGATGTCCGTTAGGGTGGGACCCGCACCTCCCACCCGCCACCCTCAGGCCGACGCTGGGCCGGCGGGCGGCCCCCGGGGTGCAGCGGCCCTCTCACCATGATGGCCTCCGCCTGCTTGGCGTCCAGCTCAGAGACGGCCCTCCGGAAGCCCTTGGGCTGGGGCGCGGCGGCACCGGGGGTGGGCATGGCGCGGCTGGGTGGTCCGGGGCTCCGTCGCACAGCCCTGGCCAGGCGGCCCGGCAGCCTCTTAAAGGCTGGGCTGACGTCAGAGCCCCTCTGGGTCCCCCCACCTCCCACCTCCCGAGCCTCCTCTCCCCGCCTGCATCGCCTGAGGGCGGCGGGGGTGGGCGCAGCGAGCGGGGAGGGGGAGGGCTTGTCCCATTACGTCTAATTGCATCCACTGTGGCCGGCACCTGCTCTGAATCACAGCGGCCCCGCGGCTCACGGACCGGGGGCTGGCCTGCATTCTGCAGAGCAGGGGCCAGGTGCCCAGAGCCCCGCCAGTGCAGGGCGGGGGGTGGGGGGGCGGTGCTGGGCTCCCCACGGGGCATGTCCCTGTGACCCTGCACCTTCATGGCAGGCAGGCCCAGGAAGGCAGGTGGCAGGGTCTTTCTCCACCAGCTTTCCCCGGCCAGCCATCTCCACCAGACCCCCACGCCCTAAGTGTAGTCCAGTGTGCTGGGCCGCCTCCCCCCCCCAGGCACCCACGTGGCCCACGCACCCTGAAGCCTCCACTGCCCCGCCCCCCGCCACGCCTCCCCAGCCACACCCTGTGGGGCCCCACCCACCTCCCTGGCTACGCCAGTAATCACAGCCCCTTCCCACACAGTCTGGATGGTGCTGGGCCTGGCCCCAGGTGGCTCCTGGACCCACAACTCCAGCCAGGTCCTCACACAGGTGCCCGGCTCCTGAACGCCGGTGGACACCAAGCACCCCTTGCCCAGCCTGGATGGCCCCAGGGGGTGGCGGGGGCTGGCCTCAGTCCCAGCTCCCAGGCCTGCCGAAGCCCCCTCCCGTGTGGGGTGCTGGAGACCCTCACAAGGCAAGTCCAGGCTGCCAGGGCTTCATGGGGGGGGGCTCCCGCAAACCCAGCCGAGCGCCCGCCGGCATCCCTGCCGGATGTGGGTTTAACCTTTCAGCAAATGTCTTCCGCTGACACAATATTGCTTTTTAATTCAGTTTCCTGCCCGGGCTGGGTGTGCTTTCACAGAAGCACTGGGGGAGGTGTCGGGGCTCTGCCGTCACCCCTTCCCTGAGCCCCGACCCCCCAGTACCACACACGCAGGGTTGGAGTGCTGGACACCCTGGGGAGGGAAGCCCCCCAGCCCCCCACCCACCCAGGTACCTGTCCTTTCCTGGGACACAGTCCACACACACACACTCACTCGGGTCAGGCCTGAGGCCCCTGAGCACTGAAGAGCCCTGCCCAGCACTGCTCTGCTGTGGACTCACAAAGGCTACCCTCCCCTCCCCTCTACTCCTCTCCAAAGACGCCCCAAGAGGCCAGCAGGCCACCAGGGTGACCCTCCACTGCCGAGGGCCCCATGGAACCCTCCCAGGTTGTCAGGTGACCCATCCTGCAGGCAGAAGCCCCCTGGGCTACGTGTGGCCTCTCTGCTCACACACCAGGCCGGGGCCCAGCTCCCCAGAGCACCAGAGGAGAGATCTAAGGCGGCTGGCACCTGGCCTTGAGGGAAACGCAGGCTGGGAGGCCCCAAGAGAGGCCTCGGGGAGGAAAGGGCTAGGGACCAGCCAGGCCACACAGGGCAGGGGTCAATCGTGGCTGAGCACAGGATCAAGGGCGACAGGGCCCCTGCTGTCCCCTCACCTGCTCTGGGCTCAGAGGTGGGACGGGGACTCTGCCAGCCCTGCTCCCCCTCCCTCTGTCCCCTCCTCCCCTCCCCGCTGCCCCTTATAGTCATCCTGAGTAATTGCAGACTCCTGTCAATCACCGGGGCAATTAGGGGCTGCGGCTCTTTCTCTCTCCTCCACCTCTTTCAGCGTGAGACTTAATAGCCATAATGACGGTGTAGCCGCCCCCGGCTCTGCCTGCAGCTCCCACGCTAAGTCAGGGCCCCGGACTCTACCCTGGCTTTGTGGCTGCTCTCTACAGGCGGTGAGGAGTTTGCAATCTGACCACACTCACTCCCATTCGGTGCCTCCCAGGCCCAGGCTGATAAGGGGTCCAGGAAGGCGCTCACCCCACACCTCCTGCCAACCCCCACAGAGAGGAGACCTGTCTCCAGCCACACCCGGAGGGCCGAGGACAGTGGCTTCCTTCACTCGGCCCCGTCTACCTTGTGTCCTGCCTTAATTCATGGATGCGGCAGGCTCTGTCACCATCAGTGTGATGTTCTGTGGAAAGCACACATGTGCACGAAAACATGCTCAGACTTGCACACATGTACACATGTGCACGCAAAACACAGTCAGACACACATGTGCACACTGCACACAAAACACAATCAGACTGTGTGCTCACACGCATGCACACATGTGTGCAAAGCACAGTCCAGACATGTGCACACATGTGCACATGTGCACGTAAAACACACAGACATGCATTGCATATGTGTGTGCAAAGCACACATTCAGACATGCATGCACACATGTACATCTGTGTGCAAAACATGTTCAGACATGCATGTACATATGTGCACACAAAACACATTATCAGATTGTGTGCTCAAACGTGGGCACATATGTGTGCATGCAAAGCACACATTTAGACATACGTGTACACATGCATTACATGTGCATGTGCAAAGCATGCGAGCAGACTGCCTGTGCACGCAGGTGTACATACATGCAGAGAGGCACACACAGGCACACCTGCATAACCATACCCGCACACGTGCCTGTATTCACAAACACTGGAACCCATGCAAACGAGTTCATACATGCGGATGCACAGACACACGTGTGTGTGCACAAAGGCGTATCTGCGGGCTTCCCGCCTCCACCACTCTATCCCAAAGCTCACTGTGTGACTCCCAAAAGCCCAGGGCCCAGGGTCTCAGCACAGCTGTTTGTGGGGTCACGGACCAACGCAGCCAAGCTCTGGGAGGCCCGAGGCCCCGGGCTGCGCTGGGCTATCCCAGGCATGGCTAGGGTGTGCGCCCACCCAGCAGGGGATAGTGGGCTGCCTTCCCCTCCCGCACAACGCAGCGGCAGCCTTCCAGGTGGGAAACTGAGGCCAGCCTGAGCAGCCAGGCTGGAGCGGCCTGAGGCGGTGCTGTGACCCCCACGCTGGAAGGAACATCAAGGAAAATCAAGACACTGACGTGTGGCAAGATCCGGCCGTTCCTGTCCTCGTCAGACGAAATGCCAGAGCAATTAGCCCTAACGAGGGCTGGGCTGGAGCCGAGTCAGAGCCGCGAGCGGAGCGTCGCCTGGGTTGGGCCGTGCGGTCGGTCGGATGCACTTAGGGATAATTGGGTGTTTGGAAGTCAGGCCTGAGGCCAGCGCCACCGGCGGCAGAGCGCCCGGCCTCGGCAGGCGCCGCGCGCCTCACCTCTGTCTCGGTGCCCTGCCGCCTCTGTCCACCCGTCTCCGAGAAACCCCCACTGCACCTGCAGCACAGTGCCCACTCACCTCCCCTGGCTCTTCCGACCAAAGCGCACCAGGCCTGCGGGCCAGGCCCCCTCCTCCAAACGGTATCCCTCCCTCCCTCCTCCTCTCTGAGCCTCCTCTGGCCGGCCCTTGACGAGCACTGGCCTCTGGGGCTTGTGGCAGGACCTGTCTCTGTTCTGGGAACAGAGCCCAGCTCAGCCTCAGTTTCCCTGTCCACACAGCGGGGCTCCTCAGGGCTGTGCCCGCTCCCCTCTGCCCCTCCCAAGCATCCAGAGTCTGTGGGGAGATGGATGACCTCCCCTGGGCCACTTCTCAGGGCAGCGACCTTGGACCCTGTGGCTGTGAAGGTCCCAGCGGTGATGGTCCCGGGCCCGTGACCTCGGGTGGGCCTCCCATGTGGGAGCAGGGCCCCAGGGGCCACGGGGCCACGAGGGCGGAGAAGGCAGACGGAGCCAGCCACAGGGTCCTGTCCCAGCCAGTGACGGCTGGAAGCCCCCTGGGCCTCGGGCCTTCTCTGAGGAGGACGGTGCCCATGGGCTAGACCCTCCCCGGGGACACCCACACCCCGGCCATGAGGAGAGGCTCGCCGCCAAGGGGACCCCTGTGTGTGGGCACGCTTGTGCGTGCGGCCCAGCCTGGCTGCCCGGCTCTGAGCTGGCTCGATTGGATCTGCACATGTGGGACCCCGCATGGGTGCGTGTGCACAGGTGCTACCAAGGCTCTTCTCTGCCCCTCTCTCGGCTCTGACTTTGCCCCCACCTACCCCTGCCTGTGACTCAGACCCCCCCCTTCCCGCAGCGTCTCTGACAGCGTCTGACAAATTCGCCATGGAAAGCAACAAGAGGGACATTCAGTTCCCATTAGTCACCGATCGGGACCCAGCCGGGTGGCGAGAGAATCACATCTGATGGCAGCCCCTGCCCGCCCGGACCCCGCGGTGCCGAGGTCTCCCGGCGGGGCCTGGGCTTGGCCCCTCCCCCAGCACAGGGGGTGCAGGCCCAGCTCTGTGCTGAGCTTGTTCCCCCTGCCATCTGCTCCTTCCCACCCTCGGGGGAAGGCAGGCCCCCTCCCACAGGGAGACCTCCCACCTGCGGGCGCCCGTCACCTCCGCTCTGTGGGACCCTGGCTACGTTAGCCAGGACACTGGCCGGGGACAACCTTAGCTCTGCTCCATCATCACGACCACACCACACAGCTGTGGGGGCTCGGGGCGGGCGCTGTTCCCGGGGGAACAGCAGGCCTCAGTCCTGGGTCTCTCCAGATCTGCGCAGACCCGGGCCTCTGCTCCCCACCCCAGCCCCTCCGCGTGCCTGGACACGCGGTGCCCCATCCCACCCAGGATCCAGGCTTTCCTCCTGCCCTGCCTGTCCGCTAGGGCTCAGCTTCTCCTCAGAGGGTTCATGCTCCACGGTGACCACGCCGTGGCAGCTGACGCTGCGGGGTACCAAGGTCACACTTTGGGGGCCTTGGGCCTGGAAGCACCCTACATCCTCCATCTGTGCTCACGAGATGCCCAGAGCTAGAGGCCAAAACTGGAGCAGAACCTCTCAGTGGAGAAACTGAGGCCACCAGGAGGAGGTGGAAGAGACCCAGACCAAGCCCTCCAGGGTCTCTGGCGCGCACCTCTCTGCAGAGGCTGCTACGTTCAAACTAACAGCTCCACACTCCTGTGCAGAGTGGGGAAACTGAGGCTTGGGGGGAACAGATGGAAGTGATCACAACCCGCCCCCACCTCCCCCCCCCAGTCGGGCCGGAGCCTGCATTAGGGCTGTTGCCCTGCATCCAACTTGTTCTAAACCGTGCTGTCTGCTGGGCTGAGGGCCCTCCTGCCTGCCCCCCTTCCCAGCCATGCCCCCCCACCCCGTCCCCAGACACCGGCTCCCGGCGCTGACCAGGACAGGGGCCAGCCCCCCGCTGGCTCCATGCCAGTGCTCCTGAGCAGCCTGTGCCCACCGCCCTGCCAGCCCCGGCACAGGGCGGGTGTGGGAGGGAGGCGCAGGCCCAGCCAGCTCAGGGGCCTGAACACACCCCGGCTCAGAGGCCCCCTGCCCCCCGCCCCCGCCCCAGCGCTGACATTTCCAGGCTGCGGCCCCCCCATGCCGCCCGGCACCGTGATATTTAGACAGGGCCTTGTTTGCCCTGCGATTACACTGGAGCTGACACTGTGATCCGAAGCTTGCTTTTCATAAACTCCTCCCGGGCTAAACCCGTGTCCAGCCAGCTGTGGTCCCAAACCCCACGTCCCCACCACCCCCAGTGAGCAAAACCTGGGTCCACCATGACCCTCCCCCTTCCTTTCCCTTCCCTCCTCCCTCCTCCCTCCTCCGTCTTCCTCTCCTCCCTTCCTGCCTCCTCCCTCCCTTCCTTTCTTCCTGTTTTGCTTCCTCCTTCTCTCCTGCAGCCCCTCTCCCCCTGCCTCCACACCCCAACCTCAGGGAGGTTTGTGTTATTGAGGTTCATGATGTAAACTAGATGTCACACAAAATTCACTTCTCCATGGCTGGTGATATTAGCCCCCTCTCACCGCCCCCCAGCTTCCTCACACAACACCGCCCCAGGAAACACGCCGCCGGGCCGGGACCTCAGCTGAGCGGAATTCTGTGGTGTGAGTCCGTCTGTGACTCATTGATTCCGCTCAGCTGGATGGCCCCCAGGTGCGGCCACCTGGTAGTACCGATCATGATCTCCTTCCTTTTTCGGGCTGAATAATATTCCACACCCAGGGTAGAGAAGGCTGCGCACACCCACAGGACTGAGGCAGTACGGAGTGAGTTCCCACGTGGGAGCCAGTTCTGGCGCTGACCCAGTTTGGCTCAGTTTTCTAACCCTGTTTAGCGTATCCGTGGGGCGGCCGGCCCCGGGTGCCTGCTGTCCGGACTGGGGCGGGGGAGGGGGGGCTTCAGCCCTCAGCACCACAGAGCAGGAGAGGAGGGCCAGAGGGGAGGCAGAGAGTCTGACCCGGAAGGGGAAGCTGGACAGGTACACCTAACCCTGTCAGAAGGAGCAGCTAACCCGGATGCCAGGCAGCAGTGGCTCACGCCTGTAATCCTAGTTACTAGGAGGCTGAGACCTGAGGACCTAAGTTCAGAGACAGTCTGAGCAGGAAAACTCATGAGATGCTTATCTCCAATGAAATACCAAGAAAATAGTAGTAGAGCTATGAACAAGCGGTAGAGCACCAGCCTCATGCAAAAAAAAAAAAAAAAAAAAAAAAGTCAGAAACAGCACCCAGGCCCTAAGGTCAGTCCCCAAAATAAATAAAAATGAGAGTAAACAGCCAGGCACGGTGGCTCACACCTGTAATCCTAACTACTCAAGAGGTTGAGATCTGAGGATCACAGTCCAAAGCCAGCCCAGGCTGGAAAATCCATGAGACTCTTATCTCCAATGAACCACCAGAAAACCGGAGGTGGCGCTGTGGCTCAAGTGGTAGAACGCTCGCCTTGGGCTGAGGGACAGCGCCCAGGCCCAGAGTTCAAGTCCCATGACTGACCAAAAAATACTAAATAAGTAAAAATAGTTTCCACGGTAAATGTTACCATGGACTTGACCACACAGGCAGAAAACAAAATAAAATAGAAATAAGGAGAAAAGATTTAAAAAGAGGCCCCAGAGGGACTCTGCCCATGAGGAGGAAGGTGCCTTCCCCTCTTTGTCCTGAGTTTCCCCAGGCCCAGAGACCAGGCTGGGGCGAGGAGGAGGTGCAGCTTCTCCCTGGGACACAGGCCCCGGGCAGGCAGCCCTCCAGTGGGGCAGGCCGCACGCGGGCCCAGGACCCCTCCGCTCCTGCAGGGAGGGTGGGCGGGCTGAGAGTCTCAGGCTCAGAACCCCAGGGCAGGAGGCTGACCTTACCCACCAGTGCTGGGCTCTTCCTGTGGGAGCAGATGCCCAGGCTCAGAGAGCCTTCTCCTGGGCTCAGCCATGGGCCTCACGTCCTCCAGAATGCGACCCAGGCCAGCCTGGCAGCAGGGCCTCTCCTCCTCCCCCTGGGGACCCCATGCTGGGGCGCAGGTGCCCTTGACTCTAGAAGCAGAGGGGACCCCTCCCCCAGCACCAGGACAGGCCGTGCCGGCTGCTCTGCCCTGCTCAGGGACAGCAAGGACACGGGATCTGATTAGGGTGGAAAAAAGCTCTGGTGGCTCCCGCCGCTATTATTCTCCTCCATTAAAAGCCTTGGAACCATTTATTGATTTGTTTATTAAGACGTGTTATCTCCCGTTACACAGCAAAACGAGCACCGCTCCGGAGTGGGGGGGGGACGGCCACTCGGTGCCCCACGGTGTGCCCTCCTCCCTCCTCCCCACCGCCCTGCACCCCGCCTCCCCCACCCCTCCCTGCACCCCTCCTCCCCCCACCCCTCCCCTCTGCCCTCTCCCCTCCACGCGTCCCTTCCCCCTCCCCCCCCTCCACCCCCTCCCCACACACACAGCAGCTCTAAGCGGCTTCTTTTCTGGACATCCCTGGCTTAATTGTCACCGCAGAGGGAGGCTGTGGTCCTCCGGGGGGGGGGGGGGGACGCTGCCGCCCCCAGCAGCCGCCCTGTCCTTTATCTGTCTGCCATCCGCCCGCGTGAGCTGACTCCCTGCACGCACGCAGGGACTCATGTGGTCACACAGCGTCCCGAGCCCCGCACTGCCGGCACAGGAGGGCCCTGAGGCAGGATTCAGCAGAGACTGGGCTGGGCGGGAGCTGCAGGGCCGGCTCACCTCACCTCACCCCTGCTGGGTGGATGGCAGCCTTCAAAGCTCCTGCAGACCGAGAGCCCCACCTGTGTCCCTGTGCGGCGGGGATGGAGGCCTGGCTCCTGGGCTCCTGGGCTCCGGCCAGAGCCTCTCCAGGCTGCGGTGTGCATTACTCGTCACCAGGCAGAGTGACCTTTCAGAGTCAGTGTGTGGCCAAGTCTGGGCTTTCATTTTGGGATTAAAACAGCTTCCAAAAAGAAATGTCGCCAAGTGCCTGTGCCCACTCCTGTCATCCCAGCTACCAAGGAGGCTGAGAACAGAGATCAAGGTTCGAAGCCAGCCCAGGCAGAAAAGTCCGAGAGACTCTGATCTCCAATAAAGTATTCAGGAAAAACAAAAAACAAAAAACGGAAATGGCGTTGTAGCTGGCGTGGTAGAGCACCAGCCTGAGCAAAAGCAGCTCAGGGACAGCGCCCAGGCTCTGAGTTCAAGTCCGAGGAGCAGTGTGCATGTGCACACACACTCACATGCATGCACACACACACAAATTACTCTTTTTTGTTTGTTCATTTGTGCCCGTCCCGCGCCTGGACGCTGCCCGGAGCTTTTGAATGTGGCTCGAGACCAGCATTCCACCACCGAAGCCACAGCTCCACCTCTCCACTTCTAGTTGTTTAGCAATTAATTAAAGATAGAGTCCCACAGACTTTCCTGCCCAGGGTGGTCTTGAACTGCAACTCTCAGATCTTAGTCTCCCAAGTAGCTAAGATTACAGCCATGAGCACTGGTGTCCTGCTAGAAACACAGATTTTTAACTGAAAAACAAAACAAGCCGCTTGTGAAAGTGATCCTTACGTGTTAGACACAAAGCAGAAAATGACACCATCCACCCCCCACCCCCACTCCGGAATCCAGGTATGTCGGGGTTCTCTGCCCAGGGAGACATGGAGGGCCGCTCCGCCCCACTGGCTCTGGTTCTGTAGGAGGAGAAGCTCACAGGGCAGCGGGGGGTTGGTGTCCAGGCGGGATAGGTGTGGCTGCCTGGTGGAGGCCAGGTGTCGCTGAACGTCTGCTCTGCCCCTAGAGACGCACCACAGAAAGGCCTATGTCCTGTGGTAAGACCTCTCAGGACAAAGCTGAGGTGCTCCTCCGGGGGGACCCCCAAAGGGTGGTGCCCCCATTTGCTGTGGTCTGAAAGGCAGGGGGCCCCAGGCCGCCCAGGGCCAGCCCCCAGGCTGAGCACGGTCAGGCAGCGTGCATGGCGGTGGGGGGGGGGAGGACACCTGCCCAGGGGTGCACACACCCCTCACCGGAAATGGGGCCTGTCCCCACGGGAGGGGGAGGGGGACCCAGGGAGAGCCAGCCACAGTCAAGGAAGCAGAGGCTGCAACCGCCCCCCATCCCCGGCCAAGTCCCTGAGACAGCAGGGCAGCCAGGGGGACCCCAAGGGGCAGGGCAGGGAGGTGAGGAGGACTCACAGAGGTACCACACCCGCCCCACTTCCAAGAGGTGGCAGCCACAGCCTCTGTCCCCCAGCGTGGGAGGCCTGGAGGGGCTTGGGGTGCCAGTACAGGGTCCTACAGAAAGGCAGCGAGAAGCCCGCACTGCCCCCGGGGGGCTCCGAGGCCGCTCCCTGGCGGTGACAGGCGGGCGCGGGGCTGGGGGTGCCGGGCCCAGTCTCCCCACCTTGCCCGCAGGCCCTGCCGGGCGGCTGCCCACTCCTGAGGCACCCTGGCCTGTGTCACTCTGACAGGCGGTGGCAGCTGCTCCGCGCTGGGGACGGGGGCTCTGCTGGGCCGGGAGGCGGCTCACTCACAGCCCAGCCCTCGGGGGCCCGGCTCAGAGGGGGCGGGTAGGAATGGAGGGTCGGAGTGGGGGTACCTCCGGTGGGGGTCAGGGGAGGACGGGACCCGTGTGGAGACAGGACTCGGCCTGTTGCCTTGGTGAGGCCCCTCGGACCACCCCAGCCTCCAGCTCACAATCCAGAGCCCCCAGCAGAAGCGGAAGGAGGGGGTGCCGGGGACGGACCTCAAAGAAGGCATCCTGGGCAAGGGGTGGGCAGTGACCCACCCACGGTCCACAGGCCCCGCCCTGAGTCTGGTGAGCACATGCCATCGTACTGCCTTCCAGCCTGCCTGGCATGGACATCCGCGGGCCTCCCTGCCCGGGCCTCCCTGCCCGGCGCCCGGCACCGCTGTGCGTTCCTTGAGGTCTGGTGCCCCCGTGTGGGCCGCCGCTGTATAACCTCGCTCCCCGTTAGTGGGTGCGGGAGGGAGGCTGGGCGGCCGGCAGAGCCCTCTCCTGCCCTGGGAAGCATCCAGCTGGGCCAGGCCCACCGGAGGGGAGTCTGTTGGGGCCCTCAGGGGCCCTGTGGACATAGCTTCTCCACCTGAGGCTCCAGGAAGGCAGCATGGGACGTGGCTTGTCAAATGCCCGCCTCCCAGCCATCCTGCTCTGTCCTGTGTCTGTCCCCCTTGAACTCTGTCCCTCTCAGCCTGTGTCTCTGCCTGTCTCTGTGTCTCTGTACCTGTCTCACACTGAGTAGAAGCCAGGACCCAGAGCCTGCCCTGCAGGGTGGCAAGATGGCCACTTGGGGGCAGCCTCCCCCCATGTGGAGAGCTAGGGCCAGCCAGGAGGGAAGGGGTGCCATGAGGCCTGGGCAGAGGCAAGAGTCCCCCCCCCCCCCCACTTCCAGGGGGAGGTGGGCTGCTCTCAGGAAGTCCAGGTTGGGCGCTGCCTGTGTTCTGTCCCCAGGGATGTGGGACCATGGGGGTCTGGGCAGGAGGGAGGGCTGGGAGCTGAGGGCTGGGTAGGGGGCTGCAGTCCCTAGAGCTGCAGGCACAGCCAGGCTGGGCCAGGCCACTCGGCCTCAGCTGGGACACCCAGAGGGCTGCAAGGCCAGAGTTCCTGTGCAGCCCATCTCAGATTGGAGCTGGGGCGCAGTGGAGGCCTAAAGATGTGGGGTCCCGATACACCCCAACATGATCCCCACACCAGCCCACTCACACTGACACACAGGTACTCACATACCAACACACACATATACACATATGCCAGTACACAGGCATCCACACCCCCAATGCACACACAGCAATGCATGCACACACATGCACATGTACACCAGCACGCTCACACCAACACACACGAACACACACCCACACCCCTGAGGGCCACAGTGATGCCCTCCCAGACCTCCCGCCCTTCCTCTGCCCAATGCAACTTTACACACTTCCCACCAAGCAAGGTTTCCCCCTTTACCCCAGAGGGGTGGAGACTCGGGAACACCACAGCTGGGGCGTGGCCTGCACCTAGCCCCGCCCCTACCACCTCCAGACCCATCCCTCCACATCTGGGGCGTGGCCCGCATCTAGCCCCGCCCCCAGCCCGCCCCCAGACACCTCCAGACACCCGTCCCTCCCAGCCCCTGCCCTCTCTTTCACCTCCAGTCCTCCCTCAAAAAAGCTGTCACTAGGGCTGGGAAGGTGGCTCAAGTGGTAGAGTGCTAGCCTTGAGCTGAAGAGATCAGGGAGAGTACCCAGGCCCAGAGTTCAGGCCCCACGAACGGACCCCAAAAAAAAACTGTCACTGAGCTTTTGCCCAGATGTTTGGTAGAAGTGAGATGTGATGGCTAGATGGATGAAGAGATCGATAAATGCATAGACAGATACTTGGGAGATCAACATGGGGACGCGAAGAGGGAGACTGGGATGGAAGACAGGACGGAGGATGACAGGATGGATGGATGGTGGTGAATAAATGGTGAGTGGCTGGATGAGTGGAAGGATGGGTGAGTGGGTGGGTGGAAAGGGGGGGAGGGTGAGAAGGTGGTTGGTCTATAGATGGGTGTGTGGGTGGGGGCATGGGGGATGGATGGGTGTGTGAATAGTGGAGATGAATAGATGAATGGCAGGAAGCAAGGGACCAAGGAGGGAAGGAGGGAGGGAGAGAAGGAGAGGAGGATAGAGGGAGGGACAGAAGGGAGGCTGGTGGATAGATGGATGGATGGATGAATGGATGGATGGGGAAAGAGTGGAGAGATGGGTGAATAGATGGATGAATGGATGTGTGAATGGGTGGGTCAGAGGATAGGGTGTGAGTGGATGAATGGATGAATAGTTGGTTAAGTGGGGGTGGGGGATGGTTAGAGGAATAGATGTGTGAATGAATGACTGGGCAGATAGATGAATGAATGGATGGAAGAGTGGGTGGTTAGATGGGTGATGGGTGGGTGAATGGATGGATGGATGGTGGGTAGATGCATGGATGGATGATGGATGGATGGTGGATGGATGGGTAGGTGGGGGTTAAATGGATGATTGGATAAGTGGATTGGTGGATGGTGGGCAGATGGATGAATAGATGGATGGATACTAGACTGATGGATGGGTGAGTAGATGGATAAAAGGATGGATGAATGAGTAGGTGGGGGGTTAACTGGATGGGTAGATGGGTGGATGGATGGATGGATGCTGGGTAGATGCGTCAATGGATGAATGGGTAGGTGGGGGGTTAAATTGATGGGTAGATGGGTGGATGGATGGATGCTGGGTAGATAGATGGATGGGTAGATGGAGGGATGATGGATGGATGGATGGTGGATGGATGGATGAATGGGTAGGTGGAGGTTAAATGGATGGGTGGATGGATGGTGGTAGATGGATAGATGGATGGATGGATCGATCGATAGATGTATGGATGAATGGGTAGGTGTGGATTAAATGGATGGGTGGATGGATGGATGGTGAGTAGATGGATGGATGGATGGATGGATGGATGGTGGATGGATGGATGGATGAATGGGTAGGTGGGGGGTTAAATGGATGGGTGGATGGGTGGATGGATGGATGCTGGGTAGATGGATGGGTAGATGGAGGGATGATGGATGGATGGTGGATGGATGGATGAATAGGTGGGGTGGTTAAATGGATGGGTGGATGGATGGATGGATGGTGAGTAGATAGATGGATGGATGATGGATGGATGGATTGATGGTGGATGGATGGATGAATGGATAGGTGGGGGGTTACATGGATGAGTGGATGGGTGGATGGATGGATGGTGGGTAGATAGATGGATGGGTAGATGGAGGGATGATGGATGGATGGATGGTGGATGGATGGATGAATGGGTAGATGGGGGTTAAATGGATGGGTGGATGGATGGATGGTGGTAGATGGATAGATGGATGGATGGGTGGATAGGTGTGGATTAAATGGATGGGTGGGTGGGTGGATGGGTAGGTAGGAGGATGGAGGATGGATGGATGGATGGATGGATGGATGGATGGATGGATGATGGAAGGGCAGTGCATATTGTACTCTGCATCCCTTGAAGAGGAGTCTCAGGACCCCACACGAGTACTGCCAGGAGCTCCTTGTCTATCCCAGTTGTGTTCTTGGTTCAGCTGAAAATTCAACCCTTCTAGAACCTTCCCTAAGAGGGAAGGGCTCTCTCGCCCCCTCATCTCTGCCCCCTCAGGTTAGAAAAGACCTCCCACTCGTTCTGTGCCCCACCGCACCTCTAGCGGAAGTGCCAGGCCTGCCCTGGGGCCCCAGGGGGGCGTGCCCGCTGGCCTATGGCTACGCCCAGCTCCTGGAGTAGCTCTGTGGGCTCCACAGCCGTGGCTGCCGCACCTGCTCCACCCTGCCAGGCCACCCAGAAACGCTCCTTCGGAGGGCCCAGCTCACACTCAGCCCATCGGGGGCGTGGGCACAGGTCTGTCCGGGCGTGGGCACGAGGTCTGGGCGCAGCTTCGGAACCCAGGCCATCGGGTGGTGCTTGGAGGCCCCTCAAAGCCGTTGTGTGCCGGTTGCCTCTGTCCCCGTGGCCAGGAGGGGCTGGGCCTCTGCACAGCCTGACAGCCCTGGTGGCCTAGGAGGTGCCCACAGCAGGTCACGCAGGGAATCAGGCATCGGCAGAGGTGCAGCGCGCGTGGGAAGCATGGGGGCTGTCACGTGCATCTGTGCCAGGGTCCCCTGGGTGTGTGGGGAGGGGCACTAGTGCATGTGTGTGTGCACAGGGGGAGGGGTGGGGGAGGGGCAGTGGTGCAGGTGTGTGCACAGGGTGTGGGGAGGTCTGGAGGGGCACTGACACATGTGGCATGTGCACAGAGGCACGGGGCAGCTGGAGCTGCAGGTGCTGCTCAGGGCTGTCCTGTGTGTGTCAGTGGTGAGTGTGTGTGTGTGTGCACGTGTGTGTGCGTGCTCTCTTGCCTGTACAGCAGTCTCTAAGGTGGAGCCAGGCCTCCTGATGCGGCTGCCAGGGCCTTCAGTTTCCCTTCTGTCCCCTAGCCACCCCACCAGCTCATGACCTCTACTCCTTGTGCCTGTCCTGGGACTTGAACTCGGGACCCAGGTGCTAGCCCTGAGCCTTCTGTGCACAAGACTTGCTCTCTACCACTTGAGCCACGGCTCCACTTCTGCCTCTTCGGTGGTTCATCAAAGATAAGACTCTCACAGGCTTTCCTACCCAGGCTGGTTTTGAACACCCATCCTCAAATCAGCTTCCTGAGTAGCTGGGATTACAGGCGTGAGCCACTGGTGCCTGCATGGACTCCAAGTCTTGAGGCAGCTGCGGTGTGGCCACCTGGCCAGAGGCCTGCCCTCCCTGGGTCCACGTAGGGTCCAGGTAATCAGAGTCCAGGCAAGGCGCTCTTCTGCAGTACAGCGCCAGACCCCCAAGGCCAGGGGTCCCCACAGAGCGGGGGCCACACACAGGGCCAGCAGCGGGAGAGGCCCCGGAGCCCGAGGTCAGCTGATCTGGCATGGGAAGCCCGTGCAGACCCTGCCATGCCCTCCCCCAGTCCACGGCCGAGTGGCCAGAGCTTGTGCCCTGTGGACGTGGGTGCCCTGTGGGTGTGGGTGCCTGTGGGTGTGGGTGTCCTGTGGGTGCCCTGTGGGCGTGGGTGCCTGTGGGTGTGGGTCCCTGTGGGCATGGGTGTCTGTGGGCGTGGGTGCCTGTGGGCGTGGGTGCCTGTGGGCGTGGGTGCCTGTGGGTGTGGGTCCCTGTGGGCATGGGTGTCTGTGGGCGTGGGTGCCTGTGGGCATGGGTGCCTGTGGGCGTGGGTCCCTGTGGGCATGGGTGTCTGTGGGCGTGGGTCCCTGTGGGCATGGGTGCCTGTGGGCGTGGGTGTCTGTGGGCGTGGGTGTCTGTGGGCGTGGGTGCCTGTGGGCGTGGGTGCCTGTGGGTGTGGGTGTCCTGTGGTGTAGGTGTCTGTGGGTGTGGGTGTCCTGTGGTGTGGGTGCCTGTGGGCGTGGGTGTCTGTGGGTGTGGGTGCCTGTGGGTGTGGGTGCCCTGTGGGTGTGGGTGCCTGTGGGTGTGGGTGTCCTGTGGGTGCCCTGTGGGCGTGGGTGCCTGTGGGCGTGGGTCCCTGTGGGCATGGGTGTCTGTGGGCGTGGGTGCCTGTGGGCGTGGGTGCCTGTGGGCGTGGGTCCCTGTGGGCATGGGTGTCTGTGGGCGTGGGTGCCTGTGGGCGTGGGTGCCTGTGGGCGTGGGTCCCTGTGGGCGTGGGTGTCTGTGGGCGTGGGTGCCTGTGGGCGTGGGTCCCTGTGGGCATGGGTGTCTGTGGGCGTGGGTGCCTGTGGGCGTGGGTGCCTGTGGGTGTGGGTGCCTGTGGGTGTGGGTGTCCTGTGGTGTGGGTGTCTGTGGGTGTGGGTGTCCTGTGGTGTGGGTGCCTGTGGGCGTGGGTGTCCTGTGGTGTGGGTCCCTGTGGGCGTGGGTGTCTGTGGGCGTGGGTGCCTGTGGGCGTGGGTGCCTGTGGGCGTGGGTGCCTGTGGGTGTGGGTGCCTGTGGGCGTGGGTGCCTGTGGGTGTGGGTGTCTGTGGGTGTGGGTGCCTGTGGGTGTGAGTGTCCTGTGGTGTAGGTGTCTGTGGGTGTGGGTGTCCTGTGGTGTGGGTGCCTGTGGGCGTGGGTGTCTGTGGGTGTGGGTGCCTGTGGGTGTGGGTGCCCTGTGGGTGTGGGTGCCTGTGGGTGTGGGTGTCCTGTGGGTGCCCTGTGGGCGTGGGTGTCTGTGGGCGTGGGTCCCTGTGGGCGTGGGTGCCTGTGGGCGTGGGTGCCTGTGGGCGTGGGTGTCTGTGGGCGTGGGTGTCTGTGGACGTGGATGCCTGTGGGCGTGGGTGCCTGTGGGCGTGGGTGCCTGTGGGTGTGGGTGCCTGTGGGTGTGGGTGTCCTGTGGCGTGGGTGTCTGTGGGTGTGGGTGTCTGTGGGCGTGGGTGCCTGTGGGTGTGGGTGTCTGTGGGCGTGGGTGTCTGTGGGCGTGGGTGCCTGTGGGCGTGGGTGCCTGTGGGTGTGGGTGTCCTGTGGTGTAGGTGTCTGTGGGTGTGGGTGTCCTGTGGTGTGGGTGCCTGTGGGCGTGGGTGTCCTGTGGTGTGGGTGCCTGTGGGCGTGGGTGTCTGTGGGTGTGGGTGCCTGTGGGCGTGGGTGTCTGTGGGCGTGGGTGTCTGTGGGTGTGGGTGTCCTGTGGTGTGGGTGCCTGTGGGCGTGGGTGTCTGTGGGTGTGGGTGCCTGTGGGTGTGGGTGCCCTGTGGGTGTGGGTGCCTGTGGGCGTGGGTGCCTGTGGGTGTGGTTGTCTGTGGGTGTGGGTGCCTGTGGGTGTGGGTGCCTGTGGTGTGGGTGCCTGTGGGCATGGGTGTCCTGTGGGCGTGGGTGCCCTGTGGGCGTGGGTGCCCTATGGGTGCCCGTGGGCGTGGGTGCCTGTGGGCGTGGGTGCCCTATGGGTGCCCGTGGGCGTGGGTGCCTGTGGGCGTGGGTGCCTGTGGGCGTGGCTGTAGGCCCCCCACCATGGAAATCTAGGCCTGAGCGTGGGTGCCTGTGGGCGTGGCTGTAGGCCCCCCACCATGGAAATCTAGGCCTGAACCATAAAGGTGCCGCCTGTCTTTTTGATTCTGCAGTTTTACAGCAAAATGAAGAGATAAGTCGGCTTTGATCCGCTGTTTTATTAGCGGGCGCCTTTCCTTCCTCTCTTCTTCAGGGGAGCAAACCGGTTTATGGCAGTCTCCCCACCGTGGCCGCAGGCAGGGTGCTAAGGGCCAGTCCCAGCTCACTGGGGGTGTTGGGGGCACCAGTGGGCCTGGGAGGAGCCTTCGAAAGGAACAGGCCCGCTGGGACAAGGCCCTAAGGCCCCCTGGGCGGCCCCAGGCTCCACTTTCCCCGCCTAGGAACAGCAGGTTGTCCGGGCTGTCCTTGGGGCCCATGGGCCCGCTAGCACTTGTGTGGCTGCCGTGGCTGGCTCTTCCACACAGGACTTCCAGTTAACTTGGGGTGGGGACAGGGCAGGGCAGAGGTACATTTGTCCCCAGGGCCCCAGAGCCAGGCCTGAGCTCAGCAAGCCTCTGGCTCTGGACAGGCCAGTAGGGTTGAGTGTGGACATCAGCTGGCTGGGCTAGGACAGAGCCACAGGGTGCGGCGGGCTTCAAAGGACGGGAGAAAGCGGCCACAGCGTGCCAGCACCCAGCCGGCAACATCAAAGGCCCCACCCAAGGGTGACAGGCGCCTGATGAGGGCAGAGCTGTCCAGGGCCTCAGCCAGAGGGAGCGGCAGCGGCGGGGAAGGGGTGGGAAGGGGGAGGACTGGGGGGGGGGGGCTGTCCTGCCTCTGGGCCTGAGGCCTCCCGCCCCAAGCGGGGTCCTACCCCTCAGGGCTCAGGACGAGGGGCTTGCTGCTCAGGGCAGCCCCTGCAGCCCGGACAGGGCTTCGCCAAGGTCCCTGGGAGCCTCCAGAGGCTCAGGGTCCCCGGTGGGGGGGTGGAGACGTGGGGGAGGGGGGGCCCTGACAGCTCCACTGCGGCCCTGGGCAGAGCCTCCCAGGACCCCAGGGCCTGAGTCTGGGGGTGCTGACACCCATGGGGTCCCGGTCTGGGCCCACGCCACCAGATACCTGCACCCTGCCCCAGCCAGGCCTGTCTCTGCTCCAGGGCCTCCACCTCCACTCTGCTCGAGGGTGACGGGATCCCCACTGGGCAGAGCTCCAGCTGCAGTTTCCAGAGGATTCCGCTGGGCCCAGGGGCGCATCCACATGGACTGCCCGTGGTGTGAGCGAAGGGCTCCAGTCCTCTTCCAGGAAGGGACAGCCGCGGGGCCAGGCCCCAGGGGGATTCCCTTCCCATTCTCCAGAGCAAGGGTGACAATTACTAATTGGCGTCTGGGGTGGTACGCACCTGACCATGAGGGCCTGGGGGGGGTGACTCACCCAGAAATGCTGGTGCCTGCCAGCAGCTCAGCCCAGACCGCCCCACCTCCCCACCCCCAGCCTCTCCACTTCCCACCTCCCCCCTCCCCAGCTCCCCCTCCCCTCTCCCCCCTTCCCACCCCCAGCCTCTCCACTTCCCCCCTCCCCCCTCCTCTCCCTACCTCCCCACCTCTCAGCCTCTCCACTTCCCCCCCTCCCCCCCTCCCCCCTCCCCTCTCCCCACCTCCCCACTTCCCAACCTCTCCACTTCCCACCTCCCCCCTCCCCACCTCCCACCTCCCCACCTCCCAGCCTCCCCCCTTCCCCCTTCCCACCTCCTGCCTCCCAGCCTCCCCCTCCTTCCTCCCCCTCCCCCCCCCCAGCCTCTCCACTTCCCAGCTGCCACACTTCTCAGCCTTCCAGCCTCGCACCTCCAGCCTCCCCCTCCCCCACTCACACTGCCCCTGGTCTCCACACCACGCAGCCTGCTCATCCTCATGGTTCCCCAGGCACCAGGCAGGCCAGGGCCTCAGGACAGAATGCTGGCCAGAGACAGGACCACTTGGTGGACAGAGCAGGGGCCCCATCGTGGCTGGGAGACTGAGTCAGAGGCCTCCTGAGCCTGGGGGCAGCTGGATTCGGGCGGGGGGGGGGGGGGGTCAGTGGGACAGACAGGAGGTGTGAGGCCTTCCACACCTGTGTGAGGCCGGCCTCACCAGGGCGGCAGCACCGCGGGCAGTGCGCCACGACAGACCGACAGCTGTGGCACAGCCGGGCGGGGGAAGGAAGGTGGGACAGCCGGGCGGTGGGCGGCCCTTGCTCAGCCATGTCAGCCACGGGCCTGCTCCGCCACTCGGCAGCGGAAGCAGCGTTGAGGCCAGCCGTGGGTGTGGGTGGGAACCCAGGTTACCACTCCCTGCGTGTGTCCAGGCAAGGTGTGCGGCTGCATCCCCGTCCGTCCGTCCGTCCGTCCCTCCGTCTTGGCTGTGCTTCCACTACACGGGAGCCAGAACTCTGAGCCTGGACCGCTCAGTTTCATCATCCAAGAGCCATTTCTTAGCGAGCACTGGGGCTCACACCCATAGTCCCAGCTACTCGGGAGGTTGAGGTTTCGAGGATTGTGGTTCAAAGCCAGCCCAGGCAGAAAAGCCCATGTGCACCCCTCCTTCCACCCCATAGCTACGTGCAGGGTGCACAACTGTCATCCTATTATGATGGAAAGCCTAAAACAGGCAGATCACAGTCCAGGCACACGCTGGGGGAGACGTCGGACCCCATCTCAGAAATAACCACTACAGTTACTTATTCAGTCTTGGAGGAAAAAGCACCATCATAGCAAGAGGAGAATAAGATGGCTTAGTGATTTTGAATTAAATTGTGTTCTTATAAAAAAAAAAAAAAACTACTACAAAACAAAACTGGAAGGTGTGGCTCAAGTGGTAGAGCACCTGCCTACCAAGCACAAGGTCCTGAGTTCAAATCCCAGCCCAAAAAATCCTTTTCTCTCTCAGGGATGGTGGAATTCTAACAAAACTCCTCCGGTGTCTTGTCCTGGAGGAGAGGCGGGGGTGGGCGGGGGGGGGGGGGAGGGCTCGGCCCACGCTCGCTGCCTCACAGAGGCCCCTCCCCCAGCCCTCTTCTACCAGGCCCCCCTCCTCAGCCCCATGGCAGGGCCTTATGGCCAGCAGTTGCTGCACAGGTGAGCTCGGGCACAGGGTCGGCACTCAGAGGAGCCATCACCTTCTGAAAATGCCACCGGCCCCTGGGTAGCAGGAGGCGGCCATGTCCCCACCCGGCTGTGGTCCCGGCCCGTCTCCAGGGATGCCACTGAGGATCTCGCATCTGTCTGTGGACGGGGCGGGCAGGCACCCGCATCCACTGCAGGGAACCGCCCCACGGAGCACAAGGCCTGTGGGGAGAGGCGGCCAGGTGAGTGGGCTCAGCATCACCTCGGGAGGCTCCCCCTGCCCGCCCTCTCTGCTAGGCACTTCCTGCACAGCGAGCAGCAGCGCAAAGGCCCTGGGGTAGGAGGGAGCGTGTTGTGCTGGTGGAGGAAGCGTGGAGGGGGGCATCTGACCGGGGAAGGAGAGAGCAACGAGTCCCACCCACATCCCCGCGGGTTCTCCACCCAGACTCAAGGAGGCCCCAGGCCCGGCCTGGGCCGGGAAGGCGGGAGGGCAGGGGACACCTCCCTGGACGGGGAACACTGGGGAAATCAGACCACGGGGCTGTTTGGGCCCTGACGTGAGTGGAGCCAGAGCAGGTGTCCTATTGCCTGGAGAGCACAATCCAGCCCGCTGGCTCTCCAGAGCCTCCAGGCCAGGCTGGGTAGCTGCCGGCCCCGGGGCCAAGATCCACACCACAGTCACAGGCAAGCTGGCTGAAACAGCAATGGGGCCACTTCCTGTGCCTGCGGCGCTCTGAGATGCCTTGGCACAGGCCTCGCACCCACGCGGGCCCTCCCCACACCCCGCGCCCCACAGACAGCCCCTCCGGTCCTGGCCTTGGCCTTGTCTCAATTATTCCATGAGCTCAGCTGGGCCCGCCCACTCACGGCCCTGATAGGCTAAGGAGAAAGGGGGCCATCGGTGGGAACACGGGGTGGGGGGGGACTGGGATGGGGAAGATGAAGGCGCTCGAAGGACAGGGCACGTTGGCCTCCAGAGGGCAGAGGGACAGAGCCGGACACCAGAACTGGAGCGGGAGGGGGCCGGAGGGACTCCGGGAGTCCAGGGACAGAGAGGGCCGTGAGCAGGGCTGAGGAGGACGGGCGTGGGGGCCAGGCGGCCGTGTCAGGGGCTGGGCCCACTCAGGAGATGCAGCCTGGGGACCCCAGCCCACAGCAAGAGGGGGAGGGGCTGGGGCTGGCCTGAGGGTCTCACCATGGCCGGAGAGGAGCCCAGGTTAGGCCTCCAAATCACCCATGGCTGGCCGCTGGCCTTTTTCCAGGAGCCCCATGCGAGCTCCAGCCCACCCGTGTTCTGGCCTGTCCCTGCCTCCCACCCTTCCCTCTCCTCCCAAGCAAGCCTGACTGGCAAGGGATCAAATCCCAGCTGCCCTGGTCCTCGCCCTGGGGTAGGCCCCAGCTCTGGGCTTGTACGCCCCAGGGAGGCGGAGACCACGCTGTCCTCAGACCACCTCAAGCCGTGACCTCTGCCCTGCATCCTCTGCAGGACAGGTAGCCCCTTGTCCACCCCCCCCCCCCCACACACACACTCTGTCCCATTTCTAAGACAACAGACAAGGCAGGGCCAGACACATTTCTAGAAACAAAGGAAGCACAGAGCAGGCGGGTGGGGCAGGGGGGCCCGGGCCTGGCTCTCAAACCAAACCAAGGCCCATGTGTGCTGGAGCCTAGGCCCTGGCCTGGGACCACGCAGGCCGCGGCTGCTGGGCTGGCCAGTGGCTTCCCACTCTGGCTCCCCAAGGGCTCTCTCTGACCCAGCTTCATTCAGCCTTCCCGGGCCAGCTGCAGGGAGAAGCTGAGCCCCCACCTCCCTCTCCGCTGCTGCAGACACCTCCCAATGCCACCCCTCCTTGGAGCTCCCTGCCCCAAGGACCCCACGGACAGCCCACCAGATGACCAATAGGGTTGCAGATCAACCTCATCTGCAGCCAATAGGAGATGGAGCAAACAATGATGTCATCCCCATGCCTGGGGACAAAAGGGCTGCAGCAGCCCACCAAGTCCAGCCGCGTCCACTGGGGCCGCCGAGGGCCTGCGCCCTCCCCGCCCAGCCCAGTCCTGTGTCCCGGCGGCAGCGGCTGGAGACAGTGGCCAGGGCCCTGTTGGAACACAGCTAGAGGCCCGAGGGCAAGGGAGCCGTGGCCAAGAGCTCCAGCCTGGATGAGAGCACTGAAGGACAGCGCCCAGGCCCTGAGTTCACGTCCCGGGCCTGGCACAAACCAATACATAGATAAAAACAATGGCCGACAGGGCGGGGATGACCATCAGGACCGCCCGTTACCCACCACCACTGCACGCTGCTGCCCAAGGCACCAGCCCCGGCCACAGCTGGGCATGAACTCACAGGGCTACACGTAGGCCTGGTGGTGAGGACCCCGGCCCTCCCTGCCCCCCACACCGTGGAAGGGTGCCCACTGGACTGGCAGCCCGTGACCCCTTCCCCCAGCTCCCCGCTTCTGTGAAGAGCCTGCTCAGAGGGTCTCCCGGAGGAGAGGCCCCAGGGATCTCACGCCTGCCTCCTGGCCATGGGAGTGGGCGGGGCAGAGGGGAGGGGAGGCCGACCCGGCCCCCCGTGGGGGGCAGGGGGGCTGTGGCCACCTTGCCGAATACCCCAGCCCCAGCAGCTGGCCAACCTGCACCTGTCTCTTTGTTTGCACAAATCCTGTCCCTAATAGACTTAATCATGGGCTTTGATGATTGTGCCAGGTCTGTGCTGGGCGCCAACAAACAGACCATTGTGCGCCGTCCCAAGCAGGCCGGTCTGTTAATGGTTAAACCTGGCAGGGGGGAGGCCCCATCCCCGGCCGGGTGGGGAGCTGGGGCAGGGCCCCGCCACAGCATCCCCGGGGTGCTGCCATCCTGCGCTGGGCACCGGCAGACAGCAAGGGGAGCAGCAGTGCGGGTCACGCCCAGGCTGTGGAACCCGCCTCCCGCAGGCCGGGGACACGGAGGAGCCAGCCACAGCCCTGCCCTGTGCGAGCAGGCCGGCCCAGGGGGCAGGGCAATGGAGGGGCCTACCACGCCGGGCCCACGCTTGCGGCAGACGGCCGGGCCAAGGGATGGCGTGGGCACAGGGTTCCAACCCAGGGGGTACTCCTCACTCACAGCTACCAGAAAGTAACCACCCACCGCGGCCACGGCCGCTGGGTGACACGGTCAGCTGACATACCCCATGTCCCTCCACCGGGGACAAACCTGTCTGCCAGTAGAATACTACTTAGCCAGGACAAAGAGCAAACCACAGACACTACAGTGGAGGTGAGCCTCAGAGCGTGCTGCTCAGTGAAAGGAGACAGTACAAACATTCTATCTGTGCAACCTCCTGCCTCTCCCCCTCCTCTCCCCCGCCTCTCCCCTCCTGCACCCAAGAGCCCTGGGCCTCAGCCACAGAGGGCCACAGAGGCCAACTCGGAGCCACAGAGCCTCTACAGCAGCCGTGGGTGCTATAGAAGTCGCTCTCCAGCCCCACAGCTGTCCTCACTCACCACGCCTCTGTCAGAGGGACGCGCCAGCCCGGCCCAGGCCTGTGAACCGGAGGCCTGGGCCTCCCAGGGCAGCGGCTCCTCCTGCCCCGCCAGGCCCCTGCTCTGGGCTTTGCTCCTTCCTGCCCTCAGTGCTGTTCTGTTTGGTGAGACAAGGTCTCTCCATGTAGCCCAGACTGATCTCACACCCCCGACCTCTGCCTCCTGAGCTCTGGGATTCCAGGCAGGCACCACCACACACAGACTTTAAAAAAGAAAAGAAAGCAGCAACACTAATTGTAAAATAAAAATCAGTTTGGCAGTAATTCGGGTTTGAACGCAGAGCCTCATGCTTGGTAAGCAGATTTTCTGCGTGAGTCACCTTCCCAGACAGATCTCACTTTAGCTGATCTCCAGATGCTGTCTCAGACCAGGGGCCCAGCCAGCCTTTGAGCTCTTCCCGGGATGCCGTCTGAGTGGCAGGGCTCACAGGCACACACCGCCACACCAGCTTGTCTGTTGAGTTGAGGTCTCATACACTTTTCTTTTCTCTCCTCCAGGCTGGCCTCAAACCACGGTCCTCCCAACCTCTGCTGCTTTAGTAGCTGGGTTTATAAGCAGGTGCCACCACACCTGGCCTATGAATGGTTTATTTGTCTCATTTTGTTTTGTTTTTTTTGGTTCCCGTCATGGGGCCTGAACTCTGGGCCTGGGCGCTGTCCCTCAGCTCTTCAGCTCAAGGCTAGCGCTCTACCACTTGAGCCACAGCACCACTTCTGGCTTTTTTCTTTTTGCTTATGTGGTGGACTCGAACCCAGGGCCTCATGCATGCAAGGCAAGCGCTCTACCACTGAGCCACCTTCCCAGCCCCATGAATGGTTTTTAGGTTGTAGAACAGTCTCAGGTTTACAGAGAATGGAGCAGAAAGTATAGAGAGAGCCCAGTGGCCTCCCCAACCCTCCAGCCCATCTTCCCGTTCACAACCCAGTGTCCAGAACCATTTGGAAGCCCGTTGGTATGTTATTTTTTCTTATGGTAACACACACACACACACACACACCAAAATTTACCCCTAACCATCCATCCTCACTGCAGGACTCCAGGGCAAGCTGTTGCATAACCACCAGCAGCCTCCGCCTCCAGAACTTTCTCACCTCCTCAAACTGAAACTGGCTCCCCTGTTGAGCTCTGACTCCTCGCCCCCCCCCCCCGCCCTCCCTCCCCCAGCCTCCCCCAGCCCTTCCTCCGCCCCCTCCCCACTTCCTGTCTCGAGACCTCACCTGGGTGGAATCCTGCCGTGGGATGCTTGGTGACGCGTTTAGGGCCCGGTGTCGTGACGTGAGCCCCACGGGCTCTTTGTGGGAGGCCAGCCGGCTGGAATGTGGGCGGGGCGGGACGGCGGGCTGGGCCCACAGCCACTCACTGTGGAGAAGTCGTGTGGCGACCCCCTCCCTGCCCCTTTCCTGAGGCCACCGCGAGGTGTGCCGCTTCCTTCACCACACCCTCCGCCATGATGCTCTGAGACCAGGCCTAGAACCGCGAGCCACAGTAAATCCTCCCTCCGGTCAAACGGCTCTCTCAGGACCTGGTCACTCACCCCACCCAAGGTCCACCCGTGTCATGTGGGCGCCAGAATTCCCTTCCTTTTTAAGGCCATGTAATATTCCAGTACAGGGCTAGAATAGTGTGTCTTTATCCACACGGATACGTGTGTGTGTGTGTGTGTGTGTGTGTGTGTGTGTGTGTGTGGTGTGGTACTGGAGCTGGAATTCAGGGCCTCACACTGGATAGGGCGGTGCTCTACCGCTTGAACCACACATTCAGCCTCACACTGAGACTTTTGAGAGCAAATGGCTCTTTATTTTTGTTACTGAAGAAAAATGTGTATTTATGGCGCATTGAAAGATGGTGCTCACTTCCGGTGCTGCCCATTCCCTGAGGTCCTCTGTCCCCTGTGGGCACGCCACACACGTGGTCATGGCCCTGAACATCCTGGGCCCCAACAATACTCTCTGTGGCTGAGCGCTGGTGCCTCTCGCCTGTCATCCCAGCTACTCAGGAGGCTGAGACCTGAGGATCACGGTTCAAAGCCAGCCCAAGCAGGCAAGTCCGTGAGACTTATCACCAATGAACCACCAGAAAACAAGACGTGGAACAGTGGCTCAAAGTGGGAGAGTGCTCACCTGGAGCAAACAAGAGCTCACGGACAGCACCCAGGCCCCAAGTTCTAGCACGAGGAGCAGAAAAAAAATCCTCGGTGTGTGAATGACTGGACTTGAACTCACTTGGCTTTTTTCTTTTGGCTCACAGCTGGTGCTCTACCACTTGAGCAATGCCTTCAGTCTAGCATTCAGCAGGTTCACTGAGATAAGACTCTCATGCACTTTTATGTTCACGCTGGCTTCAAACCTCGATCCTCCTGAGTAGCTGGGATTGAATCGTGGACCACTGCCCCCTCCTGCAGCAATCTTTTTATTGTCTCCATAGTTTTGCTTTTTCTAGAAGGTCACCTACTTGGGTCCGCACAAAGTGTGGCCTGTTCAGACTTCTTTCCTGAGCCACGGGCACCGTGGGTCCCCGCGCTCTTAGTGGCTCTCTTCTCCCGGGTCCTGGCACACTCAGTGCCCCTACCCCTGGGGGGTCCCCTCAACTTCCACCAGCAGGAAGAGCCCTGCTCCACCCCGCCCTCTCCCTGCTGGACACCCCAATTCCTTTCCCAGGACCCCAGAGGCCATCCAGACTCCCACGTTCCCTGCCACCCAGCCACCCAGGCCAGACCGCTCACCCCATCCTGCCCCACGCCCCATCCCTCTCCTCTGTGCCCACTCCATGGGCTTCTGGGAATGGAGGCCTCCAGGGGCCGAGCTGGCAGGGCCCAGGGATGGTCATTGGAGGAGTGAGTGACAGAGCAGGACACGGAGCTGGAGTCCTGCAGCGGGGAGTGGGGAGCCCCAGCAAACCCCAGGAAACCGTCCCAGGAGAGTTGGTTTTGAGCAGCCCATTTCAGGCTTGCAGCTAGGCCCTGCAATCAGAGCTCGGAGAGGCGCCCACCCCCGGCCCCTGGCAGTGTGGCTGTCTTTGGAGATCCAGCCTGGGCTCTCTGCCCTGAGCCCAGCGTGGTGCCAGGGGAGTGGGCGTGGGGCGGGGGCGGCCCCCTCTGTGTCGGCTCAGCCCCCAACATGGGCCATGAGCTCCAGGAGTTCCCATCCATCCCTGCGCCCATTCCCACTGCAGACCTCGGCCGGAGGGATCACAACACACTCAGGCTGCGCAGAAAATGCACAGGCCGTGGGGCAGGCGGCTGGGCGGCCCTGCAGGACAATGCCTGGGCAGAGGCGGGGGTGGGGGCCCGCGGGTGCCAAGTGCTGGCTTTAGACCCTCTGGGCGGGGGTGGGGCAGGAGGTGGGAACTGCTCCCCTCTCCCCCCTTTCCATCTCCAAGGGGTCCCACCTCTAGCGAGCAGGGGGGAAACACAGGTATGCGTGGCCACCTCTGCCCTGGTGCAACACGGCCAAGGGGAGACGAGCTGGATCCTGGCTGACACAGCCACGCACAGGCATGCACAGGCCCGGAGACACACGTGCCCAGCCTTCTGACAGCCACACGCACGCATCCACACCCAGGCCGCACCCCCGGTGACCCAGCAACACCCTGCTGCTCCTGCGGCAGCCGCCAGCCCGTCCCCAGCCGCGTCCACGGGGCCGGCAGGTTCGGGCAGACCCCGCCCCTGGCACTGGGTGCCCGAGTTGCCTGCCGAGGTGTGCAGATGCCCCAACTGCCGTGGCCCCGGGAGCTGCACCCGGCTGGGCCACACCAAGGCCGGCTCGGGAGGAGCCTGCCCGGGCCACGGAGGCCGCCCTGAGCCCCTGCACCTGCACAGACGACACCCCAAAGGCACACACGGAAGAGGCGCCCTCTACAATGGCGCAGAAGAGGCGTGGAGCACTCTGCCAGCCCCTGCCCCCACAGCAGCAAACAGCGGGCAGTGTCCCCACCCAGGGCCAGCCTTTCCTGCCAGTGATCCACCAGGGCAAGAAGGCCAGCTTTGTGCCCCAAGGTGGAGCCCACTGCAGTGGGTTAAAGCCCGGTGCTCCGGGTCAGGTTGAGGTATCTGAGACCTTCCCCCACCCCACCCCACTCCATGTGTTCCTGGCCCCTCCCCTTCCTGAGGACGCCCACCAACACACTCCTGAGATGCCCCACGTCGGCCTGTGGAACTGCAGGGAAGACCATGTGCGCAGGGCTGGGGGGCGGTGGGGAGGCAACTGCCTGGAGCAGGTCCGATGTCAGCCATGTCTTTAGGAGGGCCCAGGGCGCTGGCTGCAAAGGCCACCCAGAGGGAGTTGGTGATGGCAAGTCCCCAGTAGCCGGGCCAAGGAGGGGGACAGGCTGACGGTTACAAGAGTGAGCTCCCTGGCCAGGAGGGGCCCGGCCACCCTGGACGTGGGAAGGACAGGACAGCCATCGTCCTGAAGAAAGGGGACCCCTCACCCCAGAGGACAGGGTGACAGCTGAATGGTGTCCCCGGACCATGTGCTGAAGCTCCGGGCCCAGGCGGGAGGTGTGGGAATTGGAGGTGCGGTTCAGAGAGGTCACTAGAGAGAGGGCCCTGGTCTCCAGGGACTGGAGTCCTGGTAAGATGCAGATATTAGGGTTTAGACACATATACATCTAACAAACCTTCACTGGGCCTTGTGAAAGTCCTAAGTGTTAGTTTGCCTGGACTAGGGAGTTCCCAGATAGCTATTTCTGGAGGAATGTAAGGACATTTGAGTTAGAAGGTCTACGTCACCCAGTGTGGAGGGTGCCATCTGATTGGCGGAGGGCTCAGATAGAAGAAAAGGGGTCTCCCTGTCTCCTGGAGCTGGGGTCTGCATCCCTGGCCAGGACATCAGAGCTGGGGACCTCCTGTCTCTAGACTCCAGGCCTTACATCAACAGCCCTTCCCTCCCCAGGTCCCTAGTCCCGGGACTGTGAGCTTCACCATATGCTGCCCTGGCTGAAGCTCTGAACTTGGACTGAGCCTCTTCACCAACTTCCCTGGGTCTCCACTCATCCTTGGCCGTTCCTGGCTTGTCCCGGATACCACAGTCATGTTCTCCACCTCCCACACACCGTAACTCCCCTCTCCTATACAGGAATCGCCCGTTTCCTGTGTTTCTCCATTCTTTGGTTTCAGACATTCAACTGTGTCATGACTTCAGAGGACATGAACGCACATGTAGAAGAATCCAGAAATCCCTAGAGATCTGTGAGTTTTAAATCCCAGGCATTCTCGTGAGCATGGAGAAATCCCTTGCCACCCCATGCCATCCTGCTCAGGATGAGAACTGACCTGCTGCCCAGCATGTCCACACTGGATATACTCTACTTGACGGTGCTGTGGATCAAGGGCTACCTCTCAGGAAGCTTGGGCAACCTCATCTTACTTAACAGTGACCTGAAGGCACAAGTGTGTGTTGCAGAAAGTTCAGACAGAGCAAAGAAAACCCATCAATGGCTCCCTTCAAGCGTCATCTCCCAGCATAGGCAATGTGAGCGCACGCAGGACAGTAAGATACTGAGGGACCACACTCACGCAGCCTTAGAGAAGGTGCTAGCATTGTTATTCTGTTCCGTTATCAGTTATTCTTGATCTCCTACTAAGCCTAGTTTATAAATTAAGTATTGTCATAAGTCTGTGTACACAGGAAACACATAGTGACACAGTGGGTATATAGTGCTATGTTAGTCTTGTATGACCCTGGCAAATACCTGATAGAATTTGAAGTCTGATGGTTCAGTCTGTGGCTGGCTGGCTCCATTGTTTCTGAGCTGTGGTGAGGCTGAGCATCATGGTGCAAAGGTATGGAGTGGCAGAGCTGCTCACCTGCTGGCAGCCGGGAAGCAGAGACAGAGACCGGAAGGGGCCTCGGGAGGAAAAACGTCCTATCAGGGCCCCCATCCAGGCATCTACTTCCTTCGCTCGCACCCTCAAAGGGCCCAACGCCTCCCCAAATAACACCACATGCCCCACACACAGGCCTGTGGGAGCTGCACCATATTAAAACCAGAACAAGGCGCTTTCTGCAGCTTCAGGCCTCCACTGGGAGAGTGTTCATACCCGCATGTCGGCGTTCACTCATATCCTGTTGACTCTGTTTCTCTGGGCAATATACACGCATGTGCACACACATGCTTTTTGGTAGTAGTGGAGACTGAACTCAGGGCCTCACACTTGTCGGGTATTCACTCTAGAGTCCTGAGCTAGAACATTTCAGCAGTGGTAATTTTCCGGGGTGGGTGTCATTTTTATGTCTGGGCCTGGACTTCTACCTTCCTTTTAGTGCATTCTACCTCACAGGGGTGCATAGTGCTCAGCCATTGTGCTTTCCCTGTGGCTGGGATAACTTGCATGTACCCCTGTGCCCAGCAGAATCGTATGCCTGGGCTGGCCTCAAATCTCTGTCTCCCAAGTATCTGGACTACAGGCTGGAGCCACCACACTTGGCTATAATTTAATAACAGGAATGGTCTTGGAGGAGCGGACTTCGAAGGATGTTTCCTGGATTGTTTTTGACGTTTCTGGAGCTAGCTCTCTGATGAATCTCAGAAACGTTAAGGACTCTGTGTCTATGGGGAGAGGGAACCAATTCTTTATCACAGACGTGCAAATTTCTGTGCAATGCTCACGGTGAACGATTTACAAGAGGCAAGGAGCCTGCTATCCCTAGTATGATACTTTTGAACATCTGCAAACACTAAGGAAAATAACAATACCGGCCGGTTGCTCCTAACATCTCAACAAGGTGATTTTTTTCTTTAATGGAAGGGCTTGGGGACTGGAATTCCAAGCTCCGTCTCCATCTCTCTGACCTGAGAGCTCCCAAGCTTGGGGCTGAAGTTGCTAAAAAAAAAAAAAAAAATCAACCCCAAGTCCTCATTGGCTGATGGGCTGAGCACCTGGCTCATGGGGCATCCAGAGTTCAAGGAAGGGGAAGGGGTGGGGGAGAAGAGGGTCAAGAAAATTAGAGTGAGGGTGCGGGGAGAGCCCAATAAACCCAGGGAGCCCTGAGCGCCCCTCGCATTCAGATGAGCCCTCCCTGTAGCAAGCATGCCCCCTCCCACCCTGCGGCTGGGGTCCTCGCCGAGCGTCCCGGGGGAGGTGGCCAGGGTCTGCCTGAGATGGTGCTGGGCAGGACGGTGCTGCGCCCCTTGGCATCCACCCACCATCCCTCTCGTCTTCTGCACCTGTGGCTGAAACCGGCCTCCAGAGGGCCTAGCAGTGGGCTCCATGTGAGGAGTCCAACGTGGGTGCTGCAGGAGGTGGGGGAAAGCACACAGTTGGACAAGGCTGGATTTACTGACCTGAGCCCCCGGAGCAGAACTTCTGCACCCAGGGCTGCAGCTGGAGTGTTCCAAAAGGCCAGTGCCCAGGCCTGCAGTGTGGACCAAGGGGCAGGAGATGGCCGGGACGCTTGCTGCCCCCCTCCCCCAGTTGACATGGAGGGGGACTGAGAAGGGCAGCAGGTTGGATTCTAGAGCAGATTGGACACACAAAGCCTGCTTGTCCACACTGCGGCGGGAGGGCGGGGGCGGGGGGAGTGTCCAGACTAAAACTCAAATGCCCAACGAAAACTCCAGATCCAGTCTGTCCACCCCATTGGGCTTCCCAAGCCTCCGTGGTGGGGCCACGAACAGATGTCCACAGAGATGAACAAGCACTTGCATACATGGCCCTCCTATAAGCAAAAGGGAGCCCAGCCCCCTCTAGGCTGGTACCCCTCAAAAGCCTCTAGCTCTGGGGGGGCCTAGAGGCATAGGGGGCTCAGCACAGGTTGGGGGGCCATGTGACCCGCAGCCCCACCTGCTGAGCTGGGAGGGGAGGGGAAAGGAGGGGAGGGAGCTGAGAGGGTACCAGACCCCACAGACAAATCACAGAGGGGCCTGGAGGATGGTGGAGGAAGAGCCTCGGCTGCCGATAACCTCCTCCCCATGGAGCAGCATCCCTGGCCGCTTCTGGGCCTCCACAGAAACTGAGTCACCCGGTGGGCTGAGCTGAGCTGCTGCCAGGCGCCAGGCGCCACCAGAGGGGGGCGGGCTATTGAGGCCAGCCTGCAGCCCCGCAGCCGCCTCGGGACACCCCAAAGCGTAGCGCTGAGCCCCCCACCACCGTGGCCAGAGCTCAGGCAGGGCCCCCGGCTGGCAGGAGAATGGCCTGACCTACGATTATCACCAACTCTCGGGCCATGCCCAGAGGGTTCTCTGGATGGGCAGGACTTGGAAAACTGGAACAAGGAAGTCTGAGTCGTAGGTCTATGCATGGGAGAAGAACATGGAGGTATTTGTCGCCAGCGGGCGCCCTCCGGGGAGGGGGCTCGGCAGCCGGTGGCTGGCACAGCGGTACCTGTTCTGTGGCGGACGCCCGGCCTCCTTCCCAGTCTCCCCATCTGTCCCTGCACACATCTTTATCTGTTCCGGCTGCTGCGCTGGCCCCAGGGAGGCAGCGCTGGCCTTGCGAGCTGGCATAGCTGCCCCGTTTCACCTGACTAACCTCTGCCCGTCCCGGTGCAGATGAGCGAAGACGTGGAGTGGGTGTGTATCTCCGGTCCTCCAGTGCCCATGCGTGGAACCAGGCCACGGTGGCTGTGGGGTCCCCAAGGGGGAGGAGCTAGTTCACAGCCTGAACGCCAACAGCAGCGAGGCCACAGGACTGTAGTCCATCAGCGAAAGCCCCCAAGTATGGGGATCACGCAGATCCAGCCAAGGACGGGGAGTGCATGGCCCCGTGCAGGGCTCTGCGTGCAGCCGCTGAGGCAGACCGCACGTCCCTGGTCCTGCTGCCAGGACCACGAGCCTGCCCCATGCACCCGTCCCTCAGCAGAGCACTGACAGGGACCTGGGGCAGAGCTCCCCATGTAGAGGGCCCATGCAACGTGAGGTTCTGAGTTCAAGACCCCAGGACCTCAAGACCCCAGCACCACTTCTGAAAAAGTACCAACACCAGGAGCTATCTGAAGAGTTCTTGGCTAAGGAGGAGTGCCCCCCACGCTGTGATAGAGGAGGAGCCTCATGTGAGAAGCCCATAAAGGGGGGGGGGAGCCCTTGTGAGAGGAAGGAGCCTTGTGGGGAGAACCATGTCCCTGGGATACAGAAGATGACAGATGGCAGAAAGGGGACAGGAGGAATGACCGACGGGGGAGGGGGAGGGAGGAACGACCGATGGGGGAGGGGGAGGGAGGAATGACCGACGGGGGAGGGGGAGGGAGGAATGACCGACGGGGGAGGGGGAGGGAGGAATGACCGATGGGGGAGGGGGTTGGGAGGCTGTTTAATGGCTTCCCTCTTCTGCTACACATCAGACCTAGTCCCACAAGGCAGGCTGGGATCCACATCCCTGCCCACGGCCCCACCTCAGCCCTGTTCCTTGGATTCTGGCTGACTCAGGGCAAGGGCCGGGTTGGTGCTGGTTGGCTGGGGCGGCGACCGGCTGACACCTGTGTGGCTTGCTGGACTCTGGCATCTTCATCCCAGGGGAGGCAGCTGGACATGTTCCCTGCAAGGACCCCAGACCCAAATGAGGTAGGCAGCTGTCCTCTACCTGTGCAGGGCTGGGGACTACCTCGGGGCAGAGGCCAGCTGTGGACCCAGTGACAGCTGCAGTCTTCACAGAGAGAGGGCGGGTGAATGGGGCTCAGCAGCCCAGGGAGGCCCAGGGACCCGGCCTCCGGAGAGCTCTCTCCTGTCCTCCCCCATCCCACTTCCTTACACCTGCCTCCAGCAGCCCACCCAGAAGGCCCAGGAGAAGGGAGACCGGAGGAGAGGGGAGGGGAGGGCAGGGCAGGGGAGGGAGGGGAAGGCAGAGGAGGGCAGGGCAGGGGAGGGAAGGGGAGGGGAGAGGAGGGCAACACCTCCTGTGGCAGGCAGACTCCTGGTGCTGGAGCACGAGGCCTGATTGGACTGTACCCTCCACTCTGACCCATTAAGACTACCAGGTCGCCAGAAAGGCCATCAGCAGCCCAGTGGCTTCCGGCTGCCTCCAGGGTGCACCTTGAGTTTGAGACCCTTAGGCCGTGCTGTGGGGACTGGCATAGGAGGTGGCCCCAGGAGGTGACCCCAACAGAGAACCAGGTCAAGGTGTCACAAATCCTCTGCTCTGATCCCTTTGGGATAGGCCCCAAACAGGCCCAGCACTTCCACACTGAGGAAGAGCCCAAGAGGGAGCAGGCTGGCCCCCTGTGCGGAAGGCTGGCGATGGCTGCACCCTGCCCAGGAGGACCCAAGCATGAACGAGGACAGGAGACTCTGGGGAGCAAGCGTAGGGGACCACAGCTTCCACCCGCCCGCGACAGAAAGCCCCAGGGCCGCCACATCTTCCAGAGCTGGGGTGTCAGTCAACCCACTAGCCTGCAGTCACAGACAGACCAGGAGCCATGGAGCCCAAGCTCCACCCCCAAAGAGCCTGTGTCCAGGAAGGGCACACTAGCAGTGTCTCAGTTATGGTGTAAACACATCTGTGACTGCTGAGTGGAGCCCAGTGAGAGAATACAGCCATAACCCAGCCTGGGCCAAGAGCATGGGAAGCTCTCCACTTACCGGCCTAAGTAGAGCTCATTGGATGCGCCCGCCCACTAGCAGATCTCCACGGAGCTCATTGGATGATCACGCCCACTTGCAGGTCTCCGCGGAGCTCATTGGATGGTCATGCCCACTTGCAGGTCTCCATGGAGCTCATTGGATGATCACGCCCACTTGCAGGTCTCGGGTCTCTCCATCTCTCTGTCTGTCCCCTGCTCATCACACCCTTCTGCCATGATGCTTGGCATCATGGCAGAAACAATGGCAGGACCAGAAACAATGGATCCATTCCACCAAAGACTAAACCTCTGACTCCACAAGCCAAAATAAGCCTTTCCTCCTCTGATAGTGTTCTCGGGTGTTTTGTAAAGTGATGGAAAGCTGACCAATGAATTGCACAAGTTTTGTTCTGTGTTTCTCTTCCTGGGGATCAGGCATCAGAAGTGGCAGTGGGCACAGTCATCCAGGTACATGGGAGGTTGAGGAAGACGGACCACAGCATGAGGCCAGCCTGGACTACACAGCACAAGCCTGTCTCAAACAACAAATGCTAGGAGATTCCATATAATAATGAGGAATTCCGTTTTTCTGAGATGACAAAGAATCCTTATGTTTACCTACACATCCAAATCTCAGAAAGCAAAACTCAACATTCATTCACAATACAAATCAGACTTCTGCTGAGCACTGTTGGCTCACACCTGTAATCCTAGCTACTCAAGAGGCTGAGATCTGAAGATCGTGTTCAAAGCCAGCCTGGGAAGGAGAGGCATGAGACTCTTATCTCCAATTAACCACCAGAAAACCAGAAGTGGCGCTGTGGCTCATGTGGTAGAGTGCTGGCCTTGAGCTGAAGAACTCAGAGATAGTACTAGGCCCAAAGTTCAAGCCCCACAACTCTCTCTCTCTCACACACACACACACACACACACACACACACACAGACTTCTTAGGAATAAAAGAGAAGTTCATCTGGGAAAAGGCATCTAAGATGAAGGCTCACATACTAATAGTAGAAAGACTGTGATGCTCCCTCTCATCAGTTTTATTCCACATTTTATCAAAAGACTTAGACAATATAATTAAATGAAAATAAATTGCCCACAGATTTAAAAAGAAGATATCTAACTTTCTGTATTCACAATGACATGATTTTTTTTTTTTTGCCAGTCCTGACACCAATGATTTGTAGAAGTAATCTTCCTCCAGAGCAACAGACTACAGAGGGCTGGAAATGTGGCTTAGTGGTAGAGAGCTAGCGTAGCATGTACAAGGCCCTGGCTTCAATTGCTTAGTATCCCATACACAGAAAAGGCCAGAAGTGGCGCTGTGGCTCAAGTGGTAGAGCGCTAGCCTTGAGCTGAAGAGCTGAGGGACAGCGCCCAGGCCTAGAGTTCAGGCCCCACGACCGGCAAAAAGAAAAGAAAAGAAAAAAGAAGCCAGTGCTCCCCGATGAGACCTAAATATTCTCAAATCCTAATAATTTCTCCAGGGCAAACTCATGTAGACACTCATGGATAAAGCTTTGAGCTTCAGCTAGGCACCAGTGGCTCACACCTGTCATCCTAGCTACTCAGGAGGCTGAGATCTGAGGATCATGGTTCAAAGCCAGGGCAAGAAAGTCCGTGAGACTCTTATCTCCAATTAACTACCAGAAAATCAGAAGTGGCACTGTGGCTCAAGTGGTAGAGCACCAGCCTTGAGCTGAAGAGCTCAGAGACAGCATCCAGACCCAGAGTTCAAGCCCCACAACCGACAAAATAAAGCAAAAAAACAAAGTTTTGAGCTTTATGCAGAAACACAAAGAAGCTAGAATAATAACTTTGAAAAGGAAGGACAAAATTGGAATACTTATACTTCCTGATTTTACTGTTAGTCCAGGTTTATTATTGACTACCGGATTTTATGAGAAAATTACAATAGTGGTGGGAGTGGACAGACAGATGGACAGACCAGTGGGACAGAACTATTTCTATTCCAGAAATAGACCACTACCATACGACCAGTTGGCTTTTGGCAGCTAGGAAGGTGAACCTCGGTGGAGAAAGGACCATCTTTCAGCAAATGGTAGCAGACTGGGGTGAAGATCCTGCTACAAAAAGGTGAACCTTGCCACCCATACCTGACACCGTGTATAAAAATTAACCCCAAGTGAATCATAGACCTATATATGTAAAACATACACTGTAAAACCTTTAGAAGAAAACAGAGGACATCTTTGTGGCCTTGGGACGGCTGGGTTTCCAGTCCTAGCACTAGTGTCTTTTGGGGCCCTCTACACTTGGCTGCAGGCCATGCTGTGTCCAATGTTTAGCAGTGAATTGTCCCAAATGTGGGAACAACCAAGTTAGACAGAGAGCTCTCTTCTAAGACAACAACCCACCACCCCCAAACAGAAAATAATAGACACAGCAGGCTAGGTCAAACTTAAGACTGATAAAAAAGAAAAGAAAAAAAAAAAAAAAACATTTGGTTCCAGTATTGGGGCTTGAACTCAGACCTGAGCCTGAGCTTTTCCACTCAAGGCCGGTGGTGCCCTACCACTTGAGCCACAGTTCTACTTCCAGCTTTTTGCTGGATACTTGGAGATAAGAGTCTCATAGAGGCCTGGAAAGTGGCTTAGTGGTAAAGTGCTTGCCTAGTATGCATGAAGCCCTGGGTTCTATTCCTCAGTACCACATAAACAGAAAAGGCAGGAAGTGGTGTCAAGTGATAGAGCGCTAGCCTTGAGCAAAAAGAAGCTCAGGGACAGTATCCAGGCTCTGAGTTCAAGCCCTAGCACTGGGGGGAAAAAAAAAAGAAAGAAAGAAAAAGAAAGAAAGAAGAAGAAGGAAAAAAGAAAAGAAAGAGTAGCCATACAGGCTTTCCTGCCTGGGCTGGCCTTGAACCACGATCCTCAGATCTCAGCCTCCTGAGTAGCTGGGATTCTAGGTGTGAGCCACCAGCGGCCCAGCAAAACTTTACTTAACTATGAATGGCAATGTTAAGACAAAACACAGGCCGGAAGGCCATGTCTCCACATCACTACATCTGGCAGAATTGACAAAGAGGGCCGGATAGCAACGCTCAGGCTTCACACCCTGAAGCGTTAGCAGACGCAGAGCAAGCCTCCCGAGATTCATCAGCTGCTGCAAAGGCTGAAGTTAGTGCAACACAAGTTACCTACAACTAACTGCTCACTCTCGCCCTTCAGTGCTGGTGAGGAGACGCGGGGCCTGGGGCACAGGTGCAGCCCCTGTGTGGGGTGGGAGGGTGGGAGGACTCTGGACAGAGTCATGTGTCTGAAAAGGGGTAAAGCAAGCAAAGCACTGGGCACTGTAGCTCATGCCTGTCATCCTAGCTACTCAGAGAGCGGAGATCCGAGGATCACGACTCAAAGCCAGCCCAGGCAGGAAAGTCCATGAGATTCTCATCTCCAATGAATCACCTAAAAACTGGAAGTGAAGCTGTGGCTCAAAGTGGTAGAGCTCTAGCCATGAGCAAAAAAGATCTCAGGGACAGCCCCCTGGCCCTACACTGACCAAATGAATAAAAACAAACACCAAATAAAAGAAAGCCAAAGATCAGATGGAGAGCAGTCTCTCAGGAGTGGACCTGCTCCCTGCTGGGCCTGCATTCGAGCAGCCTGAAGCCACACGTGTGTGTGTGTGGTGTGTGTGTGTGTATGATTTCATGTCCATGTGTGTCTGTGTGTATCTATAGATCTCAAGGTGTTTGTGTGTCTCTCCAGGTATGTGTGTGTTCAAGTGTGCATGTGTTTCAGTGTGTCTTTGTGCCCAGGCATACGTATGTATGTATGTGTGCACACGTGCACACATGCATACGTACAAGGTCCAAGGCTTGGCTGCCCAGCCTCCACAGCAAAGCCCTGGGGCCCGGGGTGTGGGGCAGCAGAGGCTGGGGCTAGGTGAGGCCTTTCCAGTCCAGATGAAGTAAAGCAGAAACAGAAGCTGGAATCCACCCCCGGCGGCCCTGCCCAAAACAGGTTCAACCTGAACAAGCCCTGCTCTGCCCTGAGGGAGGTGGGAGGTGGGAGGCGGGCAGTGGGGATAGGGAAAAGCCTGGCTGGGTCTGGTCTACTGGCTGCCCACCCAGGCCTACCCACGCCGTACCCTCACCCCCCCAGCCACCACCACCATCCACTCACCGCACACCACCCTGCGCTCTGCTCCTGCTTGCCTGGGCCCGGAGGCCCGCATCCCAGCTGAGCCCTGGGGCTTCCCACTGCACCCTGCTGAGCTGAGCTTCCCTGGTCCCTCCCTCCAGCTCTGCCCAGGCCCAGCACCAGGGCACAGTGCCATAGGTCTCTACCAGGGCAGCATGGGTGGTCAGCTGTGCCAGCCGCCCCTGCCTATCCCAGGCACCAGCTGCTGGGCCTCCTCCATCCTTTCCCCGGGGACTCCTGGGGGGGGAGGGGGGAAGGTCCCTGTCCCCAGGCTGAGCTGTGGCCACGCTCTGGAGCTGCCCGTGGGGGCGGCCCCAGTACCTGTGTTCCCCACTTCCTTTGGAGCCTGCAGAGCCTGAGAGTCACGGAGCTCCAGTGGGGGACAGCTATGGGGAGACACAGGGAAAACGTCCCCACTTTCCCTCTGTCCCCTCCCCACGCAGGCCCAAAGACCAGGCTGTATGTCTCCACACCCGGCCCGGCCATGTGACCTGGGGCCAGTGAATTGTCTGATCCTGGGTTTGAACTTTGCTTGACTAGCACAGAGCCCCTCCAGCCTGGCATTTGTAGTTACTTTGGAGATGGAGATTAGCAACCCTCCAGGTCCTCCTGCCTAGCTAGGATTACAGGCGTGAGCTGTGGGCACCTGGCTCTGTTTTTTGCATTTATGCCTGCCTCATCTTGAGAGAACGGGAAGCCCGGTAAGGCGGGTGTGCAGGAGGGGCCCCCTGACGCTCGGGGCACTGCACCTCGTGCGGGCAGTGACAGGGTGAGACGGGGCGTCTGACAGCTCCGTGGTGACAGCACCCCGTGGCCCGGTGTCTGACCCCCTCCTAGGAGGAGTGTAGAGGACTCACAAAGGCTAGGCCTGAAGGGTCCGTAAGTGTAGTTGTGCCTGTGTGAAGTTCAAGGCAAACCTGGGGCTGGGTGTGATGGCTCACACCTGTAATCCTAGCCGCTCTCAAGACCCCATCTTAACCCCAGCTGCTTTGGAAAGCGTTCACAGGAGGACTAAAGTCCAGGCCAGCTCAGGGAAGAAGCAAGACTGGAGCAAAAATGTGCTGGAGGCGTGGCTGAAGTAGAAAAACCCCTGCTTAGCAAGTGTGAGGCCCTGAGTACTGCAGAAAGGGGGGGAGGGGGAGGGGGAAGAGAGGGAGGAGGGGAAGGAGGCTGGCCTGTGGTGGCAGGGGTCAGGACTGGGCGTCGGCGCAGGGCAGGTCGGGAGGCCTGCCTGCTTCAGGAACGTGGGGTGTGGTGACTTGTGGCGCACAAGTGCACACATGTGCAGATCCACCAGCATGCACCCAGACTCCCGCCTTGGAGCTACTTACATCCCAATTAAAAGATGACAGAGCCACTCCTCCAGCCTCCCCAGCACCTGGAGGGGAGGGTTCTCCAGGCAAGGCCCGGGAGGGCCCCCGTCTCCCACTGCTGCCCAGGCTGGCCCTGTGTCCCTGGCAGGGACACCCTCCGTGGCCCCTTCCTTCCCCTGTGGGGAGATCTGCACCCCCAAGGCCAAGCTCAAAGACTCGTTCATCTAGCCCAACCTCATTTCCAGGCTACATGACCCCAGAGACACCGCCTGACCCCACCTCTGCCCTTCAGCCACAGAGGCGTCCGGGCTGCTGCTGGGTTTCCAGGTCCTGGCAGGCAATGGGAAGGGCAGGGCTAGGGACAGACCCTTCCCCACGGTTCTGCAGCCTGCCCGCCCTGCTCTGAAGGCCTAGGCCCTGCCACAGCCCAGCAGTGCCAAGGCCTCTCCCTCCCTCCGGGCCCTGCACCCCAGGATGAGGGCAGGGCATGGTGCCCCACAGATTGGAGCAGGAGGGTGCACAGGCCAAAGGGTAGCAAGGGCCCCTGGGCCTCGTGCCTAGGAGGTAGATGGAGGGCTGCCTTGTGCATAGGCCTGTCCTCTGTCTGTCTGTCTGTCTGTTTCCCCTCAGGGTGTGTTTTGAAGGCTGCTTAGAGGGACTTCCTAGAAAGCAATCTAGGAGCAGGCAATGTGAGGTTGGCCTAAGCTTACACTGGCACAAACTTGGCCCTGGCAGGGAGGGGCTGGGGACAATCTTTTTTGGGGGGAGGGGATGGTGAATTGGTGGCTGTCAAGAAATCTAGCAGGTGACTCAGCCAGCCCCAGCCTACCCCTCCCCCCTCTCCCCTCCCCTCTCCCTCCCCTCAGGAGGCTGGGCCACCATGCTGTACTCTGGATCTGTTCTTGAATTCACCATGGACACACACACACACACACACACACACACACACACCCCGCAGAGATGCCTGGCTCAGCCCTAGAGCTTCAGACCATGCATGGGACCCAGGGCAGCCAGGAGGAGGAGGCCCCGCTCTGGGAACCAGTCTGGATGTCTGGATGCCCACTGCCTGTGGCCTGTCCATCTGGACACACACGTGGGGTGCAATGAGGCAGGAAGGCAGCGGGACCTAGCACCCCAGCAGGGGCTGGGGGAGGGGTGCCGAGAAAGGCCAGGCCCGCTAGTCAGGCAGGAATGGACCCTCTGTTCTGCAGGGGCCCCAAGCGGCTGGCTAGTGGGCCCTGTGGCTTCTGGCTGGGGAAAGCAGGTAACTGTACAAGAGGAGAGATGGCCGGAAGAGTCTCCAGGACACCCCCCCTCTCCGCATCGCCCCCTGTGACTCAGAAAAGAGTGTGGAGCTTACCCTGCATTTTGCATACACATCTGCGAACATGCAGACACCAAAGCCACACCCGCTTTCCTACATCAGCCCGGCTCTGGCCTGGACAAAAAGGAGCCCAAGAGTCCTTTATTCCTTCCTCCCCATGGCAGTGTTACCCTGCCCCAGCCTCAGTTTCCCCATCTGGCAAGTAGGTCTCCGCCTCCTTGTCTGGCCACGAGTTACACAGCTACCAGCCCGCAGATGCCAGCTTGGGAGGGGGCAGGAGGGGGGTGTCCAGAAGGTGGGCTGGGACGGGACGGGGTACACAGAACAGCTCAGACTTTTGCCAAACCTGTTGTGCATGGCAGCCGCTGTCCCAGGGAAGCCAAGCCCATGCCAGGCCCCAGCTGCCAGCCAGCCCACAAAAGGCATTCAAATGAGAGACAAATATTTGAGGCCCCAAGATACAGCCCAGCCAGGCCCTGACATCCGCCTGGCCCTCATTTGGGTATTAATTGGATTTCACTTGGAGATTTGCATGCTTATCGATGACGGACACAGTGGTCAGCTACTGGGGGGTGGGGTGGACAGAGTCCCAGGGCTCCCAGGTAAATGCCAGGTAGAGGAGAAGGAGGGTCAGGAATCCAGGACTCCCCCCACCCAGGTAATATCAGGATAGCCAGCCAGTACCCTAGGCCAGGCCTCCTGAAAGACAAGGTCACAAGGCCACTTCCTGGATACCACAAGGACCCTGGGGACAAGTGGGGGGAGGGGGAGAGGAGAGAGAGAGGCTACCCTGTTCTACTGACCCCCAACACACCCCCAGGGACTGCCCCTCCCCCACCCAACAAGGTGCTGGGGTCCCTGTCACATGAGAGCTCAGGCAGACAGGGACCCTCCCAGGCCACGCAGTCCTGGGGACGTCCCGGAGCCTGTCCCCTCCCCCCTGGGTTCCCCCCCACATCCCCACACAGCTCAGGCAGACAGGGACCCTCCCAGGCCACGCGGTCCTGGGGACGTCCCAGAGCCTGTCCCCTCCCCCCTTCCCTCTCTGCTCCCCAGGGGTCCCAGCCATTCTGGTCCCCAGAGAGGTGTCTTCTTCAAAGCTGGGCTGGGGGGGGGGGGGTGGGGGGGGAGACAGCCCTAAAGAAAAGTCTGTAAGACTTCTTTCCAATTAACTACCAGGAAAAAAAAAAAAAGGAAAAGGAAGTAGAATTGTGGCTCAAGTGGTAGAGAATCAACCTTGGGTGAAAAATCTAAGGGACAGTGCCCAGGTCCTGAGTTCAAGCCCTAGTACCAGCACCAAAAAAAAAAAAAAAACAAAAAAAACACCAAATTAAATTAAGTGAAGTAAGCCAGGCCCAATAAAACATAGGTCCCATGGTTTCCCTTATTTGCAATAACTAGTATATGTCTGAGACAAACAGAAATGATCAGATAAGATGATGTTAAGTAAAATGAACACCAAGATAAGGACACAAGTGGTTTTTTCTTTCTTGCTATTGTTTCTATTGAATTTATAAGGTACCACGTGATTTTTTTGTTGCTTTGTATGTCCCTCCCCCATGGTATAACCCCTGTTTTCACTGTATTTGATGTTGGTATAATTTGGGGAGCAGAAGGGAAAAAACAAATTGTTTAAATAGGGATACAGGTTGAGCCATTGCAACAAGATGTACAAGACACTATGTTGAAAACGAACTTTACAATTTAGGCAGAGGATGAGGGGGGAGAATGTAGTCGTGGAGATGAGAGGGAGAGGATGGTAGGGGAAACAAAGGAAGAGGCAACGATGCTTGATAAGAAATGTACTCATTACCTTGCTCATGTGACTGTCACCCCTCTGTACAGTATTTTCACAATAAAAAACTTATTTAAAAAACGAAAAGAAGGGGGGGAGGATTGGGACTGGGGGGGAGGGGGGAGGCTGGGAAGGGATGTGAAGGATAAACAAAGGAGGAGGCTGCAAATGCTTAGTAAGAAATGTACGCATTATCCTGCCCATGTAATTGTAACCCCTCTGTACAGTATGTTCACAAATAAAATAAAATAAATTAAAAAAAAAAAGAGTTGATCCTCCTACACAGACAAATATGTACTAGTAGGTGTTATTTGTGTCATAGTTTTTCATATTAAACTTCCTTGTCGCAATAAAAAAAAAAGAAAAGAAAAGAAAAAACAAATCAACAGTATTTTTTCAACAAACCAGTGTTGAATATGGAGGGCTGGGTGTAATTTAAACCGGACGTGTGAGTGAGAGACATCCAAAGTCAAGACAGGAAGCATGGACTTGACATGTCGATTGCAACCGCTTTGTGCAGCTACTTAAAGACAACAAAATAAAGCCACATGAAAGACAAATGGAAAGGGCTGGGAAGGTGGCTCAGTGGTAGAGTGCTTGCCTTGCGTGCATGAGGCCCTGGGTTCGATTCCTCAGCACCACATAAGCAGGAAAAAAAAAAAAAAAGAAGCCAGAAATGGCGCTGTGGCTCAAGTGGTAGAGCGCTAGCCTTGAGCTGAAGAGCTGAGGGACAGCGCCCAGGCCCAGAGTTCAGGCCCCACGATTGGACCAAAAAAAAAAGACAAATGGAAAGAGACCAAGCACAGAAAAGGAGGAAAGTTTTGGCACTTTTAATGTCATGCATGGTTCTGACATTAAAAAAAAAAAACAAAACCACCAAATGTGAGTTTGTCAGCTCTACCTGGCTATGACCCAACACCTAGGCGGTGGCCTTGGGGGGAAGGAAGGTTTATTTCGGCTCTGGGTTCAGAGATTTCCGCAAGCTACACATCACCCTGGCTGTGGTGAAGGACCTGGCTCCCAACGTAGCACGGGGGGGGCGGGGGGGGGGGGTGGAGAGAGGGGAAGGGTCTGGGTCCCACCTTCTCCTTGAAGGACACGCAGCGATCTTCACTGACCATCCTTCTCCACAGCCCCAGCTGAGAGGCAGCCCTTCCGCCTCTGCCGGGACCCTGGGGTCCATGTGGGATTCCAGTCATGGTGGTGCGCTGTGTTTTCGCTCCACCTGACTCTCACAGCCATCCGGGGACCAGCGGTTGGGAGATGCTGGCGCTCAGCTCTCTCTCCAGGGTGTGCTGAGCTCCCAAGCTGGCTCCCAAGGGCCTGCTGATGAGCCAAAGCCCGAGATGGTCATCCACAGGCTCCCAGGGAAGACGTCTGGGTGAGTGAGGGCTCTGAGGTGCCTTCAGGGAGTTGCCCCAGACAGAAGGAGACCCTCCAAAGATGGCCCTGATGAGGCCTGGCTGGAACGGCTCAGATGGGGCCCAAGGTACCACTGGCCTGGCTCACAGGTCAGGCAGCATTGTCCTGGGGTTGACCGGGGTGGGGGTCCCGGGGCCCTGGGGTGCCCTTCGGCCCTCCTGTACCCTGGTGGTCATTGGATGGAGCTCCACTAGGCACTGGGCCTAGTTTATCAGGCAGAGACCTAACTAGTGCTCTTCCTCCGCTTCCTTCAGTGAGCCCAGATGCAGGACCTCAGACCAGACACAAAGCTGGGATTCGTTTGTTTGTTTGTTTAAGTGTGTGTGCCTGTGCATGTGTGCGTGTGTGTGTGTGTGTGTGTGTGTGTGTGTGTGTGTGTGTGTGTTGGTTCTTCAGCTTGAACTTGGGGCTTGGACACTGTTCCTGAGCTTTTATATTCAACGATAGCGCTCTACCACTTGAGCCACAGCTCTACTTTAGTCTTTTTTTTTCTTAATTAGAGATAAGAGTCTCAGGGACTTTTCTGCCTGGGCTGGATTTGAACTGTGATCCTCAACTCTTCAGCCTTCTGAATAGCTAGGATTACGGGTGAGAGCCACCCGTGCCTGGCTCCAGAGCTGTGTCCTGACATACTTGGAGCACAGTCACTTCATCCCAGGACCAGACAAGGCTCCACAGAGGACAACAAACAGACCAGGATGACTATAGACCACAAGTGACAGAAAGCCCTCTGGAGCGCTGGCCCAACTGTCCCCTGCCTTGCCTGCAGGTCCGGCTGGTGGCCAGACTTGACTCACTGTCAGCTGCTTCTGACCTTGGGGAGGGTCACCTAGCCTGGGACCCAGAGGTCAAAGCTGCCTGCTCTCCCCCTTCCCAGGGGCCAGGGCTCCTGGCCTGCATGGCCAGTTCCCTGCTCTGGGTCCGTCCTGTCACCTTCTGCCTGGAATCTGCTCCTAACCCCCAGGCCGGGACAAGGTCTGAAGCTCAGATCCCTTCAAAGCCCGCTGCTCCACACAGCAGGGAGGAGTTGAGTCCCTGGGCCGGGCGGGGCTGGGCCTGGGAACTAACTTGCTTCGGGTATCTAGCCCAGGATGTCTCCTGGGCCATGTTTCCTGCAGGTAGCCAGCCATTCACCAACAGGAATGAAGTCGTCCTGGGTTCGAATCCTTGTCCCCACCCTTCCCCGGCACCCAGGCTTCAGGCTCTTCAGGCAGCAGACAGCGTGACAGCTGGGGGACTTTGTCACCAGAGCAGCCACAGCCGGGGGCCCGGGTGACTCAGTGGCGCTGTCTGCAGTGTCCCTGCTTGGGTGACGAGGTGCCTGCTCACCGTGCGGCCTGTCTCCCGGCGTCAGCCCTGGGAGGACAGGAAACAGAGGTTGGAAGGCTGGTTGTGAGCATCCGAGGCTGGAGAAGGGAGGGACACTGCCTGGGTTGGGTTGTGAGTCTCTAATTCCAACCTTAACAAACCCTGAGAAAGGGCTGGGCCTGGCGGCTCACACTGATACTCCCACTACTCAGAAGGCAGAGGTGAAGAAGAGGCTCCCCTGGCCCCTCTGCAGTGGAGTGGCTGAGCCAGGAGCAGTGGCTCATGTCCATCAGTCATGCCAGACTCCCGGGGGATCACTGCCAGGTCATTCTGGGTGGGGTGGGGGATGTGAAAGCTGATTGAAACAACTAAAGCAGAAAAGCACAGGGGTGTGCCTGATAATGCTAGAGTGGCTGCCCAGCACAAGCCAGGACCTGAGTCAAAAACCAGGTACTGCAGGGCGCCGGGGGCTCACGCCTGTCATCCTGGCTACTCAAGAGGCTGAGGTCTGAGGATCACAGTTCAAAGCCAGCCTGGGCAGGAAAGTCCGAGATACTCTGCTCTCCAATAAATCACTAGAAAACCGGAAGTGGTCCTGTGGCTCAAGTGGTAGAGCACTAGGCTTGAGCAAAAGAAGCTCAGGGACAGCGCCCAGGCCCTGAGTTCCAGCCCCACGACTGGCCAAAAATAAATAAATAAATAAAGGATTCAGAATTGTAGCCAGGTGCTGGTGGCTCACCCTGAGATCTCAGAATCACTTTGGAACACAGGCCTGGCACGAAAGTCCATGGGACGCTTATCTCCAATTAACCACTGAAAAGCCCAAAGTGGTGCTGTGGCTCATGGAGCAGACTCTGTGTTCTGAGTGCCCTGACTCTGAGTTCAAACCCCAATGACACACACACACACGCATGCACACACGCGTGCACACACGCACGCACACACACATGGATGAGCCGGGACCAGTGGCTCATGCCTGTCATCCTAGCTACTCAGGAAGCTGAGATCTGTGGATCACAGTTTGTAGCCAGCCAAATCCATGGGACTCTTCTCTCTAATAAATTACTCAGAAAAAGCTAGAAGTGGCGCTGTGGCTCAAGTGGTAGAGTGCTAGCCTTGAGTGAAAAGAGCCTCAGAGATGGTGCCCCAGCTTTGAGTTCAAGTCCCAGGACTGGCAAAAAGAAAAAAAAGAAAGAGATTGTGAGCCATGGCTCTGAACTTGGGACTAGTGGGCTCCAAGGTGTGTGACTGAGACTTGCAGCCCCCCCCCCCGTGCCAGCCCCCATGCCTGCGTGGGAAGGGCAGTCTGTTCCGTGCCCTGTGCTTCCATACCCTCCAGCCCAGCACCCACGGTGGCCCTAGCGGGCGCGGGCCTCTCCCCTGCGGCTCCGTGGAGCTCAGACCCCCGTCTGTGAGGGCCTGAAGCAGTGGGCCTCACTGGGCATCCTCAGCACCAGGCCCCAAGCTGACCCTCAGGCATGGCAGGTTCCCTTGTCCTGTGGTGTCCAGACTCTGGGCACTGCTCCCAACAAGGCCTGGCCCTTATCAGACCAACCGGCCTTCCCTGAAGCCCCGGCCCCAGGCTGTGAGCAGCAGGGTGGATATCCAGGCCCGTGCTGACTCAGGGCAGAGGTCTAAGGACCAGATCCCCTGGCCAAGGGGCACCTGCCAACCTGCTTCCTGGACAGCGCACGCAGCCCTTGATGCCACCAAGGCAGGGTGATATAGACACCAACCACTCCCACCTCCCAGGGCTCCAACGGCTGCACCCCAACCGCTCCCTGCTGAAGGAAGGGGTGCCCGCGGCAGCACCCTAACGCTGCCTGGGGATCCCCTCAGCCCTTCCCACGCCCTGCAATAAAAGGGTACTTAGGGTGCAAAGGAACTTCAAAGCTGCCGAGGCCCAGAGTTAAGGGTGGGGCTGTGTAAAACCCGCCAGGGCTCTCTCAGCTGGGGGCTCAGAGGGAGGCGGTGTGGACAGCTGTCCCCAGGGCAGATTCCTGGTCTTCCCAGCTCAAGGGGTAGAGGCCGATGGTCACCACGGCCACCAGCACCTATAGCCAGCAATAGGAAAGCAGCATGGCCAGCCCCGGAAGGTACAAGCTCTCCAACAGGACCTCCCAACTATCCTCTCGGGTTAGCTGGGTGTGGGACCAGCACTGTTTGCAGGCTCAGCAAATGGCACCCCAGCTCCCCCCCCGTTACCCAGTGAGAAATAGGTAACGAGGAGCCCAAGCCCAGGGGTCCAACACACAGGCCACACGGTGCCCACACGCCAGGCCAACCGCAGCCCAGCCCCACATGGTGCGCTTGCCCACACCCCTGTACCTGTCAGTGGTCCCAAGACTTCAGCCTCCCAGCTCCCCCCCCCCCATGGCTGGACACAAATCTCACACCTGTCCGGCCCCCCTCCCCTGCACAGAGAAGTGACCACACACACACACACACACACACACACACACACACACAAGCCGGGCTGACCCCTACCTAGGAAACAGAGACAAGACTGAGGGCTAAGACATTGCTGGACCACTTGGTTATAAACAACCTTTTATAAAGTCAGTCTTTGCTCAAGGGGGTGCCCCCAGCTCCCCTCCGCATACAGGCCAGCTCAGCGGCCTGGCCCAGATGGGTGAGCCCCAGGCTGGGTTTCCGAGAAGGGGAGTCCCACTATGCACCCTGCCCGGCACGGGGGAGGGCGGCAGCGACCTCTTTATTGTGCTCCAATCTTTTTTGTACAAAAATAAGTCTTCTGTGTCCATTCGGGTCCCCCCAGCAGTCCAGCTAACGGGTGAAAAGTCCACGCTGGGCCCTTGTAAGATCCCATCTGGGCCGAGGCTGCGATTCACGCGGGCGCTGGGCACCGGGCAGTGGGGACGCGGCGAGGACGGTCCATCTGCGGCTCCCAGGCGATGGGTGCTGCGTGTCCAGGGCTGCGGGGAAGGCGGGCCGAGTTAGTGCGGGGCTCCCCGGGGCGCAGGCTGCGGTCGGGGGTGGGGGGCCCGGCGGGGCGGGGCGCCGCCCGCGGCGCAGCCCGGGTGACTCAGGGCGCACCCCGGCGATTTGCAATGCAAAGTTACCCCACCCCCGGTACCCCGACTCCGCCGGGACCCGCCGGCCGCCGAGCCCGGGGCCGGAAGTTTTGCAATCCCGGACAAACAAACGCCGATCTTGCTCGGACTTGAATTAAAAAAATAAAGGAAAGCTCTCGAAGGCGAGCGAGCGGGGTGGAAGCGACGGCCAGCCCCCCTCCCGCGCCCCCGCCTCCCCCCCGGGCCCCAGGTACCTCAGTAACCCCCTAACCAGCTGGAGAAATCCAGCAGCTCGCGCTCCGCGGGGCTCAGCTCGCCCTCGCAGCCGCTGTCGTCCGACGAGTAGGCGGAGCGCGGGGAGCCGGGGCCCGGGGAGGCCGAGGCGGCGGCGGGCGAGGCGGCGGCGGCGGCGGGCGAGGCGGCGGGCGGCCCGCGGGCGGCCGGGCCCCGCAGCCCCCCGGCCAGCGCGGCGCGCACGCCGTCGTGCTCGGCCAGCAGGCCCTGCAGCGCGCGGATGTACTCCACGGCCGAGCGCAGCGTCTCCACCTTGCTCAGCTTCTTGCTGGCGCCGCCGGGCGGCACGTGCTGCCGCAGCGCCTGGAAGCCCAGGTTCACCAGCTTCACCCGGTTGCGCTCGCGCTCGTTGCGCCGCGCCACGGCCGCCGCGCCTCCCCCGGCCTCGGCGGGGCCCGGGCGCCGCCGCCGGCTGCAACGCAACAGCTCCGGGGACGCGGATCCGCGCCGGACGGCGACGCCGGGAGCTGCGGTCCGGAGCCGGGGCAGGGCGCCGGCGTCCATCGCGCCCGCATCCACCCCGCCGGGCGCGCCCCTCGTCCCCGCGAGCCGCCGGCGAGGACCCGGGGTGGGGTGGGGACCCGAGAGACGGCGCCGCGGCCGCGCCCCGCCGAGCCCCGGGCGCGGTGTCGCCGACCGGGGATGGGGGTGGGGGACCGCCGCGGCGCTGCTCGTCCGGAGCCCCGGGACTTGGCGGCCGCGGAAGGACCGGTGGAGGGGGAGGAGGGTGGCGGGCCGCGGGCGCCGGGAAGCGTGGGGCGCTCGTGCCCCTCGCGTGCGGCCGGGCGCTCCCCGGGTCTCCCGGGCGCGGCGGCGGCCGGGCTTTAAATGTATAGCTCGCCCTCCTCCCCCGCCGCCGCCTCTCCCCGCGCCCTCCCCCGCCGCGCCCTCCCCCTCGCTCCTAAGCCGTGCGCGCGCCCTTCAGCCCCGGGCGCCATCCGCGCGTCGCGGCGGCCCCACGCTGCCAGCAGGTGCCTGGCGGCGTGCCCCGCACGGCGCTGCTCGGGGTGCGGGTGTGCGAACCCCAGCCGCCCTCGCGGGTCCCCGGACCTCCACGTGCTGTCGGGGGGGGGGGGGTCCCGGGCGTAACCCGGCCCGTAGGTCCCCGAGGTGGCGCGCGCCGTCGGGCAGGCGTGGCCTGGGGTGGGCGGTCAGCCCGGCCGTCGGGGCGAAGCGCGAGACCCTACCCTCCCCGCCCGCCCCCCGCCCCGGGGCAGAGCCGCACACCGGGCGGGCGCGGTTCCCGTCCCCGCCCCCGGGGCCCAGGGGGCGGAGCCCGAGGCCTCAGCCAATCGCGGGCCCCGTCCGCTCAGTCCGCGGAGGAAACGCGCGCCCGGCGCGTGGCGCGGGTCCCGCTCCGCCCCGGCCCGCGCACACTTGCGCCCCGTGGGGTGGGGACGACGCGTGGTGGAACTCAGACCGGGCAGGGAGGGATTCAGATTCCTGGGGGCCCTGCGCGCACCCCGAGCCCCCCCCTTCCCAGGGCCCCCCGCCTCCACCGCAGAAGGCCCTCCTCCACCCGGCGCCCCAGCCGCTCCGGTCCCCGGGAGTCGCCCCTGGTGGCTGGGCTCCACGCCCGCCTCCCTGGCCCGTCCTTCCCAAGGACAGCGACCCCTGAAGACGGCGAGTGGCCCGCAGCGGCCAGGGAGCCGCGCTGCAGAAATGTGTGAAATGCGCGGTTGCTGGAAGAGTCCGCGCCCTGCCCCTCCGTCCCGGAACCGTGCCCTCGGGGCCCAGCCAGGCCTGGCCCGTCCCCCCCCTCCCCCAGGAATGGGTGCTTCTGCGCCAAGACGGTGGATCCGGTTGGGCCAGCTGTCTGGAGCTGCCTTCTTTGTCCTGGGTGGGTCCCAGGATCCCCTTCTTCAGGGGATGCCAACCTAGCGCGAGGGTGCCCAGCACCCTGCAGGGTCCTCCTGGCTAGCCTGTCCGTCGACACCCCCCTGTGGGCAGCAGGCTGCAGACTAGCACCTGCCTGGCTGCCTGGTGGGAGACACCCCCGTGGAGCCATCCAGGTAGACATGGAGGCTGAGTTTGAATTTCCTGATGGGGCTCAGCACCCTCCCCTCTGGTCAGAGGCAAGCCCAGCCCCCGCTGAGTCTCCCATCCCCCCTCCCTGCTTCGCTTGCCAATGGCCAGGTGGAGGGCCAAGGAGCAATCCCAGAGCCCCGCCGCTGGGCCTTGGAAGTCCTTGCTGGTGTATGATTTCTCAGGACCCCGTGGATTGGCAGCCAGCTTTCTGCTAGCAGGACCACAGCTCTCTTCACCTGGGAGATCAGGGGGAAGCAGGACATCCACCAAGTGGTTCCCAGGATATTGAGAACAGATCCCATAAGAACCCTTAAGACCCAGGACTCTATGAGTTTCTTTTGAAACTCACAACCCTTCCAGAAGCCTGTGCCTGTGTTGTCTTTTATTATGAAAGTGATGTACATCAGGGTGTGGGTGGCTCACACCTGTCACCCTAGCTACTCAGGAGGCTGAGATCTGAGGATCTCAGTTCAAAGCCAGCCCAGGCAGGAAACTCTGTGAGACTCATATCTCCAATAAACCACCAGAAAACCAGAAGTAGTGCTGTGGCTCAAGTGGTAGAGAGCTCACCTTGAGCTGAAGAGCTGAGGGAAAGAGCCCAGGCCCAGAGTTCAAGTCCCACAACTGACAAAAATAAAATAAAAATAAGAATGGTGTACAGGGGGGTTACAGTTACATATCAGGTGATAAGTACATTTCTTCGTGGACAGTGACAGGCCTTCCCTTTTTTCCAGTTTTTCCCTCCCATCCCCACCCACAAGTTGTAGAGTTCATTTTCAACATAGTATCTAGTGCTCCACTTGTTCACTCTTTGTCTCTCCATGTCTATACCCCCATTACCTCCCAAAGACAGATAAAGGGACAAACAGAACAAAAAGAAGAAAATACAGCAACAAAGGAAAAAAACCTCTTGGTTCCATTTCCTGGAGTTCATTTTGATCAATATTAGTTTATAGGATCAGATGCTCACCGGCACTGTGCCTTTGTGTGTATTAAGGCTTGATCTCAAGGCCTCATGCACTTGCTTGGCTTTTCCACTCAAGATTGGCTTTCTACCTCTAGATCGACACCTCCACTTCTGACTTTGTGCTGGTTGATTGGAGATAAGAGTCTGGTGGACTTGTCTAAACTGGCTCGGCCTGGTGATCCTCAGATCTCAGCCTTCTGAATAGCTAAGATTACTAGAGTGAGTCACTAGTTCCGGGCAACAAGGAACTGAATCTCCTTGAAACAACAAAAACAAAAAAGGACCAGGTTCCGGAAGCAGGGTTGTCAAGACCATGGACAGGCAGGGACAACAGTCTTCCAGAAATGGGGGACAAGTGGAGAGCCCTACACACCCTGCTCCTCCCCCAGAGCCAGCCGTTTGGCCCAGGGGCCTGGGTGTGCTTGGTGTGTGTGGAGCTGGGGAAGGGTTACACTGACAGTAGACTGGAAAGGATGACCCTACCAGCCAGCATGGGGTATCTAAGGAAGAAGCCCTGGATAGAGGAAGAGTCTACTCTTCCCTTAGTACTGGGCCAGCGTCACTAACTCCAGTCCTATCTGACATGAAATGCTCAGTGTGTTTGTACCTTAACTATGTCCCAGGGCAAAGCCACAAGTCAGGAATACAAAAATATTCAACAACTCAGGTGCTGGTGGCTCATATCTGTCGTCCTAGCTTCTCAGGAGGCTCAGATCTTAGGATCATGGTTCAAAGCCAGCCCAGGCAGAAAAGTCGGAGATTCTTTTCTCCCATTAACCACCAAAAACCCAGAAGTGCCTTGAGCAAAAATAGCTAAGGTATAGCACCCTGCAGAGCTTTGTCATTGTGCCTTCCATTATCCAGCCCCCAGGAGCCGAGCTGGACCTGTGCAGTAGGGGCCATGGAGGGGTTTCCAGGGCCCAGCACACCTCTCTGCAGCTTCACCAATGCCCCTCAGAAAGCCTTGGGGAGGGACCACTTTCTGGGGTTCCTCTCTGAGTCTCCCTACTTTCCTTTTATGGCTTTCCTTCACTTTCAAGTAAACTTGCTCTGTCTGTTTGCTTACACACACACACACACACACACACACACACACACACACACACACACGGAGCAATTAAGCCTCAGAGAGATGGGGGGGGCCTCAGGTTCCTCCCCAGGGAGTCAGTAAGGACATTGCCTCACTCCTCCCCCCCACGTGGTGTCCTTTCTGCTGGGGTGGAGGAGGAGCTGGGAGGGATTCTAAGGAAAGCTCAGAGAGCACGTGGGTAAAGCCAGTTCTGAAGACTGTAAGGAGGGGAGCGGGGAGGGAAATGGGTAAAGCAGGTCCTCAGTTCCCAGCCTCTGGAATAGCTGGAATTACAGATGTGACCATGGTTCGAAGCCAGCCCAGGCAGGAAAGTTCATCAGACTCTTATTTCCAATGAACCAGCAAAAAGCCAGAAATGGAGCTATGGCTCAAGGGGTAGAGTGCTAGCTTTGGAGACAGCGCCCAGGCCCCAAGTTCAAGCTCCAGGACCAGCACGTGCACTTGTGCAAATACACATACAGACACAGAGCAGGCTATAAAATAAATTGTTTTTTAGAACCATTTTGGGTTCATAGAAAAGTCTGCAGGGGGCTGGAGATAGAGCTCAAGCGGTAGAGCACTTGCGCATTAAGCTTAAGGCCCTGAGTTCAATCCCTATTGACTTCACAGAAAAGACCACCATCAGGCTGGGAAGGTGGCTCAGTGGTAGAGCGCTTGCCTTGCATGTCTGAGGCCCTGGGTTCGATTCCTCAGCACCACAAAAGAAAAAAAAAGCTGGAAGTGGTGCTGTGGCTCAAGTGGTAGAGCGCTAGCCTTGAAGCTGAAGAGCTGAGAGACAGCACCCAGGCCCAGAGTTCAGGCCCCACGACTGGACCCCCCCCCCCCCAAAAAAAAGACCACCATCTCCAATAAAGCCACATTGAGGTCCTGGGGGTTGAAGAAAAAAGAAAAAGAAAGAGAGGGAGAGAGAAGGGGGGATGGAGAAAGAGAAGGAAAGAGACTACCATATTCACAATCAGAACACAGCTACGGTCTGTGGTCTGTGTATGTCAGGTATTCTGACATATACATGGTCCTCCGGCACACATCAGCCAGGCTCCTCTGATTCGAATCCCTCTGAGTTTCTACCTGGTGATGGTGTCAGATCCTGCAGCCAGGGCTCCCCTCCCCCAGGACATCCCCTCCCTTCCACCAGTGGCAGTCCCTGCTGTGACCTGTGTGTCTGACCAACTGGCCACAGGGCAGGGCCTCACAACCCCTCTCAGGCTCAGCTGGCTTTCTGCTCTTATAGTCCTCCTATGTACTGCTTCGGGTTTTTTGCTTTATTTTTAGGTTTGAGACCACTACTGGATACCTGCCACTTTCGCTCATTGGCTAGCGCTCTACCAACTGAGCCACACCTCCAACCCCTCACCTGCAAAGGAGCCTATGGGTGCCCATGGACACCAGAGGAAGAAGCGTGGGGGCGTGGCACCGAGGAGGAGCGGGGCTCCACCCACTGGAGGTGTGGGGCGTGGCTTCTGCCCCGTTGGAGGTGCAGGAGGCGTGGCTTCTGCCCTGTTGGAGGAGCAGGAGGCGTGGCTTCTGCCCCGTTGGAGGCGCAGGGGGCGTGGCACCGGGAAGGGGCGGGGCACTGGGAAGGGGAAGAGCCTCCCTCCTCTCCTGGCACCGCCTAGGATCTGCTGTCAGGAGCTTTCTCAGCAGGCTTTGGGGTTTTCGGGGGTCTTTTTGTGGTAGGCATGCAGGATCGCACCGCAAGGCACCTGGAAGAGTCGGCTGGAGTTCTTCCTGCGGGAGGCTTGCTCCCCCCAGTAACCCACGCAGGCCCGCAGGCGTCTTCACAGGCAAGCGAGGACCCAGGGCTCCCCATTGATTTAGCTGGGGCCAAGTTCGTGTGGCTTTGCTGCCACTGGCTGGTTTTTGCTTCGATCTTGTGTTGAAACTAATCTTAATTCATCAATCATTGGATGATGCAAGGAAGGAGAGAAGAGGGCCCGAGGTAAGAAAATCTTATCGTGGATGTGCGTGCGCACGCGCGCACACACGCACACACACACACACACACACACACACACACTCACTATCCTGGGGACAAAGGCAGAGGCAAGACAGGGCCCATCTATGGTCCGCACTTGTGCCGGGGTTCCCGGCCTGTGATTCCTGAGGACCAGGGCTGCCCTCTAGAGGGAGCTGGCCACCCTTCCACAGTGCCCAGAAAAAATGGGCGGGGCAGCAGCTCCCTCCATAGGACATCCCCTTGCAGATGTAAAGGCGTTTTCTGGGCAGGGTAGCTGGCCCTGCTGCCAAGCACAGGGAAGGGTCAGGGGTCAGCCCAGCTTCCTGAGGGCACAACCTGTGCTGTGAGGTTTCCGCTTTAGACAGATTCCTTCCTTTTCTCAGGAAAAGCAGCGTCTGAACTCTGGAAGTTCACTGGACACAGAGGTGCTGGGGCTTGGGGACAGCAGTGTCAGAGCCACCTCTTCCCCAGGGGCCTCGAGGGAGGAGGAGTGGACCAGATGGGAATGGTGAGTAGCTCCGCACTGCTGGAGACAAAGGGCGGCGCAGGGGGCCTGATGTGGGCGTAGGCCTCGTGCCGCAGCTGAGCCCACCTGGGCCGTGCCAGGACCCGCACAGCCGCCCTGCAAGCTCAGGGCGGGAGGCCTGGGGGTGCGTATCCTCACCTCCCTGCTCTCTGGCACAGGGTGCAGCAGGAGGGCCCCAGCATGAGCCTTCTTGAGTGGTGACCACTAGAGCCATCTTCCCAGCCAGCACCAGCCCTGGGGCCGCCAGAGAAGACTGGAAATCAAACCTACTTCCGAGGAGCTTCTGAGGTTTCTATGCCATCCAAGAGTCAAAGGTCAGACCCTAGGCAGCCTCCTGGGTACAGCCCCAACTGCAGCAATGCCAGGGCAGAGAGCATGCCCCTTCCTGAGCACCCCTCGGCCTTACTGGCCCCACCACCTCCAAACCCCCTTCCCCTGTGAACCGCACAGCTAGAGTATCTTGGGGAGGCCCAAGATCTCGGCACATTCCCTGCATCCTGAGCCAGCCTGGGGCAGCAAGGAGGCGTGGGGAGTTGGCCTTGCTACCCCGCCCCTTCCTGCCCGCCCTCCTTCCTGGGCACCCAACCACTGTAGGGTGTGCTGACAGATGGGCGGACATGCCCACCTCCTGCGGTCTGAAGTCTCCACCCTGTGGGAAACCACAGTGGGAGGGGAAACAAGGGCAGGGGAGAGGAGAGGAGAGGAGAGGAGCAGGACTACCATGGCGCTTCGGAGTCGAGTCAAGTTTGCCAAATGCCAAATGCTGGTCACCAGCTTCTTTGTCTTGGTAACAGGCAGGGGTGGGTTTCTCAGGGCATGCCCAAGCCTCTGAAACTGGTCACACCTACACACACACACACACACACACACACACACACACACACCAGCTCTAATCTGGCAGATGACCCAGGTCGGCTAGCAGCCATCCTGAAATAACTTGGGAAGGACACCCTTGTGGGTGGCAGCATCCGCCCTCCTGAGGGGCCATTCAGGGCCTGGAGGAGGCTGGGATGGGCCCAGGGCCTTGGATGGCTAGTGGCCGGGGCTGGTCCTGCCGGGGTCGGCACTGGCTGCCAGGCTGGGAGATGGCTTTCTTCCTCCCACCATGGGGGCTTTCAGACACTGGGGAGGGGCTCAGGTGATGGCAAGGTTCTGGCTCTTTGCAGAAACTCTGTGTGTGTGTGTGTGTCTGTCTGTAAGTTATCAACGTGTGTTTGTATCAATATCTGTGTGTACATATGCCTATGTGTATACATGTGTGTGAGTGTGTATGTTGGGGTAGCTGGGACAAATGCCTCCCAGCGCCCACCCCAGAGAACTCCCTGCAGCTGGCCTGCCTTATGTAAGGTGAGCAAGCATGAGGGATGTGGTTGGAGGCCCAGGAGCCCAGGTCCTACCCGCGGGCGCAGGAGGGGCTCTGTGCGGCATCAGCCCAGGCGCTGAGCCCACCTCTCCCCCAGCTGCTGAGCCTGGCTGGGGCTTCCATCGTGGTGCTCACACACTTTGGGGACCACTTTACTGTCATCAGCCGTGCACCCTTAGAGAGGAGCCCCTTCCAGACCCTGGACCGCTGGGGTAAGTGAGGTGGGGGGGAGGCTGCAGGGTGCCGGCAGCGGGGGCAGCTCCTGGGCGGAGGGGCCTAGGAAGGTGTTCTGGCCTGGACGTGGGATCCCTGGGGCCCCAGCCCTGGGCAGCCCTGAGGAGCTGACTCAGGTAGAACCTAGGGGTCGGGGCAGAGGGCGGACCCCTCGGGGTCATGGCTCCACTGAGCCGCTCGGCGGCCCTGGGCGATGGTCAGTGTCCCCACCCTGGGTCTGGGGCCCCACAGGAGTATGGGGCCAGGGAGGGGCGTGTGGCAGTGTCAGGATGGAGTGCTGTCAGGAGTCTCTGGGGCCTGGGTGTGGAGAGGTCTGCAAGTCCCAGCAGAGAAACTGCCATGTTCAGAGGGCTGGGAAGGTTGAAGAGAGCCAGGCCTGCGGGTGGCCACTTCCACAGGGGCGAGAAAGGTGGCTCTGGGCAGGGCTGACCCAGGCCGGGCACAGGGGTCCCGGGGCGGGGCAGGTGGGGGGGGGGAGGAGGCCAAGGCAAAGGGGCTCTGGCTGCCCAGCCTCCTTTCTGAAGGACCCGAACCCCTGGGGGCAGGAAGCCGGAGGCTGGGCCTGCGCTGATAAGGCCTCTGCCCAACTCTGCCACCTGTCACCGGGAAGAATGTGGCTTGAAGATAGTTGCTGGAGGGAGGAGGGCTGGACTAGAAATGGGGAAGGAGGCCGACGCCTCCACCCTCCTCTTCCTCCTCTGAGCTCAGGGAGGGAGGAGGTTGCTGGGCACCCAGAGGCCAGCCCTGCCTGATGAGCTCCCTACAAGGCCAGCCGTGTCCAGGACTCCTATGTTGGATCTCAGGCGCCAGCTCAACTCTCCTTCTCTCCCCTGCACCCAGTGTTTGCTGTGGGGATCATCCTGGCGGGCCTGTTGGGCCTTGGAGCCGCCCTGAGTGCTGCAGCTACCGTGAGGGAGGCCCAGGGCCTCATGGCTGGGGTGAGTTCTGGGGTCCCTGGCACTCCTAGTCTCCAGATAAGGGTCGAGACTTAGAGGTATGTAAAGCCACCTCACCCCATCCTGTAACGACTCCAGAACTCAGGCTGGAGGTGTGGCTAAGGTGGTGAAGGGCTAGCCGGTGAGCAAAAGCAGCAGGTACCCAGTTCAAGCCCCATTCTCAGACCTACAAGAGAAAAGAATCCAGGCTCAATACACAAGCCTAGATATCTGGGCCAGCCAGGACTCTCCACATGGATGAGTCAAAATCTCCCTACACCAGCCAGGACTTTCCCCAAGACCAACCAGGACACTGCCCATGACCAGCCAAGACCCTCCTCTAGACCAGCCAGGACCCTCCTCTAGACCAAACAGGACCCTCCTCTAGACAAGCAAGGACCCTCCTCTAGAAAACCCAGGACTCACCCCCAGACCAGCCTAGACCCTCCACAAAAACCAGCCAGGACCCTCCTCTCCACCAGCCAGTACCCTCCTCCAGACCAGCCAGGATCCTCCTCTAGACCAACCAGCACATACCTCTAGACCAATCAGTAGTACCCTCCTCTAGACCAACCAACGCTCTCCTCTACAACAGCCAGGACCCACCACTAGTCCAGCCATGACCCTACTCTAAACCAGCCAGGACCCTCCTATAGGCCAGCTAGGACCCTCCTATAGACTAGCCAGGACCATCCTCTAGACCAGCCAGGACCCTCCACTAGACCAACCAGGAATCTCCCCAATACCAATGAGGACCCTCCTCTTGATCAACCAGAACCCTCCCCAAGACCAACTAGGACCCTCCTCTAGACCAGCCAGGACCCTCCTCTACATCAGCCAGGACCCTCCTCTAGACCATTCAGGACCCTCCTCTAGACCAACCAAGACACTCCTCTAGACTAGGAAGGTCCCTCTCTTAGACCAGCCAGGACCCTCCTCTCGACCAGCCAGTACCCTCCCCTTGACCAACCAGCACCCCCCTCTACACCAGCCAGAATCTTCCACTAGACTAACCACGACCCTCACCAGTACCAACCAGGACTCTGCTCTAGACCAACCAGGACCCTCGCCAAGACCAACCTGGACCCTCCTCTAGAACAGCCAGGACCCTCCTCTAGAAATCCCACAACCCTCCTCTAGATCAGCCAGGACCCTCCCCTACACCAGCCAGTACCGTCCTCGAGACCAGCCAGGATCTTCCTCTAGACCAACCAGCACTCTCTTCTACACCAGCCCAGACCCTCCACTAGGCCAACCAGGACTATCCTCTAGATCAGCCAGGACCTCCACACAGACCATCCAGGATCCTCCTCTACACCAACCAGTACCCCCATTTAGACCAACGAGGACCCTCCCCTAGACCAACCAGGACCCTCCTCTAGACCAATTAGAACCCTCCGCTAGACCAACCAGCACTCTCCTCTAGACCAGCAAGGACCCTCCACTAGGCCAACCATGAATCTCCCCAATACCAACCAGGACCCTCTTCTTGACCAACCAGAACCCTCCCTAAGAGCAACTAGGACCCTCCTCTACACCACCCAGGACCCCTCCGTAAACCATCCAGGACCCTCCTCTATACCAGCCAGGACCATCCTCTAGACCAGCCAGGACCCTCCTCTAGACCAGGTTGGTCCCTTGTCTAGACCAGGCAGGACCCTCCCCTAGACCAGCCAAGGAGGAATCTCTCCAAGACAAACTAGGACCCTCCTCTAGACCAGGCAGGACCCCTCTCTAGACCACCCAGGACCCTCCTCTAGACCAGCCAGAACCATCCTCTAGACCAGCCAGGATCCTGCCCTAGGCCAGCCAGGACCCTCCTCTAGACCACCCAGGACCCCTCTCCAGACCAACTAGGACCCCCCTCAAGACCACCCAGGACCCTCCTCTAAGAAAGGGACCTGGCTTGTCCCTTTCTTAGACCAGCCAAGACCCTCCTATACACCAGCCAGGACATTCCTCTATACCAGCCAGGACCCTCCCCTAGACCAACCAGGGCCTCCACACAGACCAGCCAGGAACCTCCTCTACACCAACTAGTACCCCCCTTTAGACTAATGAGTACTCTCCTCTAGACCAGCCAGGATCATTCTCTAGACCGCCCAGGACCCTTCTCTAGACCAGCCAGGACTCACCTCTAGACGAACCAGGACCCTCCCCAAGACCAAACAGGACCTTTGTCTAAACCAGCTAAGACCCTCCTCTACACCAGCCAGGACTCTCCTCTACACCAGCCAGGACCTTCCTATATACCAGCCGGAAACCTCCCCTATGTAAGGTCCATTCCTGGATGGCGAGCAAATCCCGCCCAGTACCTGTGTTACCTAGGCAACTGGGACACCTGGAAGAGGTCACATCTGCATCCGCTGAGGTCACATCTGAATCTGATGTGGCCACACCTTTCTCCCACCTGGTCTCACCTCTTACCTGGTCCCACTTCCCTTTACTTGGACACACCTTTCCCCGCCCCTACCCTAGATAAGGCCTAGCCCAGGACCAGAGCCCTCTTTTGCCAGCCGCGTGGAGTGCCAACCTTACCTGGTCCCAGCAGGTCTACTAAATAAACCTACCCCTTACCTGAATACCACGTGGGTGGTGCTGTTCTTACTCGGCTACCTCTTTTTAAAAACCTAACACTCTAGACCAGCCAGGACCCTCCTCTAGACCAACCAGGACACTCCATTAGACCAAACAGGACCCTCCCCTAGACCAGTTAGGACCCTCCCCTAGCCCAGTCAGAACCCTCCTCTAGACCAGCCAGGACCCTCCCTGAGACCAACCAGGACCCTCCTCTAGATCATCCAGGAGCCAGGACCGTCCTCTAGACCAGCCAGAACCCTCTACACAGACCAACCAGTACCCTCCTCTCCACCTGCCAGTACCCTCCTCCAGACCAACCAGTAACCTCCTCTAGACCAACCAACACTCTCCTCTAGACCAACCAGGACCCTCCTCTAGATTAGCTAAGACCCTCCCAAGACCAACCAGGACCCTCCTCTGCACCAGCCAGGACCCTCCTCTGCACCAGCCAGGACCCTCCACTAGACCAACCAGGATCCTGCCCTAGACCAGCCAGGACGCTCCTCTAGACCAGCCAGGACCTTCACCTAGACCAGCCAGGACCTCCACACAGACCAGCCAGGAACCTCCTCTACACCAACCAGTACCCCCCTTTAGACCAATGAGGACCCTCCCTAGACCAACCAGTACTCTCCTCTAGACCAACCAAAACTCTTCATTAGACCAGCCAGGACCCTCCAATAGACCAACCAAGAATCTCCAAAATACCAATCAGGACCCACCTCTAGACCAGCTAAGACCCTTCAGAAGACCAACCAGAACTCTCCTCTAGACCAGCCAGAACACTCCACTAGACTAACCAGGAATCTACCCAAACCAACCAGGATCCTCCTCTAGACCAACCAGGATCCTCCCCAAGACCAACCAGGACCCTGTCCTATACCAGCCAGGACCCTCCTCTAGACCAGCCAGGACCTCCACGCAGGCCAGCCAGGAACCTCCTCTACACCACCCAGTACACCCTCCCCCCTTTAGACCAACCAGGACCCTCCCCAGGACCCTCCCCTACACCAATGAGTACCCTCCTCTTGACCAGCCAGGACCTTCCTATATACCAGCCAGGACCTTCCTATATACTAGCCAGAAACTTCCCCTAGACCAGTCAGGACACTCCATTAGACCAACCAGGACCCTCCACTAGACCAGCCAGGACGCTCCTCTAAACCAGCCAGGACCCTCCTCTAGACCAGTGAGGACCCTCCACTAAACCAACCATTACCCTACAGTAGAACATGCAGGATCCTCCTCTAGACCAGCCAGGACCCTCCTCTACACAAGCCAGGACACTCCACTAGACCAACCAGGACACTCCTCTAGACCAACCAGGACCCTCTCCTAGACCAACCAGGACCCTCTTCTAGATCAGCCAGGACCTTCCCCTACACCAGCTAGGACCCTCCATGCCAGCCAGGACGGTCCACACAGTCCAGCCAGGAACCTCCCTTAGATCTACCAGTACCCCCCCAAGACCAACGAGGACCCTCCACTAGGCCAGCCGGTATGCTCCTCTTGACCAGCCCAGACCCTCCTATACACCAGCCAGTACCCTCCCCTAGACTAGCCAGGACCCTCCTCTATACCAACCAGTACCACCTTCTACAGCAATCATAACCCTCCCCTAGACCAACCAGGACACTTCAATACACTAGCCAGGAACCCCTCTATACCAGCTAGGACCCACCTCTACACCAACCAGGACCCTCCTCTAGACCATCAAGACTAGGCAGGACGCTCCACTAGACCAACCAGGACTCTCCCCTCAACCAGCCAGGACCCTCCTCTGGCCCAACCAGGATCCTCCTCTAGAGCAGCCAGGACCCTCCCCTAGATTAGCCAGTACCCTCCTCTAGGCCATCAAGACCCTCTACACAAGCCAGCCAGAACCCTCCTCTAGACCAACCACTCCCCAAGATGAACCAGGACCTTCCCCTAGACCAGCCAGGACCTTCCCCTAGACCAGCCAGGACCTTCCCCTAGACCAGCCAGGACCCTTCTCTAGACCAGCCAGGACCTTCCTATATACCAGCCAGAACCCTCCCGTAGACCAGCCAGGACCCTCCACTAAACCAGCCATTACTCTACTCTAGACCAGCCAGAACCCTCCTCTAGACCAGCCAGGACCCTCCACTAAACTAACCAGGAATCTCCTTAAACCAACCAAGACCTTCCTCTAGACCAACCAGGACCCTACCCAAGATCAACCACGACCTTGCCCTAGACCAGCCAGGACCTTCCCCTAGATCAGCCAGGACCTTCCCCTAGATCAGCCAAGACCCTCCCCTAGATCATCCAGGACCCTCCTCTAGACCATACAGGACCCTCCGCTAGACCAGCCAAGACCCTCCACACAGACTAGCCAGCACCCTCCTCTCAACCAGCCAGTACTCTCCTCTTGGCCAGCCAGGACCCACCTCTAGACCAACCAGCACCCTCCTGTACACCAGCCAGGATCCTCCACTAGACCAACCACAACCCTCACCAGGACCAACCAGGACTGCTCTAGACCAACCAGGACCTTCGCCTAGACCAATCGGGACCCTCCTATAGAACAGCCAGGACCCTTCTATCAACCATCCAGGCTCCTCCTCTAGACCAGCCAGGACCCTCACCAAGACCAGCCAGGCCCCTCACCAAGACCAACCAGGACCCTCCCCTAGACCAGCCAGAACCCTCACCTAGACCAACCAGGACATTCCACTAGACCAACCAGGACTCTCCCCAAGACCAACACGGACCCTCCTATAGACCAGCCAGGACCCTCCTCTAGACCAGTAAGGACCCTCCCTTAGACCAGCCAGGACCCCTCCTGTAGACTACCAGGCCCCTCACCAAGACCAACCAGGACCCTCCTCTAGACCAGCCAGGCCCCTCCTCAAGACCAGCCAGGCCCCTCCTCTAGACCAGCCAGGACCCTCCTCTAGACCACCCAAGACCCCTCTCTAGACCACCCAGAACCCTCTTCTAGACCAGACAGGTCCCTCTCTTAGACCAGCCAGGACCCTCCTCTAGACCAGCCAGGACCCTACCCTAGACCAGCCAGTACCCTCACCTAGACCAACCAGGACATTCCACTAGACCAACCAGGACCCTCCTCTAGACCAGCCAAGACCACTCCCCTCCATAGACCAACCAGGATACTCCACTAAACCAAACAGGACCTTCCCCAAGACCAACCAGTACCCTCCTCAAGACCAGCCAGGACCCTCCTCTAGACCAGCCAGGACCCTCCCCAAGCCCAACCAGGACTCTCTAGACCAGCCAAGACCCTCCTCTAGACCAATCAGGACCCTGCCCTAGACCAGCCAGGAATCTCCTCTAGACCAGCCAGGACCCGTCTCTAGATCAGCCGAAACCCCTCCCCTAGACCAACTAGGACACTCCACTACACCAACCAGGACCCCTCCCCAAGACCAACCAGGACCCTCCCCAAGACCAACAAGGACCCTCCCCAAGACCAACCAGGACCCTCCCCAAGACCAACCAAGACCCTCCTCTAGGCCAGTCAGGACCCTCCTCTAGACCAGCCAGGACCCTCCCCTAGACCAAGCAGAACCCTCTCCTATACCAACCAGGATCCTCTTCTAGACCAGCTAGGACCCTCCCCAAGACCAACCAGGACCCTCCTCTAGACCAGCCAGTACCCTGCCCTAGACCAGCAAAGACTCTACCCTAGGCCAATCAAGACCCTCCTGTAGGCCAACCAGGACCCTCCTCTAGACCATCCAGGACCCTGCCTTAGACCAGCCAGGATTCTCCTCTGGATCAGCTAGGACTCTCCACACAGACCAGCCAGGACCCTCCACACAGCTCTCAGGGCCCTCCCCTAGACCACAAGGATAGGATAGTCAGTGCCACAAGGGCTCGTGGTCGCTCACAGTGGTCCTACAGGAGCGGGAAGGCAGCTCCCCTGGGTGCTACCCGCGGCTGGGAGGGCTTTGTGGGTGTGATTGAGGGGCCTTTGTTTCCCTTCAGACCTGGGAAGACCCTTTGGCCAAGCCCTCCGGCTTGGGCTGTCCCTTGGGCTACAGGCTGCTTCCAAGCTATGCTAGGATTCTCCCAGCCCCAAGATCCCCTCCTGCACCCAGCCCGGAATGAATCCTCAATGCTCCCACCCCAGTTCCTCCCTGTAGGCCCCGCCCCAGGTCCCATCATCCCCACGCTGGGCCCCACCTGCCAACCCTCCATCCCTGCGGCCTGGGCCCCGCCCCCCCAGGGTCTCCCAGCCCTCTGGCACAAAGCAGACAGTGCTGACCACACGTGGACACCAAAAACCTGGGCAGTGTAGCTGTAAAGATGAGGGAGGGTTCCCGGCGAGGAGGGGACAGGCTCCAGGGCTGTGCCCCCAGAAAGTGTGCCCTGCAGGAGGGGTGGCAGGGACGTCTGCAGAGAGGACGAGGCTGGCTGGCCGGCAGCTGGGCCTGGCAGGAAGGGCTGCGGTATCCACCACCAGAGGGCGCTGTGGTGCCAGGCTTGAGGCCACCACAGAGAAGCCCGAATTAGATGGGTGCCACCAGATCCTTTCCTATTCCAGGGTCCCTGCAGGGACCTGCACTGCCAGCCCCATCACAGCTGCCTCTCCCCGCCCCCCTCCACCCGCGAGTGAGCACTCCAGGCCTCTGAGCTCCCCAGGCCTCTGAGCTCCCCAGGCCCTGCTTGACAAGAGCTTCGTGTGCCCGCGGGGCCCGGTCACTGTTACTGTGGGTCAGGCCAGCAGGAACAGGGCTGCAGGAAGTTGAGGGTCCGACGCACACATCCCCACCCCACCCAGCCCCTCCGCCCAGCATGGGCAGTGGGCCCAGCTCAGACTGCCTGTCCTGGTTGTTTTGCAGGTGTAACATGTCTAGGTGTTGTGTGGAGTGTGTCTCTGCTGCATGTGGCATGTCTGGCTGTTGTGTGGCTGTCTTTGGGTATGTGTGACGTATCTGAGTTGTATGTGGCTGTGTGTGACATCAGTGTGTTGTATGTGATATGGGTGTGTGTGGTGTACCTGTACACTGTGTATGATTTGGGGTTTTGTGTGTAGTGTTTGTTGTGTGGGGGTGTCTAGGGGGTTGCATGGGGTGTGTCTGCAAGCTGTGTGTGGTGTGTCTGAATATTATGTGTTATTTGGGTTATGTGTGGGGTTGCATGTGGTGTGTCTGCGTCCAGGAGTTGTGTACACTGTATCTGCATGTTGCACGTCTGTGCTGTGTGTGGCAGTTACATGTTGTGTGTGGCTATCCTGTGTGTGTCAGCATGCAGGAGCGCATGGAAGGAGTTGGGGAATGGAAAGCTGTTTTCCTGCTGAGGGTGCGTGCCCCTCCCTGCCCTTCCTGCCCCCGCCTCCCACAGCCGCACACACAGGAAATGAAATCGCAGCGGTGAGGAAGCAGCTCCAGTTGTTTGTGGACTTGTTTATTTATTTTCATTCAGAGAAAGGAGAACGAAAATGCCCATAATTGGGCCCAGCTCCATCCAGCAGCCTCTGCACTGGGGAGGGAGGGCCTGTCCACTGCCCAAGATCCTGGGAGAGTCCAGAGAACAGGGAAGAGAAAGAGAGCTGATGCTCCTTCTCCTGAGGAATGGAATGGTTTCTGGAAAATTCTGGTCTTGGGCTGGCTCATGTCCTGGAGCCTGGGAGGCGGCATGGAGAGATGGCTTCCAGATGAGAGGGCCCTCAGCCAGCCAGGGGAGGAGGGGAGGCAGGGAGAGAAGATGAGGAGAGGGGGGAGAAGGAAGAGGAGAAGAGGGAGAGCAGGGAGGAGGAGGAGGCTGGAGGAAGAGAAGAGGAGGAGGAGGATGGAGGGAAGGAAGGAGAGGAGGGAACACTCCCAGAGAAGCTGCAGACAGTGCTGATAATCTAATCACCGCAGGCTGGAGGGCAGGGAAGATGGATTGGTTCGAGGGCAGGGAGGATGGATTGCTGGCTCCTGCCGGGTCAGAGCCTACACTCAGGTCTAGGGACTGGGGGGTAGTGGTTCCAGATCTTTCTACACTCCTATTGGAGCTAAGCTGCTTCTTATTGCTTGCTTCCTTCCTTTCTTGTCGGTCATGGGGCTGGAACTCAGGGCCTGGACACTGCCCCTGACCTCTTTTTGCTCAAGGTGAGCGCTCTACCACTTTGAGCCACAGTACACTTCTGGTTTTCCAGTGGTTCATTGGTGATAAGAGTCTCACAGGGACTTTTCTACCCGGGCTGGCTTCAAGCCGTGATCCTCAGATCTCAATCTCCTGAGATGCTAGGATTACAGACGCCGGCCACCGGCACCCGGCAGGGCTGTCTCTTTGTCTCTGCCATCTCAGCCAACATTTGTGGCTGTGTCCAGATGTCCTCCTGGGGTCCTGCTGAGTGAGGCCTCTGGACTGCCACAGCCAGTCCAGTCCACAGCTGCCCCAGCAGCAGTCGGTCTGGCCTAGCTCCCACATCAGCCCGGCCACAGCGCTGTGGGGTGGAGTGGGTCTGACCCAGAGGGCCGCGCAGTCTAGCCAGGGCCTCGGCACTGGCCACCAGCGTGGCTCATCCTCCAGAGGGTCAAGAGGACACTCAGCAGGGACCAGCTCCCTGTGCGGGCAGGGCATTCACGGCTTCTTCTCCCAGAATCCTTACACTGTCCATGCAGGGGGGAGGGCAGGTGACCGGGCAGGCCAGGGAGGGGCCTGTAATGCTCACTGGCTTCTACAAGCACGTTCCCAATCTGAGCGCGGACAGGACAGGGCAGGGGCAGCGTGAAGATGCTGGGTGGCAGGCCCACGCAGGGGTGTGGAAGACAGGAAAGGGAGGCGGTAGCTTGGTGGGTCACACCGGTCCTTCGCTTCTCCCGCACAGCCAGCTGCCTCTGGGGGGTGGGCTGTGGTCCAAAGGCATCAGGCTGTCGGGTTGGGGGGATCCCTGGAGGGGAAACCGAAGCACCCTGGGGGGCGCAGCACCAGTCCTCGTGCAGGGGCGTGGCATGGCAGGGCGGGGGAACGGGACAGAAATTCCAGAAAGGGTCTCCCCATGCCGGGAGCCCCTGCCCTCTCCCGTGCCCACACACACGCTCGCCCCTGCAGGGGTTCCTGTGCTTCGCCCTGGTGTTCTTGGCTCTAGCACAGGTGGCCTTCTGGAGGCTCCGCAACCCCACCCAGGTGAGTGTCCCCCCCCATCCCCACCAGGTGAGTGTCCCCCCTCCCTGTCCCCACACTGCCCGACTAGTCACTGCTCTGCCACCGTCTGAGAGCCGCGGGCAGCACGCAGGGGAACGTGGAAGGCCCGGCTCTCCATAATTCATGCCGCCGGCCAGCACCGGCGGGGAATCCCGGGGGCTGCCCTCCCTCCATGCCCTGGTCACCGTGTGGCCGGCCACAGCCGGCCCATGGCCGCCCTCATGCCGCCGAGCTCCCTGGAGGCAGGTCCATGGGTGCCAGTTGAGCCCACAGAGTGGCGAGGTGGGGTGTGGCAGGAAGGAGTTCCCGAGACCAGGTACCCCTCTGCCCTGGCCTTGGGAAGACGCCTGGACGTCCGGTCTCAGCCAGCAGCAGTCTGAGAACAGCTCTTGTCTGTTCTGGGGCCCAGGAGCCCCCAAACACCCTTGCAGGGAGTGGAGACCCCTGGACCACCGGCAAAGCTCCTGGCCCTGGTCTCTCGATTTCTAAGAGACACGCCGGCCTTGGGCTCTGACAGTGCCCGGCTGAAGCCTCGGTCAGGAGCTGGGCTGTGGGACGCCAGCCCGACCCCCCGGGGCCTGGCTGCGGGGCTCAGACAGGCGCTGCTTCTCAGTGACTAGGAGAGTGCTCAGCAGAGCCAGGCAAGCAAGTCCCTGGAGATGTGTCCACCCTGCTGCGCAGGGGTGAGGACAGTGACCCCGGGCCCCAGGGGAACTCGAGGCTCCCTGGGCGTGGCTGGGCTGTGGGGGAGGGAGGGGGGACAGGGAGGGGCAGGGAGGACCTGCACCACCCACTCCAGAGCTCCCACGGTCCCCAGGCCTCCCGGGACCTGCTGCTCCGAGGTTGCAGTGGAGGACGGCTTGGGTTGAAGAGGGCGCTGGCCGGGCCCGCCCGTGGCCACAGCCAGCCTGGCACCTGCTGCCCAGGCGGGGCTGGCTCACAGAGAGACGTGACTGTGTGGTCTCACAGACAGGGATTAACCAGCCCCCGGGCGCCTGGCACAGGAGGACCAAATGGCTCCTGTGGGGGTGTCTGGCTTGGCCAGGACCGGCTGAGCACGTCTGCTGCCCACCTGAGACCTCCGGGCTGGAGGCCTGAGTGGGCAGAGCAGGCACAAGGATCCTGCATTCACCCCTACTCCCTCTACTCACCCCTACCCCTTCATCTCTACCCCTTTACTCACCCCTAACCACTCCATCCCTACCCCCATCCCTACCCTACCCCCTCTACTCACCCCTACCCCTCCATCCCTACCCCTCTACTCACCCCTAACCACTCCATCCCTACTCCCTCTACTCACCCCTAACCACTCCATCCCTACCCTACCCCCTCTACTCACCCCTAACCCCTCCATCCCTACCCCTCTACTCACCCCTACCCCTCCATCTCTACCCCCTCTACTCACCCCTAACCCCTCCATCCCTACCCCTCCATTCACCCCTGCCCCCAGCGCCCTCAGTAAGAGAAAGAGGGAGGACTCAGGTCTCCAAGCACAAAGGAGGCATCAGAGGGCCCGCCTGGGCCAGGAGACCAGCGAGCTCTGGGGAAGCCAGGGCGGCCTTCCTGGCAGAGGTGGCCTTTTGCCTCTGAGGGAATCGTTGGTAAGGAGAAGGTGTCTGGGGATGCTGGGTGTGGAGCAAAGGCAGCACCAGCCAGGCCCCGCTGCCAGCGCCCTGTCTGTCCTGGCCCCCAAGTGCGCATGTCTGCTCTGAGCCTGTGTCTTCTTTACCCAGAGTCCAGCTGCCCAAACTCTGGGTGGTTCTAGGTACCGAGCTATGTGCATCTTGGGGAGTGAAGTCTTCCCGGGCCCAGCCCCATCGCCGTGCAGAAGGCAGCAGAAGGCGCTTCCCTTGCTGGTCCCTGAATGCCCCCAGGACCAAGGCTGAGTGCAGCCTGAGCTCATCCCTCAGTACCCCGGGCAGCTGCAGGCCACATGGGGAAAGGCGGCTGCTGGAGGGCCGCATGTCCCCTGCACCCATGGGTGGCAGGCTGCAAGGTAGGGTCTCCCATGTGCTCTCTGTGCAGGTGGAGGATGCCGTGCTGGACACCTATGACCTGGTGTATGACCAGGCGGTGAGGAGCCCGTCGGGCACCCAGAGCCAGGAGCTCACCGCCATCCAGGACACGGTAAGCTGGGGACAGGGTCTCTCCTGTGTTGTGCTGGCAGTTGGCGGGGTGGTTGGCCCTGTTGGGGTCCAGGGAAGAGGTGCTGGACGCCCCCACAGTGAGTGGTCCAAGGGCAGGTAGTCAGGGGGACCCAGGACACCACTGCTTCCTGAATAAGGCTGGCTGCTGGATGTGCGGGCCCAGCGAGGGATCAAAGGGCAGAGCCCAAGTTCAAAAATCATGACTAACTAGCCAGGCTCTGGTGGCTCCTGCCTGTAATCCTTGTTACTCAGGAGGCTGAGATCTGAGGATTGAGGTTTGAAGCCAGCCCAGGCAGGAAAGTCCATGAACCTCCCCCCTACCCCCGCCAGTCCTGGGGCTTAAACTGTCCCTGAGCTTCTTTTGCTGAAGGCTGGCACTCTACCACTTGAGCCACAGCACCATTTCTGGCTTTTTCTGTGTATGTGGTGCTGAGGAATCAAACCCAGGGCTTCATGCTTGCTAGTGAGCTCTCTACCACTGAGCCACCTTCCCAGCCCACGTCCATGAAACTCTTATCTCCCAATTTACCACCAAAAAGTCAGAAATAGAGCTGTGGCTCAAGTGGCAGTGTGCCAGTCTTACACGGAAAAAAACTAAGCAACAGTGCTCAGGCCCTGAGCTCAAGCTCAGGAACTCACGCTGAATAAACAAACATCTGAGACAGCGTGCATGAGTGCAAGTGAGCCACCTGCCCCCCCCCCCCAACCCCACAGGGCCTTAGACAGGCCCTGCTGGCTGCCGTGGGAGCTGGCCTTCCGTGTCCGTGGTGGCCGCTCAGGGGGCCGGGCTGCACCCTCCTGGTGCCAGGTGCCCCTCAAGTCGCCATGACATCCCCAAACTCCAGCCCTGGTCTCTGGGGAGCCCAGTTCTTCAGGACCACCCAGGTCATTTGTCCCCTGGTGCCTCAGTTTCCTCCATTTGTCCTTCCTGCCCGCCTGACGTGGCTCCCTGATCTCCTTTGTGCAGTTTCTGTGCTGTGGAAAGACCTCTCCTTTCGGACTCTTAGGGAGCGGGGAGGCTGACCTGTGTCAGGGCCCTGAGGCAGCAAGAGAGGTGAGGGGGGACGACGGGAGGGGAGGCGGGGGAGGAGCATGGGGAGGAAGAGGCGGGCCGAGGGCTGGGAAGATCCTGCAAGCTGGCCGGGTGACACCCCCCGTCCCTGCCCCGGGACCCCTGGGCTGTACAGGCTCAGAGCCCTAGAGAACCCGGGGGTGGGGGAAGGGGGAGGGTTGAGAGGGAAGCTCCTGTAGTCAGCCTCGAACCCAGGTCCCTTCTGCAGAAGGAGGCCTCCCTGCCTCCCACTTCCCTCCTCCAGGCACTCCCCGCCTGGGCCTTCTCTGGCCAGAGCAGACCCTGTCTGCGTGCCCAGGCCCTGCCCAACTGTCTAGGGGAGGGGGCAGGGGCTCCAAAAGCAGCCGCTAGAAGGGCACTCCGGAGGTGAGGGGAGGCTAGAGGGTCAGCTGGGCAGGGACGTGGCCCTTCTACAAAGACCTGAACTTGGCCTGCTGTCCTGATGCCCAGCTGCCCAACCCCCACCCCGGCTCTCCACCCCGCCCCCTCTGGACACACGCTATCTCATGGTGCAGGGCCTGGCTGCCCTCCAGGGACGGGAGGCGGAGGGGGACTGGCTTGCGGCCCAGCCAGGGCCCAGCGCCCGCCCCGAAGGCCGGGGGAGCTGGTGCTGGGGAGGGGCTCCGAGTCAGGGGTCCCAACTGCAAAGCAGGAGCCGTGACCCTCTGTAAAAGGACTGAGGGCGTGGGGAGAAGCCTGGGGAGTACAGGCCAGCCAGGCCTGGGGGGTCCCCTGCCCGCAGGAAGGCGGGGTGGCTCTAGGTGTAGCTTAGTGATCCAGAGCCTTCTAAGCTTCCCCAAATGCTCCCTCCTGCCCAGAAAGCTATGTGCGCCAGCAGAGTTGCAGGAGGACCGGCAGTCACCTCATTTCTGGGAGAGAAGCACGCTTTGGGGAACACTGGAGGCTCAGACAGAACTGGGCCCCCAGAGAGCGAGGGCCATGCCCCCCTGCCCCCAGCAGCCATCTTAGAAGCGCTCAGAGAAGCTGTCCCCCCCCTCCCCATACCCCAGGGCCCAAGCAGCCCAAGGTCCCCATGGCAGCCAGCCGGCTGGGACCCTGGGTGTCACCATTCCTGAGCTGCTTTCCCAGAAGTCAGGTGGCTTTTCCTGGACACTTGTGTACCACTACTGCCCACGGCCCCACGCCTGGGGCCCTGCAGCCCCCCCCCCCCCGCAGGGCTGGGGGCAGGCCGGGCAGGGAGGGATGGTGGTCAGGGCTGTGGGCAGGCCAGGCAGCCAGGCAGGGAGGGACGGTGGTCGGGGTGGGCCAGCTTCCCCCCCTCCGCAGGGCTGGGGGCAGGCCGGGCAGGGAGGGACAGTGGTCAGGGCTGGGGGTCAGGCCAGGCAGGGAGGGATGGTGGTCAGAGCTGGGGGTCAGGCCAGGCAGGCCAGGCAGGGAGGGACGGTGGTGGGCAGGCTGGGCAGGGAGGGACGGTGGTCAGGGCTGGGGTCAGGCCGGGCAGGGAGGGATGGTGGTCGGGGTGGGCCAGCCCCTCCCACAGGGCTGGGGGTCAGGCTGGGCAGGCCAGGCAGGGAGGGACAGTGGTCAGGGCTGGGGGTCAGGCCAGGCAGGCCGGGCAGGGAGGGACAGTGGTCAGGGCTGGGGGTCAGGCCAGGCAGGCAGGGATGGTGGCTGGGCAGGCTGGGCAGGGAGGGATGGTGGTCAGGGCTGGGGGTCAGGCTGGGCAGGCAGGGACGGTGGCTGGGCAGGCCAGGCAGGGAGGGACGGTGGTCAGGGCTGGGGGTCAGGCTGGGCAGGCAGGGACGGTGGCTGGGCAGGCCAGGCAGGGAGGGATGGTGGTCAGGGCTGGGGGTCAGGCCAAGCAGGCCGGGCAGGGAGGGACGGTGGTCGTGGTGGGTGTCAGGCATGCTGTCCCGCCGCAGGACTGCCTGCAGAGCATCAGGAACTTCCTGAGGACACAGGGGACCATCACCTCCACCCTGACCAGTGCCGGCCTGGCCCTCACGGTATGCCACACACCCCACGCTGCCCCTTCCCACCTCCACTGGCTGGAATCTGCATCCTTCCTCCCCAAGACAAGTGGACCCCTTGCCAATTCGGCCAAGTCTAGAGACTTCTTAGGGAAAGGAGGTCCCTACCCCAGGTTGCTGCATGGCTAATGCCGGGCATGGGGTCCCCCCCCCAGGTATACGCCATGCTGCTCAGCGCCTTCCTCTGGCTTGCTATCCACAAGGGCTGCGGCTTGGACCACAAAGACGGATACTCCCTGACCCCACGGTACACCCCCCCAGCAGGACCAGTGCCCCCACCTGACCTGCCATCTCCCCAGAAACAACACAGAGGGATGGGGCTTCAGGGCCATGTGCAGCGGAGGCCTTGGGGTCCCCATGCACAGATGCAGGGGGGATCCAGACCCTGCCCCAGCGTCACCCCAGCCTGGCTGCCCGGAACTCCCCCCACCCTCCCGCTCTGCCAAGCCACCAGCGCCTGCCCGCCCAGCATCCCTCCTACCCCCTGTGTTCTGGAAAATAGCGCTTTGCCATCCCCTCCAGAACATTCTGACACAGACTTGAAATCCCTTCTACACTGGTCTACAACCGTGGTTCTCTCCAGAACATTCTAGAACATTGTAGGACGTCTTTTTTGTTATTGTTGGTTGTGGGGCTTGAACTCTGGGCCTGGGCGCTACCCCTCAGCTCTTTTGCTCAAGGCTAGTGCTCTACCACACTTGAGCCACAGCGCCACTTCCAGTTTTCTGGTGGTTCACTGGAGATAAGAGTCTCAGGGACTTTCCTGCCCAGGCTGGGTTTGAACTGCAATCCTCAGATCTCAGCCTCCCAAGTGGCTAGGATGACAGGCGTGAGCCACCAGCGCCAGGCTAGGAAGTCTTATGTTCCCCACCAGAACATTCTGTGACAGATTCACAGTTGCCTCTAGAGTGTTCTAGAAAGATCAACAATGTCCTAAGACGTTCAGAACAGCCTCATTACCCCCTGCCTTTCAGAGCCCATGGCTACCAGTGCCAGGAGCCCAGCCTCTTCAGACGTTTCCAGGAAGCACCCGTGCCTCGACACCCTTCTGAAGCAGAGGCGATTCCATAGCCATGGAGGTCCAGCAGGACACCTGGGTGGCCCACGGTGGGGCAGGTCACCTACCTGCCCAGAGGGCGGGCGACGCTGGCCGTCGCGAATCCTCCAGGGAGATGAGGGCAGGGGGAGGGGAGAGCCGCCAGGCCGATGCCTCCCTGAGGGTGGACCAGGCTGACCAGGCTAGGAGGACGAGGACAGAGGAGCCAGCACGAGGCAGGCCGGACTCCCGGTCAGTGCCGTCCAGTGCCCGCCAGCTCTGCACAGGCCCTCCCCCCTGGGCCCCCCCGGCCCCCCCGGGCTGTGCTGTAACACAGCATCAACGTGGTCACTGGTCTCTGTGACAGCTTAGGGTAGGAAGGGTTTGTTCCGGCTCGGGGGCTCAGAGGCATTGGTCTCAAAGCAGACCAGGATGGTGGGAGCATGTGGGGGACAAAGCTGCTTGCCTAGGGGTGGCCCGAAAGCAAAGGGAGGGACAGGAGGGAGGGGGTAAGGCGCACCCCGGCAGGGAAAGACGCCAACTTCCTCCAGTGGTCCTCGCCTCCCAGTTTCCCCCAGCCTCCAATCACACCAGTGCATCACAACTCCACCGCGGTGAATCGGCCGACTCCCAGAGCCTCCCGGTCCGGCAGCCTCCCAGCCTCCACCTTTGGGCGTGGCATGGGACACCAAGAGTTTGCAGCGTGAGGGCCTTTATTTTGGGGGGTGGGGAGTGATTTCCTATCCAGACCTTAACAGTCCGTCAGAGGAGGACCTGCGCGAGGAACCTAAGCAAGACCCCCATCTCAGTTCCTCAACTTAACCCTTGACCCATGTCAGGCCCAATGCCTGGAATTACGATACCTGAAATTCCAGAACAGCCCTCCGAGGGTCTGGTGACCATTGTCTAAACCAGACACCCTGCAGTTTAGCACCTGTCCTCTTGAGACTCCCCTGTGGTGCAAGCCAACCAGTTTAAAGTACGTCAGCCCCCTTGATCTAACCAACAACTTGTTTCTGGTCCTTTCCCGCTTTGTTCTGTGCCGATCATACTATAGAGTTGTTTTATGATTTTCCCGCGGTTTGTAGTGATTTGTTACAAGAAGTTATGATGTATGCAAAGCCCCTGCCTTCCCTAAAAAAATGTATAAAAAGTGCTGTCACCCTGGGCTCGGGGCCTCTCAGCGTCATGGGCTGCTGCCATGTGCACGGGGGAGGGGGGTGGGGACCAAGCTCGAGCTGGCAATAAAGACTCCTTTGCTTTTACATTGGTGACAGTCTCTGGTGGTCTTTTGAGTAAGGATTTCTGAATTCGGCTTTATACTGCACAGTACCTGGAATCCCTGGTCCCATTCCACAAGGGCCGGGCAGGTTCCCTGCTCAGGGTCTCGCCAGGCCAGGAGCAAGCACAGGCAGCCTGGGCCTTGGTCTTACTCTCCCTTCCGGAAGAACCTCCTTCTGGGCGCTCTGCTAGCTGGAAGAATCCAGTTTTATGGAGCTGCAGCTTCTTCCTTTTGCTGACTACCAGCTGGGGTGGCTTTTGGCTTCAAGAAGTCACCCCTTTCCTCCTCATGTGTCCCCTCCGCCTGCAGACCCCCGAGAGCAAGCTGGGTCTCAAAATCCTTCCGAGCAGAGCCCTGCCTGGAATATCTCCCTATCTGAGGGACAACGTTTGCCTTAATCGTGTTAAAATAAAACACAGAATTGACCATCATCGCCATTTTTAGTTGTGGTAGTTGGGGCGGCTGATCTTGGGGCCTCACGCTTGCTGTACCGGTGCCCTTTCCAGCTGGTTACACTTCTGGCCCTGTGATTCACAGATGATGCTTGGAATTTGATTGTGTTTGGAATGCCCACCCACCCAGGTACACCTCTAGGCCATCAACCACCTACTGCAGCTCCTGTAGTCATGGGGGCCCCAAGCACACCCCACCCCACCCAGCTTCTTTTCTGTGGGTCCAGCCTCCTGGGCTTTCCTGCCTAGGCTGGCCTGGAACCATGATCCTCTCAATCTCAGCCTCCTATGCAGGTTAGGGTGACAGGTATGTGCCACTGAGCTCCAATGTGGGTGGTGAAGGAGTCTCTCCTAGGCTGGCCTTCAGTCCTCCTGTTCTCAGCCTCCCAACACAGGTGTGTGCACAGGTCACAGCCACAACTCAGAGGCATTGAGCACATTCACCACCAACCACTTCCACAACTTTCTCATCTTCCTAGGCTGCACCTTCAGTGCCAGGTAATCCCAGACTGCACCTCTGTGCCCGGTAATCCCAGACTGCACCTCTGTGCCCGGTAATCCCAGACTCCCCAGCCCAGCTCCTCATCTGCTTCCTGTCTGATGCCCCTAGACGCCTCCTAGAAGTGGAGTGTGCGGCCATGAAGACACACCCAGTGTGTCCTCAGGGTCGCTGCACGTTAGAACCTGTGCTGGAATTTCCCAAGGAGACATCTTACCATGTGTAAGGGACCTTGGAGTCACATGTTGAAAAAAGAAAAAAGAAAGACCAGGCAGCCAGCGCACAACAAAGAGCGTGCACCTCAACCAAAGCCCCCAACCCTGAAAACACACGCAGCTCACACCCAAGGGAAGACACTCGTGTGCCGGGGGCTTGACCCAGGCCACGGTCGGGTACCTGTGGCCTGGGTCAAGCCCTGCCCCCCCAGCGCCCTGACAGCCTCGCTCTTACTCACCTGTGCAGTCCTGAAGGGAAGGCACCTGCTGCACACTCCTGCAGGAGACAGACGCTGGGAAGAGGGAAGAAGAGGGAGGGGCTGGGAAGGTGGTTTAGCGGTAGAGTGCTTGCCTAGCATGCACAAAGCCCTGGCTTCAATTCCTCAGTTCCACATACACAGGACAAGCCAGAAGTGGCCTTGTGGCTCAAGGGGTAGAGCGCTAGCCTTGAGCAAAATAAGCTCAGGGACAACACCCAGGCCCTGCGTTCAAGCCCCAGAACTGGCAAGAAAAAAAACAAAGGACAGGGGGGAGACGCGCTCTGTGACATAAAGCCCAGGACACTGGACCAGCCCTGACTGGAGAGGATGCCTGTCACAGAGCTTTGGCGCATGTCCAGCTGTTTCCCAACCTCGTCCCATGCTGAGTTTCTGCTGGCCTTTGTCCCCACCGTCTTCCGCCAGCTTTGATTCTAGAGGGATGGGATGGGATGGGAGCGGCGCTGGCCCCTCCGCCCACCACGTCAGGTGGCGGTGTCTCTCCTCCCAGCCCCTCTCCAGCCCCCGCTCGGATGGGCCGGACGTCTCCTCCAGCCTCACTCAACGACCCTGTTACTTGTTGCTCGGATGGAAGAATCCCTTGCCTGGCAATTAAGATCTCAGCGCAGGGGAGAGGAAAAGGAGGCCTGGCAGGGCCGGTTTGGGAACGTGGGATGAGTCCCTGGCTGGGCTGCTGAGCACTAGCCCCACGCCCACCCCTCCAGTCCCGGTGGGTTCTGACTTAGGGGAAATCTCTGGCTCCCCATGTACCCCCCCCCCGGCAGTGCATCCCACAGGTCCCCGGGGTCTCATCGTCTTAGCTGTTCCGGTCCTGGCCAGGCTCCACAGTAGGAGGACATGGAACTGGGACACAGCCAGCCGCCCCGGCTCTGCGTGGTGGCCTTTGGTCAGGGGATAAGAGGATAGACGCGTAATCAGACTGAGGTGCTCAGAGAGGGGCCTCTGCTGGGTGATTAGGATGAGATAAAGCCGTCAGGCTGGAGCCGAGTGAGGGAATCCTGCTGACTGATCTCCCTCCCTCCCTCCCTCCCTCCCTCCCTTCCTTCCTTCCTTTCTTCCCGCTTTCTTTTCTCCCTCCTTCCTTCATTTCTCCCCTCCTTCCTTTTTTCCGCTCTCCCTTCCCTCCCTTCCTGCCTTCCTTTCTTCCCTCCATCCCTCTTCCCTCCCTTTCCTCCCTTCCTCCTTCCCTTCCATCCTTCCGCCTTCTCTCAGTTCCTTCCTTTCTTCCCTCCTTGCTTCTTCCTTCTCTCCCATCCTTCCTCTCCTTCCTTCCCTCCTTCCTTCATTCCCTTCCCTCCTCCCTCCCTTTGTTCCCTTCCTTTCTCCTCTCTGTCCCTTCCTTCCTCTATCCTTCCTTCCCTCCTTCCCTCTCTCCCTTCTCCTTCTTTACTTGCTTGCTTTTTTGAGACAGGATCTCCACACATAGCCCAAGCCAGCCTTGAACTCTGGTCCTCTGTACAGAGGACAAAGTGTGTCTGAAGACACACGCAGGAAAAAAAAAAACAGAGCGCTCACCTTGAGCTGAAGAGCTGAGGGACAGTGTTCAGGCCCAGGTCAAGCCCACAAACGACAAAAAGACACTGGCTCTCCTGTCACATGAGGCTGGGCCACTCTGGGTCCGCCAGCCAGGCCGTTGCAGGTGACAGCCCTTTGACCTCCACCTTGTAACTGTGCAACAAAAGCCTTCCTTCTTCAGAAGTGCCCTGCCTAGGTGCTCTGTTGCAGTAACAAGATGCGGAGAAACAGAAAACTGATGCTGGGATGGGCTCATTCCTAGAACTTGGCCTATAAGTGCGGGGTCAGGTCTCCAGCAGAGGACCGGAGAGTTTGGAGGATCGGCTGGGAAAGGCCTGGCCTTCGGGGAAGGCTGTCCCCGGTGATTCTGGTGAGGGCAGTTTGGACAGGGGATGGGAAGAGCTAGGACCAGCGAGGCGGCGTCGGGGCGGGCTGAGGGTGAGGCGGTCGGGGCTGTGGTGGTAGAGGGACCGGCTGGAAGCTGGCTCCAGTCTCCCTGGGACTCCGCTGAGATGGTGGGCGTGTGGGGCCGTTCCTGACACCCGTCAGGCTGGGGAATGAGGGACTCGCTGTTGCTTTTGTGGTACTGGGCCAGGCCCCAAAATGACACCCCAGGCCTTTTGTCCTGGTTATTTTAGGGATAGGGTCTCCCTGCTTGTCCAGGCCGGTGTGGACTTCTCTCCTTCATTTGTGCTTCCTTGTGTTGCCGGGATGCCAGGTTCTCACCACCGCTCCCAGCCACTGCTTGAGGTGGAGTCTCACTTTTTGGTGGAGGGGGCGGGAGGTGGGGGAGGGAGGGGGTCAGGAGTCTCACGAGAGAGAGACCCAGGCTGGCCTCAAACTGATCCTCCTCAATAGCTAATAAGACAGGCTCCAGCCACCACCCCTGGTTAGTTTATCGGGTGAAAGACCTTTCACAGTGGTGAAGCCTTCAGGCCCAGCTTGGGCTTCTATGAAGTTTAACAGTGAGACTTGGAAGCAAAAGGAAACAGAGTGGAAAGATTGGGAAATTTTACAGTTTGGCCAAAAATAAGGGAGGAAAAACCCAAGTGCATACATGAAGCAGCCTAGAATCTGCCCACTACAGGTCAATGGGAAAGAGGGAAGGTCAGGAGCAGTGGGTCAGGAGCCGGAGCCCTGGTGGGGCACAGCAGTCTTCCCTGGGCATCAACCAATTGTTTTGAGCGTCTGCTTTCCAAACGGGAGCATGGACCAGGCCTGGCTTGGGTGTCTGGTTGCCAAGAGTCGCGCCACACACATGCAAGACCTCTGCAAACCCAGGAGATGGCCCTGGTATTCCATTCCAGTCTTTGTTTCTCATGTGCCAGTACTGAGGCTTGAACTCAAGGCCTGGCACTGGCCCTTGGGTTTTTGCTCAAGGCTGGCACTCTGCTACTTGAACTGCAGCTTCATTTTTGGCTTTTGGGTGGTTAATTGGAGACAAGAATCTCACAAACTGAAAGATTATTCGACTTGCCAGAGAACCATGCAGATATCCAGGTACAGAGAACAAAGAATGGTTTATTGTCAGGAAAGGGGACGGGAAGACCCCTTCTCATAAGGGAGGAATGAGAAGAAGCACCGGCTATTGTCTGGGGTGACCTATATACTTAGGAGGTTTAGGAGGGGCTAGAAGGGGCTAGTAGGCAGAGACCCTGGTATGGACGTGTGGGTTAAGGGCTTCATCATGGTGGACTAGGATTTATGGCTGCTGTTCAAGTAGTAGATAAGGGTCCTGCAGCTGCCCAGACCTGAGGTCACTCTAAGGGGCTCTTGTTGCCTTCCATGGTGGTAGCTGCCCCCAGAGAAGTGCCATCCCAAGGAACGGGGGTGGGGGGGAGGACGGGGGGGGGGGGGCTTGGTTGGAGGCTGATTATTTACTGCCTTTACTACAGGGGCCTAGTGCTTCCTGCGCGTGCCAAACTGTGGAGAAGGGAAGGAGTGGACTAAGCTATGGGAAGGGACTCATTTCGCTAACACAGATTCTCCAGCGCTAGCTGGCTTCAAACTTCAATTCTCATATCTCAGTCTCCTGAGTAGCTAGGATTAAAGTCGTGAACCACTAGTGCCTGGCTGTCTTGGACTTTTTATGGATTTTTATTTTGTCAGTTGTGAGGCTTGAACTCAGGGCCTGGGCCCTGTCCCTGAGCTCTTTTGCTCAAGGGTAGCTCTCTACCACTTGAAACCACAGCTCCACTTCTGATTTTTGAGTGGTTAATCAGAGATAAGAGCCAATGGACTTTCCTTCCCAGGCTGGTGTGGAACTGCAATCCTCAGATCTCAGCCTTCTGAATAGCTAGGATTACAGGTGTCAGTCACTGGTTCCCAGCTTAATTTTTTTTTTTTTCTTTCCATACTGGCCTTGGAGCTTGAATTCAGGGCCTAGGAGCTGTCCTGGCGCTATTTTTGCTCAAGGCTAGGGCTCTACCCTAGATTTGAGCCACAGCTCCACTTCCAGCTTTTTGGTGGTTCATTGGAGATAAGAGTCTCACAGACTTTTCTGCCTCGGCTGGCTTTAAACTGTGATCCTCAGACCTCAGCCTTCGGAATAGCGAGGGTGACAGGTGTGAAGGCTCCCGGCTCACAAAGAGTGTTTTTCAAAACCAGGGGGAAGCAAAGGAAGGAGTGATGATTGCCAAGAAGAACTGTACTCATTACCTGACTTAGGGAATTACAGCCCCTGTACGATGCCTTAATAATAATCATTTGTTTAAAAAAGAGGCCTCACGCAGCCTCTGCCCCTCCCCCTCCTCGCCCCCCCCCCCCCCCCCCCCCCGGCCATGTGTGACCACGGAGGCCCCACCAGGCAACAAGGCCCCATCCTGGAGCCATCACCAGACTTGGAGCCTGCAGGGACTGTGAGCCTGGAATTTGTGAGGATTCGATTCCTGCTTTTTTACAGACGGCGCACTCTGCGACAGTACCCGCAGACTCAGTGTCACTGTAGATCTTTTCTTTGCCACCAGCCTGTGAGTGTCCCCACGCATCCGGCTTTCCAGCGGCTTTCTGCCACAGGTGACATGGGCCGGCTCCCCTCCCTGCCTCCCGAGGAGTGGCGTGCTCCTCAGGGCCCGGTTACACCCATGGGTCCCTGCCCTCCCCACCACCCCCAGGGCACAGGCTGGCCCCGGTGTGCACCGGAGAAGCAAGTCAAAGGGGACGGGGCTCACTTGCACCCGACTTCCACTTCCCCCATCCCGGCTTGCCCGGCTGGAAGGCAGCCTCCACCCTCAGAGCAGCCCGGGGAGAGCTCTGGAGGCTGACAGCAGCCAGACGCCATCACCCACCAGAACTGAATCTGGCCACAGCCACAAGCCAGCACGGAGGTAGGCCCTGCCCAGTCATGCCTTCCCATGAGACCACAGGCCCAGACTGAGGGCAGCCTCCGGACAGACTCCGAGACAGAGGAGGAGGTCCTGCTCCGGCGTCTGCCCCCAAAACAGCCCAGTCACAGAGGCTACTGTGTGTGTGTGTGTGTGTGTGTGTGTGTGTGTGTCTGTCTGTCTGTCTGTCTGTCTGTCTGTCTGTCCTGGGGCTTGAACTCAGAGCTTGGGCATTGTCCTTGAGCTTTTTTGATCAAGGCTAGCACTCACCCACTGGAGCCACAGCTCCACCTCCAGGTTTTTGGCGGTTCATTGGAGATAAGAGTCTCATAGTAGCCAGGTGCTGGTGGCTCACGCCTTTAATCCTAGCTACTCAGGAGGTTGAGATCTGAGGATCACGGTTCAAAGCCAGCCTGGGCAGGAAACTCCATGAAACTCTTTTTTTGGGGGGGTCCAGTCGTGGGGCCTGAACTCTGGGCTTGGGCGCTGTCCCTCAGCTCTTCAGCTCAAGGCTAGCACTCTACCACTTGAGCCACAGCGCCACCTCCAGCTTTTTTCTTTTTGCTTATGTGGTGCTGAGGAATCGAACCCAGGGCCTCAGGCATGCAAGGCAAGCGCTCTACCACTGAGCCAATTTCCCAGCCCTCCATGAAACTCTTATCTCCAATAAACCACCAGAAAACCGGAAGTGGTGCTGTAGCTCAAGTGGTAGAGCACTAGCCTTTAGCTGAAGAGCGCAGAGACAGCCCTCAGGCCCAGAGTTCAAGCTCCACGACTGACAAACAAACAAGAGTCTCACAGACTTTCCTGCCCGCCTGTCTCCGAACCTCAATCCTCAGGTCTCAGTCTCCTGCATAGCTACAATCACAGGTGTGAGCCTGCCTGGCTTGACACTTGTTTTAACATGTTGAGACAACTAGATTCCCAAGAAATTGCAAAGAAATGTATAGGAAGGTGCTGCCTATTTTCCTCCACTCTTTCCCTAAGCTGAGCACCGAGGGCCTGCCCCCTGCTGTGAGCATGGCTTTGCGGGCTTCTGGAATTTGTGGTCAACACTAATTAGACTTAAAGACATGAATGATTATTAGCAGTATTAAGGACAGGCTGGGGCACAGCTCAAGTAGTAGCCAGTCAGCCCAGTGAGACCCGAGGAGCTCAGTAAGTCTATATGACTCACCTCAACGTTTGTGTAAAACTCAGGAATGCACAGCCTTAGTTAGTTGCTCCTAATGCTGGAGGATGGGCTCGGGGTTCGAATTTCCCATCAAGCACCCATACCTGACCTAAGAGCTCCTAGATGTCCCCGAGGGGACTGCTGAAAGTCTGAACCTCGTCCCAGCCTGGCTGGATTAGGCGGTGGGCAAGTTGAGCTCCCAGCTACGGAGATGAAGGGTGGGGGCACTGGTGAAGAGAAACCGGAGTTGTGGAAGTTGAGGTGAGGACCTGGGGAGCCGCGGACGGAGGCTGGGGACTGATGCTGCTTCTTACTGGGAGCAGAGCCGGCCCACCGCGTGATCGGTGCCTTCTGCCCTGCAAGGAAAATGACCAGGGCTCCCCTGAGGCAGATTCCAGGCGGTCACTGCTGGTCCCCTCTGCCCCAGCCCTGGGTGCTTCTAGATCAGTTAGCGAGCACACATTCCCACAGTGAGTGACAGGACGTGACTCACAGCGCCGAGAACCACTCTCTGATGTATACATAGGCCCAGTGGAGAAGAAGAGGAAGAGAAACTGGGTAAACGCATGAGAGTGGATACAGAGACGGGGGGGGGGGGGGGGGGGGTGAGGGGGGTGTATGAATTGAAGCAGGCCAAAATTATTGCAAAGAGGCCCAGATATGCATCTTGGATTGCAGCCCAGAGAATCCTAAAAGGGAGTTAATGAGGTGGCTGGTTAGTTGGTTGGTTTAGCTGGAACAGGTCATGTGGTGACCCCTTGTAACTGAATTAGGAATCCCAGGCCTGGGTTGGTGTAATGGAGGTGTGAGGGGGGACTGGAAGGCTCAGGGACTGGAATTCCAGGACCTGCTGACGCATTAGGACCTGCTTGCCCACGGTGAGGCTGGAGGAATGCATGACTGTGAGGGTGGGTGTGAGGGGAGCCCTGGCGCCTTAAACAAGGGCTCTCCGACCGTTCACCTCAGTGGCCCAAGTGGAAAATCTCACTGTAATGGCAAAAACTAGGCTGGGGGTGGGGCCATTCAAACAGCACAGGCCAGGGGGCTGTGGTGACAGCAGACAAGCCACCATCAGAACCTGTGTGTCCCCCGTGGCCCCCAGGCACTGGCCACCCGTGAAAGTCTGACACGCTCTGTGTAAGCACACAGCATCCAGGTCCGGTGAACAAAACTCTAACCTGAGCCTTAAAAACAGAACCCTGTGGCACATGCCTGTAAGTCTAGTTACTCAGGAAGTTGAGATCTGAGGACGGTGGCTTGAAGCCAGCCTGAGCAGGAAAGTCTGTGAGTGAGACTCTTTTTTTTTTTTTTTTTTGGTCGGTCGTGGGGCCTGAACTCTGGGTCTGGGCGCTGTCCCTCACCTCTTCAGCTCAAGGGCTAGCGCTCTACCAGTTGAGCCACAGCACCACTTCCGGCTTTTTTTTTTTCTGTTTATGAGGTGCTGAGGAATCGAACCCAGGGCCTCATACATGCAAGGCAAGCGCTCTACCACTGAGCCACCTTCCCAGCCCATGTGAGTGAGACTCTTATCTCCAATTAACCACCAAAAAGACAAGAGTGGAGCTTAGCTCAGGTGCTAGGGTGCTAGCCTTGAGTGAAGAAGCTCAGGGACAGCGCCCTGGCCTTGAGTTCAAGATCCAAGACCTGAAAAAAAAAAAAAAAATCACAGGTCAGTTGACTCCCAGACCATGAATGAAGGGGAGGCCAAATCCACCCCAGGAAGAACCCTAGAGCAACTCCTAAAACACATGCCGTTAAGCCCCACCCTCTCCCCACAGGGACACAGGACCTCGGACCAGGGAAGCCATCTGCACTGCACAGGGGAACAACGAGATGAGCAGACCAAGGTCTCTGGACGCTGGCTCTGTTTGCTCGTTCATTTTCTTTCTTTTCTTTTTTTTTGTCAGTCGTGGGACTTGAACGGGCTTGGGCACCGTCCCTGAGCTCTTCAGCTCAAGGCGAGCGCTCTACCACTGGGCCACCTTTCCAGGCCTGCTTATTTGTTTTGAAGATTCGCTGGAGCACATTTTACTTGTGGGCAGTGTCTAGGATTGTTACAAGGCCGCAGGCCCTGGTCTGCATCCTCTTTTTGTTTTTAACGTAGTTGTTTTGGAGGTGATGCACAGAGGGGTTATGGTGGCTACATCAGTTCATGTCGCCCCTTCCCTCACACTTGTTTGTGTCTTTTTGTAACTGTATTTTTTTCCTCAAATGATCCTTGTTTAATTTTGTTTATTAATATATTTCTCTCTTTTTATCTTTTCTCTTTTTTTTTTTGGTACTGGGGCTTGAAGCCAGGAGCTTGCACTTGCTAGGAAAATGCTTTGCCACAAAGCTGCATCCCAGCCCTGGGTACTGTCTCTGAAATGACATGGACTACTGGAGTCCCAGGTCTTCCAGCAGACCCTGGTCCGAGTGTGGTGGGGCTAGAGGCCCGCGGGGCCTCGGCTCTGATCAGGCTCATGGCAGTGCCGGTGGGTCCTGCAACTGGTGCCGTAGTTACAGCCCGTTCTGGAATGGATCATCTAACAGGTGCAGCGAGGGCTGTTCCCACCACCCCCTCCCAGGCTGGTACCCCTCAAAAGCCTTTAGCTGCCGGGCGCCGGTGGCTCACGCCTGTCATCCTAGTTACTCAGGAGGCTGAGATCTGAGGATCACGGTTCAAAGACAGCCCAGGGCAGGAAAGTCCGTGAGACCACCAGAAAACAGAAGTGGTGCTGTGGCTCAAGCGGTAGAGCACTAGCCTTGAGCTGAAGAGCTGAGGGACAGCACCTAGGCCCAGAGTTCAAGCCCCATGACCAAAAAAAAAAAACAACGAAACAAAAAAAGTGTCTAGCTTTGGGTGGGGCCTAGAAGCAAAGGGGGCTCAGTACAGGTAGGGGGGAGGCTCTGCCCCTCAGCCGCCCCGCAGCCCCACCTGCTGAGAGGTGAGAGGAGAGGGAAGGGGAGGGGAGCTGCGAGGGTACCAGGCCCCACAGACGAATCACAGAGGGGCCTGGAGGATGGTGGAGGAAGAGCCTCGGCTGCCGATAACCTCCTCCCCATGGAGCATCATCCCTGGCCGCTTCTGGGCCTCCACAGAAACTGAGTCACCTGGTGGGCTAAGCTGAGCTGCTGCCAGGCGCCAGGCGCACAGCTGCAGGCCACCACCAGAGGGGGGCGGGATGCCGGCCTGCATGGGACAGGCTAGCACCACGGAGGCCCGGCCTGATGCTCCAGGCTGCACGGCCTTCCTCCCAGCATGCACTGTGACCCCATGAGGGTCCCTGTGGCCAGCGGTTTTGCCAGAGGGTCCAGACTTGGCAGGAACGTAACTGGGACACTGGGATAAGGAAGTGTGGGGAAGAGCTATACGACTAATCTGTCTGCGTGGGTGAAGAACATGGCGATGTCTGTGCCCTGTGCGAATGCACGGCAGGTCAACCTCAGCCCAGGCAGCCAGAACTTCCCTTTCTGTGGAGGAGGCCAGCCTGCTTCCCAGTCTCACAGTCAGCGCCCAATGGGCCCATCATCAAAGTGGCCATGGAGCCCGGGATGAGGAGAGGCAGGACCCCACCCCCAGCATGGCGTCATTCCCCAGGCCAGCGCCCCACGTCCACCCAGAGGGATAGGCTGGACCAGTCTCCTTCCCTGCACACAGTGATTTCCCCACAGCTATCAGGTGCTTCACACGTGCCCTAATCTGCCCGAGCTGCTATAATAAAACAGCTCGGGCTGCTAACTTACATATGAGAAAAAGCTGTCGTATTTCTGGAGGAGAGGAGGTCTGAAAGCAAGAAGCCCGTGATCAAAGTCAGCCTCCTAGGTGGTGCCTCCCTGTATCCTCCCAGGAGGCCCGCAGGGCTGTGGTCCCCCACGGCTGGGCCTGGCCTGGCCGCCGGCCAGACACCCCTCCACTACCACCACACGGCAGGGGGAGGAGGGGCATGCCTTTAACACAGGCGCTCTGGGGAGACAGAGACACAAGTATTCAGAGCACAGCCATGCTGTGCTTCTGCCGTGAACCGACTTCTCAGAAGAGGAAGCACTCGGTGAGCCATGTGGGTGGAATGTGCTAGACCTTTCTGTCCTCACGGTGCTGAAGCAGCTGGCTCCACGTACAGCAGAAGGACCCCTCTGGAAGACGGGCTCAGCAGGGCCAGCTGGGCTCCAGCCTCAAGGTGACAGGCTCCAAATGAGTCCAGGAACAGGGGTGGAGGGAGCGGCCCCCTCAACTTTACCTCTACTGACTCACGGGCGAAGTTTTGTCCCCTGATCCCACAGCCCTAAGCGATGCTGCCCAGAGCTCTTGCTTCCAGAAGAGCGGAGGTGACTCACGCCCTAGCTACTCAAGAGGCTGAGATCTAAGGATCACAGTTCAAAGCCAGCTCTGCCAGAAAAGTCTGAGATTCTTATCTCCAATTAACCACCAAGAAGGAGAAAGTGGATCTGCGGCTCAAGTGAGCTCTAACCTTGAGTGAAAAAGCTCAGGGACAGCTCTGAGTTCAATCCCTAGGGTTGGCACACACACAAAAAAAAAAGGTGCAGGAAAAGAAGGAAGGAGGAGAAAGGAGGAGGAGGAGGAGGAGGAAGCAGCCACTGGGCACTGGTGGCTCTCACCCTAGCTACTCAGGAGTCTGAGATCTGAAGATTGCAGTTTGAAGCCAGCCAGGGTGGAAAAGTTATTTCTAATAAACTACCCCAAAATCCATAAATGGAACTGTGGCTCAAGTGGTAGAGGACCAGCCTTGAGCAAAAGAAGCTCGGGGACACAGCCCAGGCCCTGAGTTCAAGCCCCAGGATCAGCACACACAAAAAAAAGGAAGAAGAAAGTTTGTGCCTATGGGTATATTGTGGAAGATGTATCTGCTTCCTTCCTTTACCCAGAAGTAAGAGGTATTGTTTCTTTCACCATGTAGGCGTGAACTGACAGCACTGCCTTTGTGCTAGGGGAGGAGCAAATGCCACTACCCTTTCTGATCTGGAAAGTCTGGTGTGCACAGGGCACAGGCATTGTCACCATCCTGCTGTCCTGTGATGGTTAGATTTTGGTGTCTACCTGATTAGGCTAAGAATGCCCAGATAGCTTACTCTTACTCCTCTTACTCCTGAGTGGATGTGGGTCTGTGGGGGTGTTGATAGAAAAGAGGGGCAGAGGAAAGGTGTCTTGCCTCTCTGGCTCTCTGTCCCTCTCTCTGTCTCTCTGTCTGTCTCTGTCTCTGTCTCTTACACACACACGGACTTCTGTCGAGGGACATGAGTCCTCCAGGCTGTCTGGCCTTTGGCCCCTGGAGTGTACACTGGTGGCCTCCACCGCCCCCTCAGGCCTTTAGCCTTGGACGGTGACTCCATCCGCTCCCCTGGTCCGGAGGCCTTTGAACTGGGTCTGCATCTGGCTAGGAGCTCTCCTGATTTTCCAGCTCACACACGGCCTTTCTTGGAACTTCTCCACAATCACATGTTCTAGTCCCTTGGTAAATCTCCTGTTTCTTTCTTTACCTTGGCAGCAGGGTACTCTCTGTACAGCCCTGGCCCTCTGGCCGGACCAGGGCTCTGGACAGCAAGGGGCCTGGGCTCCATACTGGGGAAGCCCAGGAAATGAACACCCTCATTCCAAAAGAGCCTCGCTCCAGCTCTCCCTCCTTCCGGGCCACCCAAGAATCAGCCACGGAGGGAGTAAAAGGTCTGCCCTGGCTGGGAAGGTGGCTCCGTGGCAGAGTGCTTGCCTGGCATGCATGAAGCCCTGGGTTCAATTCCTCAGCACTACCTACACAGAAAAAGCTGGAAGTGGCGCTGTGGCTCAGGTGGTAGAGTGCTAGCCTTGAGCTGAAGAAGCTCAGGACAGTGCCCAGGCCCTGAGTTCAAGCCCGAGGCGTGTCCTTCACTCCAATTCCTGGCATCTCTAAGGGGCTGCCTCAGCCCCAGAAATAACCCAGGAGAGCGGAAGCCATCTTGAGGGGGCAGCTGCGCTCCGCAGGTGTCCCCTGCTCCTCCCTCTCCTGCAGCCCTATCCCCGGGAGGGGGGGGGGCAGGGGCACACTCCACAGGGTGCTGGGCCTGCTGACCCGCCAGCCGGGTCTTCCCACACGCCCTCTCCGCACAGCTGTGTCCACCTTCCCCTTTTTATCAGGCAGCTGTCACTCTGCCTCCCTCAGTTGATTAGATCTGCAACGCACTGGGGCACATGGGTCATGATCCATGGCTCCAGCGGCGTGAGGACTGCAGCTCGAATTCAACCAGCAGCTCCTGCCCAAGGAGCCCGGCCTGGGCCACGGCGGAGGGGTGCGGGGTCTGACCGCCAGTCATACGTGTGACATGGCCATTGGTAAAAGGAACAGTGGCTTATGTCTTCTCTCTCTCCTTCCTTTTTATTATTTTGTGTGTGTGCCAGTACCTGGGCTTGAATTCAGGACCTTGTGCTTTCACTTTAGCTTTTTTGATCAAGGCTGGCTTCATACCACAATCCTTAGATCTCAGCCTCCTGAGTAGCTGGGATGACAGGCGTGAGCCACGGTGCCCAGCTTGGTCCTGACTCTTCTGCAAGAAAGCTAGTCCCAACTCCAGGCTCTGCCTGCGCCTGTCCTGCAGCCCCCGCTCTCCCCACGCTCAGGGCCGGAGCCTCGGGGTGGCCCTGCTCCCCTCTCCTCTGCCCTTGGAGGTTCACACCCTCCTGCAGTGCCTGGGGTTCCCTCCTTCCCTCCCGGTCCCCAGGTGTCCCTGCGTGCTCAGTGAATAACTCCAGTGGTTTTTATCAAGGAAGCCGGGAAACTGGATTTGGGGGAGATGGGTCCAAGTCTTTTCAGACCTGAGTGAAAAAGCTAAAGGACAGCACCCTGAGTTCCAGGCTCAGTACTGCCCCAACCCCCCAAAAGAGCTGCAGGAAGCGAGGGGCAGCAGGAAGCTGGAGACTCTGGTCTTACCAGAAAGACGTTGGGACCAGCAGGTCTGCAGCTTCCTCTATCCCTGGTCCTTCCATATGCTTTCACAGAGAAGGTGCCAGAAGGAAGCCTTGAGTTAGAGACTGAGGCAGAATGCGCCCTGAATCCCCCCCTCAGGCAAGGCCCTGGGGTCTCAGAAGTGCTGGTGTCCCCAGGAGGCTGAGCCCACAGGACTGGTCCTGTCGTGGCTGACTTAGGGGACAGTGGGCCTCAGCCCTGAAGACTCTGCCAGGCTCTGGGGAGTGGGTGGCAGACAGAAGCAAGCCCTGGCCTGGGCGAACCCCTCCTCCGCAGGCTCCGGGCCTTCACCAGGCCCCTTCCCAGCTGTCCCTCTCCCTGTGCCCTGCTCCGGGCAGTGGCAGAGCCCCTTTCTCCAGTCCTGCTCGCTCCCTCTGCCTCCTCTCCCCCAGCGTGGCCTTCCTCAGCCTCAACTTCTCCGCCCAGCTCCATGGCAGGTCTTCTGAGCTGCCCCTGACCTGCCTGCCCATCATCCTCCATCCGTCCCAGTCCTTCCCGTCTCATTTGTAAGTGCTTCTCTTTTAATTATTTAGTATTGATCTGGAATCCAGAGCTGGGCTGGGCTGTAACATAATAGCCAGCAATATTGACGGCTATTCATTTTCCTCAGTCCTAAGAGCTGAGGCAGGCCCCCCCTCCCTGCCCACTGCTGGGTACAGGGGATGGTCAGCGCCCCCCCTTCTCCCCTGGGGCACACACCCCTCCTCTGGGGCACACTAACCCTGTGAGGACACCCACCCCCGTGGGGACACCCCTCCCCGTGGTGGTGCTGCTCCCAAGCCTGACCAGGTTCTGACTGGTTCCTAGGAACTCCCAGGAGGCTATCCATCTCGCAGCAGGAAGAAACAACTTTCGGGAACCTTCTCCTGCTCTGTCTGCCAGCCCCTTCCCCCATCATTCCTTGTCTTAAGCAAGCTTCCTGGCTAGCTTCCGGTTCTCTAAAGACCACCCCGCCTCCCCCTAGTCCCTGCTCTGTCCGGTGGGCCAGCCTCCTCCCTGGTGGGCTGAGTGATGTCTCCAGCTGTGGGGAGTTCCGCCTGGGGGGCGGGCAGCGCGCCACCACCCACCTTTCTTTCCCTGAGACTAATCACAAATCCACATCTCAGCCAGCTGTCCGGTCCAGCTGCCTCTGGGTGGCCCTGGGCACATGGTGTGGTCAGACAATGTGGTCAAGAATTGTTACAAGCTGGGCACAGGTGGCGCTCACCTGTCATCCCAGCTCCTTAGGAGGCTGAGATCTGAGGATCAAGGTTTAAACCAGCCCAGGCTGGAAAGTCCCTGAGATTCTGTTCTCCAATGAACCACCAGAAAACCGGAAGTGGTGCTGTGGCTTAGAGTGGTAGAGTACTCGCCTTGAGCAGTGAAGGGCAGGCAGGGCACAAGGTCTTGAGGTCAAGCCTCTACACTGGAAAGCTTCCCCGGAGCCCAGGCAGAGGCCCTGGCCAAGCGTGATGGTCCAGGAGGAGGCCCGGGGCCTGGTCCAGGACAGCTCCCCACTTTCCTCAGGGAACCAGGTCTAAACCGGCCACTGTCCCCAGCACTGACCCAGGGCTGCTGGGTGGACACAGTGAGGACATCACCAGGTCCTGGCTCAGAAAGACAGTCTGCCGGGCAGCTCACCCCACAAGCTGCGGCCCCACCCCGACCGGACATACCTGACCCTCCCTCCTGGGTCACCCCCTCCAGCAGGCCAGGATTTCCGGATTCGTTGGCCTGCCAGGGGTCTTGAGGCAGAAACAAGTCAACTCTCCCTCCCCAGATGTCTGCGGGGCTGCACCCTAGGGGCAAGTTCTGCCCTCTGCTCTCATCAAGATCATGGTCAGACCTTGGGGCAGCCAGGCTCTGTTCCACAGCTGCTGAGCCCCTCCAACCCCCCCACCCCGCGTGCCCCACCACCTGGGCTGGGGGTGGGGGGCTGATGCAGTCCCAAGAACCTGCAGACTCTTCCTGCCCCCACAAACTGAGTTCACCCACAGTCCAGTACCTGGGGATGCAGTGCAGTGCCAGCCCTGACCCCTCAACCCCCTGAGCAGAGCCCATACCATGGCTTCAAGCTTCCCCCTTGGCCCTCAGGGTATGGGGGCCACGGAGACATCACCACAGGTTGAGTCCTGGAAGCGGGGCGGCCCACCCCTGCCCCCAGGCCTGCCTGTCCCCAGGTCTGGCCACAGGGTGCTCTGGCCTGGTCCCGGGTGGCAGCCACATGGACCTCCCTTCCTCCCCACCCAGCCCATTCTCAGCCTCTAACCAAGACAGGACGCCCAATGGCTGCTGCCGGGTCCCCGGCACAAAGCCTCCACCCCACCCAGCCCTGCCCCTCCTTCCCCTGCTTGCCTGCCTGAAGCCCTGGGCTTGGAAAGGACCTCTTGTGCCCTGAACGTAGGCCTCAGGGCATGCACAGACCCCACGGCCCAGCAGGTGCCACCTCCTAATTTCCTGACCTGCCTGCCTGCTTTCTGCCTGCCCCTCCAGCCCAGAAGCTCCACCAGAGCCAATCGGAGCCAGCCAATCGGAGCTCTCCAAGACACCGACATCCCACCCCCAGCATCCTAGGTGCCCTGGTGTTTGGGGGAATTTCTTTTTTTTATTTACCTTTTGTTTTTTTAAATGCAAGTCCTGGGGCTTGAACTCGGGGGCCTAGGTGCTGTTCCTAAGCTTTTTTGCTCAAGGATGGTGCTCTACTCACTTGGCACACCGTTCCACTTCCAAATTGTTTCCACGTTAATTGGAGCTGAGTCTCAAGGACTTTCCTGCCCTGGCTGGGTCTGAACCACAATCCTCCAATCTCAGCTTCCTGAGTAGCTAGGATTACAGGTGTGAGCCACCTGTCCTGGGACTTGAACTCAGGGCCCGGCACTGTCCCTGAGCTTCTTTTGCTCAAGGCTAGCACCCTACCACTTGAGCCACCACACTACTTCCAGCTTTTTCTGTGTATACTGGTACTGAGGAGTTGAACCCAGGGCTTCATGCATTCTAGGCAAACACTCTACCGCTAAGCCACATTTCCCAGCCTCTGGCAAGATTTATACTGAGATACGATTCCTATGCCATGGAATTTACCCACCTAACACATGTTGTCCAGTGCTTTTAGTAGAGCTGTGCAGCTAATATTACAGCATTGTCACCCCAGACAGATTCCTCCCCACACCCTGATAACCATTAGTATCCACTCTCTACACCTCCATTCCCCACCCCTCAAAGCCTCCGTAACTCCTTATCGACTGACCTCTGACTATGAACTAGTCCACTTTGAGCACTCTCACATGTGGAAACGGGACACCTGTGGTCTTTTTCATTCGTCATGACAGTTTCAAAGCTAGACAGTTTCAAGGCTCACTGAAGCCGCACTGGTGTCAGTTTCCTTCCTTTCTAACCGCTGAATACTGAATACTATAACCGCTGCATGAATGTACATATTATGTTTCTCTTCAGTTGATGGACATCTCAGTCTTCCCACTTTTTTGCTGTGGTAACAAATGTTACCATTGATGTATATGTGTGCATTTGGGGATGGATGTGCGCCTCCATTGCTCTCGCATACACACACACAGACACACACGCACACACACAGGTGTGGGCATATAAGTACGTAAATATACAGATTAAATTCCTCAGTTATAATCAACTCCGGAGTCAAATTCAAGTTGTTGGGGTGTTTTCCGCCTAGGTTTCAGAGGTTTATGATTTGGGGGTGATCACAAACACACAGCCCCTCAGCAACTGTGGCTGGGCCCTGTGCTTCCACCGTTTACTCACAGAAGCCCCCATGGAATTCTGGCCAACTTCCACACCTATCTGCTCTGGTCACTTGGGGTTGTCAAACTCTGGCCCTCCAGCCTCCTCCTTACAGGGTACAGAGGAGCTCATGGAATGGCACTGGGCTTGCTTTGGCTGGATTCGTGTGGTGTGACTCATGTGGAAATTCTGCTTTCACTTTATGGTTAACTATTCCCATGCTCTGACTCTCTCTTGGTTTGGGTATGTTTTTATTCAAAAGCCTAGGGACAAATTCTCTCCATCCTGTTCAACAGACTCCACTCTCCTAGGAGTGAAATCTGGGCTTCCACAGTCACTGTCTTTAGCTTGGTGAGGAATAACCGTCTTTTCCTATAGGATGGCACCGGAGCCCATTATAATCCCAGAAGATTGAATGATCCCGCCTCTCCAGGCGGCTGTCTGTCCAGACAGTGGCCCTCCATCCTAGCTTAGACTCACTGGAGGGCTAGGATTTGATTTCCCCAGTGACCAGAGTTGTGGAATATCTTTTCTGTGAGCGGATTGGCCATTTGCATATCTTCTTTAGAGCTATATCCATCAAAATTCTTTGTCCTTCCTTTTTTTTTTTCAGTACTGGGATTTGGACTCTGAGACCTGAAGCTTGAGACCTGAAGCTTGGGCTCAGTCACTTTTGGCTTTAGTTCTTTTTTTTTTTTAAAGATAAGGCCACACTTTTTTGCCCAGGGCTAAATAGTTGAGATTGTCTTTTTGTCTGGGCTGACCTGGAACCTCAATCTTATCTTGGTTTAGCAAATTGATGAGATTACAAGCCCGATAATCATGCTCAATTCCCTTGCCCAGTTTCAAAGTTGGGCTATCTTTTCCTTTGTCAGTTAAGTGTAGCAGTTCTTGGCACGTTCTGGATCCTCCTCCCAGAGTCAGAAATATAATTCGCAAACATTTCCTCCCATTTTGTGGGTTGTCCTTTGACACACAACAGTTCTCAATTCTGGCCAAGTCCAGTAGTTCTGGTTCTTTTTCTTTTGTTTTGCTATAATGGTGTAGATAGGAGACTACAGTTTAATACAAGTATATCAAGATCATTCCTATTGTTCTCTAAGAAGGTTAAGTTTTAGCTCTGACCTTTAGGTCTAATTTGTGCAAGTACGTAATGGTTCAGGGGCCTGACCTCAGGGCCTGGTTGGTATTGTACTATTTGAGCCACAGCTGCCCTTTTAGCATTTTGCAGTTCCATTGGAGATAAGAGTTTCTGAGACTTGCTGGGCTCGGGTGGGTGGGTCACTCCTATAATCCTAGCTACTCTGGAGGCTGAGATCTGAGGATGGAGGTTCAAAGCCAGACTTTCCGGGCAGGAAAGTCTGTGAGTTTGTGAGGAAAACTGGAAATGGCGCTGTGGCTTGAGGGGTAGAGCGCTCACTTAGAGCTGAAGAGTTCAGGGATAGCTGCCCAGGCCCAGAGTTCAAGCCCCACCACCACCAACAACAAAAAGTCTCACAGACGTTCCTGTCCAGGCTAGCTTCAAATAGAGATCCTCATAGTTCAGCCTCTTGAGTTACTAGGAGTACAGATGAGAGCCACTGAGCTCAGTGGTTCTCCCTTTATGAAGTACCCTCCCCTCAAGCAACCCAGCTCCAATTCCTCCATCTTGGAAAGTTTTCCACAGTGAATGGGAGACGGCAGCATTGCCCGGATTCTTCCTGTCCAGTATGGGTGTCTTTCAGTCTTCCTGTCTGAACACCCTGACCACAATCTCCAGCAGAGGTTTCCCCAGGAGACATGTAGAGACTGTGCACCCTCCTGTCACTCATGGCTGGGGAAAACTTGATCTCTAACCTCTGAATACATAGAGGGTCACGGGTGGGGGTGGGTGGTGGGTGGGAAGGTGCAGATTCCCTTCTGGTCCTCGGCTCTCTCTGAGATGCTCACATGACTTTGTTCCAAATTACTCTGATTTCTTGGATGCTAACCTCTCCAATAGGGTGTCACGTTTTTTCCCAGTTCCACCCTGGACAGAAATCCTCCCATTTATTCTTCCTATATAGCTGAGATGGCAGGCAGGCACCACCACACCCGGCTTTCCATTGGTTGACATGGGATCTTGTGAACTTTTTGCTTGGACTGGCCTCAAGCTCCATCTTCCTCATCTGTCTCCACAGAGTAGCTTTGATCACAAGCGTGAGCCAACACACATGAATCTCCTTCTCTCTCTTGTCGGTGCTGAGGACTGAATTTGGGGCTTCCACCTCGCAAGGCAGGCACTCTCCCACTGGAGCCATGCCTCCAGCCCCTTTTGGCACTGGTTATTCTCCATTCTTTCTACTCCGGCCTAGCTGGGCTGTAGTTCTCCCACGTGTGCTTCTTTGTGTCACAGGCGGTGGCAGCACTCGCTGGTGCGCTGTACACTCAGCCACTATATGAGATGGAGCCACTATATGAGACATCTATGTCTGGCTGGCCTCCAGCCTCTGCCTCCAAAATAGCCAGGATCACAGGCTTGAGCCACCACACTCTGCTCTGGCTTCTCTTTTTTTTTTTTTGTTTTTGTTTTTTTTTTGTCGGTCGTGGGGCTTGAACTCTGGGCGTGGGCGCTGTCCCTCAGCTCTTCAGCTCAAGGTGAGCACTCTACCACTTGAGCCACGGCGCCACTTTTAGTTTTCTGGTGGTTTATTGGAGATGAGGGTCTCACGGACTGTCCTGTCCAGGCTGGCTTTGAACCTCCATCCTCAGATCTCAGCCTCCTGATTAGCTAGGAGTACAGGCGCGAGCCACCGGCAGCGGCCGGCTCCTCTTTTTTAATATGCAACTGTCCTATCCCCTGACCTGCCCTTGGGCCTCTGGTGCGGTGCTGCCCTCCCCTTGGCCAGAGCCCTTGGTGGGGCAGCACCTCCCCAGCTGCTGGATCTATAGCAGGCAGAGGCTTCTCTGGCTCAAATGGGGTTCGCTGGAGATGGGGGCCTCGAGTCTCCCACATCTAGGCCCTGCTCCAAGTGTGTGAGCATATTACCCTGTGTCACTGGCGAGCAACACTGCCGCAGCTCTAGAGCAGATGGGGAAACTGAGGACCCAGCCCTCTGTCACCCAGAGGGGGGGACTGAGACACAGGGAGCTGTGCAGACCTGTGCTTCCCCGTCTTTCAAGACAGCCGACTGGACAGAAAAGCCTCCCATTCAGGCCACCACACCTCCTTGTCTCTTCCAGCTCACTCAGCAATGAAGCCGGCCAGAGAAGCCCCTGCTCGTACCCACGTCAGTCACCACGCAGAAGACCTCCTCTCTAGACTTGGGGCCAAATGCTTGCTACCCACCTCCAGAGCTTGCCACCTGCCACCTGCCCCAGGGTCTAGCCCTCATCCTGTCTCCATCTGCTGCTGGCCTGAGGGCTTTCTCTGGATCCTGCTAGCTCCAAAGGCTGCTCCTGGTGAACCCATACCTGGATCCATCCGTTCAAGACCCCACACTCCAGGAGTAGGCCTCTCCCCACCTGGTCAAGCGACCAGGCAATTCTCTCCTTCCTCAGCATTGACTGACCAGTGTGGGAAGATACCCCTGGTAGCCTTCGGAGCTCAAGGCCCTCAAGGGGAGGGGGAAGGGCTCCTGGCACACAGCAGGTGTCACTAAATGTCTTCCACATGACCTAGGAGGAGGACAGAACAAGCTGGCCCAGCCCGACCTGCTGTGGAACTCCTAGACCAAGGACACAGTCTGCATTCATTGCACACTTTGGGCAGGAAGTGTCCCCACCACCAGGCAGCAGGGAGCTGATGAGAACAGGTGTCCAGGATATCAGCGAAACATTTCCTCACTTGCTCCTTTAAATAAAAGCAAGAAGAGTCCTAACAGATTCCTCATGTGAAGACTGAATTTACTTTCATTCTGAGGTGGTTTCCACATGGATTAAATTGTGCATACACACACATACACATATATACGTGTGCACAAAGCCAAAACAAGTTAACTATCAAGAAAACCACATGGGTCAGGCTTTGGTGGGTCTCTCTTCCAATCCTAGCTACTTAGGAGGCTGAGAACTGAGGATCACAGTTTGAAACCACCCTGGGCAGGAAAGTCCATGAGATTCTCATCTCTAGTTAGCTGTCCAAAAAGCTGAAGTGGAGCTATGGCTCAAGTGTGAGAATGCTAGATTTGAGCAATAAAGCTTAGGGACAGTGCCCAGGCCCAGAGTTCAAGTCCCAGGACAGGTACCTCATCACCCCATCCCCCCCAAAAAAGAGCAAAGCAAAACAAACCACATATCCACCAGAGAATAGGTTCCAAAAAGAGCTGCTTTGTCCAATACACTGGCCATCCAGGGCCATTTACCTGTAGACTACACGGACATTCCTGAAAAGTTCACTTCCTCGCTGGGCCTTTTCCAGGTGTCAGAGCAAGTACCCTCCCCAGCTGCCCACGGGCTAGGGATCCAGAACGCCATGTCTGCGGTGAGCTGGGGATGGGGAGAGGCAGGGGGGTCTGGAGCCCCTCGGCGCTGCCCCCCGCTGATGACGAGCCCCCCCCCTCGGCCCCCAGTGTGTGGGGGTGAGACACCCAGAACTTTCCCTGTCACCTCCAGTGAATGACAGGCCGGGGAGTGTGCGCCCCGCATCCGGCCGGTGCCTGCGCTCAGGGAGGCCGGCGGACCCCACGCCCGCGGGAGGATGGGGGGAAAGGGGGGTCTGCGCCCCAGGACGCGGGGCGGACGCGGCGGACCCCACGCCCGCGGGAGGATGACGGGGTGGGGGGGCGGGGGGTTGGGGGAGGCTGCGCCCCAGGACCCCGGGCGGACGCGGCGGACCCCACGCCCGCGGGAGGATGACGGGGGGGGGGGGTGGCGGGGGGTTGGGGGGGGCGGGGGGTTGGGGGAGGCTGCGCCCCAGGACGCGGGGCGGACGCGGCGGACCCCACGCCCGCGGGAGGATGACGGGGGGGGGCGGGGGGTTGGGGGGGGCGGGGGGTTGGGGGAGGCCGCGCCCCAGGACGCCGGGCGGACGCGGTGTGCCGGGCTGCGCGGCGGGCAGGTGCTCGGGCCCGGAGAAGCCTCCCCGGCGCTGGTCCGGGTGACCTCCCCGAAGACGCGCGGGGACCCCTCCGCACTGGGGCCCGGGCCGGCGGCCAGGACCGCGGCGGCGCGCGTGGGAAGGGCGGGAGAGGCTCGGCTTCCAGGAGGGCTCCAGCGGTTCCGAGCCGCGGCCGCGGGACGGGCCCGGGGGCGCTCGGAGCCCCACGGAGGCTCGGGGTGGGCAGCGCGCGGGCCCCGCGCACCCCGCAGCCGCGAGCGCGGGGCCGTGGATCCTCGCCCCCGCCCCCTCGCCCCGGGCGGCGCATCCCGGGGACCCCGGCCCGGGCGGCCCCCGGCGGGAGGCGGGGCGGGGGCGGGGCCGGCCGCGGCCGCGGGCGGGGCCTTCCGGGGCGGGGCCTCGGCGGCCTATAAGTGGCGCGGCGCGGGGCGCGCGCCCGGCCGCAGAGCGAGCGCGCAGCAGCCGCGGAGCGACCCTCGCCCGAGCGCCAGGCCTCGCGCGCTTGCGTAGCCGCAGCCCGCTCGCCGCGCCGCCGCCCGGCCCCGCTCCGCCGCAGCCCGCGCCGCCATGGGGGTGGAGGGCTGTACCAAGTGCATCAAGTACCTGCTCTTCGTCTTCAATTTCGTCTTCTGGGTGAGCGGCGGGCGCGGGGCGGGGGCCGCGCGGACGACAACTTGCGGGGCCACCTGTGGGCGCGGGCCCGGGGCCGCCGCCCCCCTTCCCGGCGGCGGGGTCGAGGGGAGGGCCGGGCTCCGGGCCTCGGCGCGGCGCGGCCCTGCCCCGCGGCCCGGCCCCGCTACTCGCGGGTGACGACAGCCGGCCGCGGCCTCGCAGCCCGCGCCCCGCGGCGGCGATGGGGCGGGGCTCGCGATCCCCCCGCGGCGCCGAGCCTGGGCCGCCCGGACCACCCTGCGCCGCCCGCGGGGAGGGGGCCGGGCGGGGCGGGGCGCCCCGGAGCCCCGCCCCATGAGCTCATCCGGCCACCGCCCCTGCTGGGGGGGGCCGAGCCCCGGGGACGCCCGCCCCGTCGATCCCACCCCCCGGTCTGCCCGGCCTCGGTGGGGGCCGCGCGCGCCCCGGCCGCGGGGGGCCGAGCTCCCCTCCGCACCCACACACCTTCCAGCCCGGGGCTGGCTGCCGGGGCTCCGCGGCCCGGGAGGCCCGGGGAGGAGGCCCCACAGAGCCCCCAGCCGAGCCCAGCGCTGACTTTGAAGCGGGGTTTCCGCTCACGGGTAATCTAGGGTGCAAACTTGGTGTTGAGGAGGATCTCCTCGGAGGGTGATCTGAGTGGAGCAGTAATTCCCCCCCCCCCCCACCACCACCTAGGGTGCTGTCCGTTGCCTTTGGTTTCCATTTCCTGTGGGTGAAAGATTTGGAGAGGGGCGGAGACTGCCCAGCTCCCCTGGGATTGAGAGTGGTGTTGCTCCTCCCCCCCCCCCCCCCCGGGGGCAGGGCTGTTACCCATGGCCGGGCTCCCCTGGCTGCCTCTCCTCCCACGGGGAGCCGCCGGGCTGCATCCTGGCAGCCTTCCACTCCCAAGTTGAGGCCGGGAGGGTAAACTTTCAACGCGGGCCCTGGAGTGTGTGGGACTGGGGACATCTGTTTTCCATCTGGAGGCAGAGGATCCCAGGGCCGGTCTAGGGGCAGGGACATATTTGGGGTGGGGAGACTGGACAGAACTTCCCAAGCCAGGCTGTGCTTCCTGGCCTGCCACCCTGCCAGAGGGGGCCAGAGGGGCACAGGAGCACCGGGAGTCTGCTTCCAGCAGCGCTTGCCTGCCCTGGCCCAGGCTCATTCCAGTGCCCCTCTCCCAACCATGGGGAGCTGAGGCCAGGTAGGACTGCCTCCTTCTTTTGCCCTCTGAGCTGTGTCAGCCCTGGAGGCCCATCCACCTGCCCTAGCTGAGAGGGCCCCCAGGCCTCCTGGGAGTCAGGCCTGGGTGAGGCCGTTTCCCTGGCAGCTGGGGTGGGGCACAAGCCCTGGGGGCACTTCTTACTGAGGTCTCTGGTGGCCTCTCCCAGAGGTCGCCCTGTGCCGAGCTGTAAAAAACATATCTCTCCCTGCAAGTCTGCTCATTCCAGCTCTGCAGGGTGGTCAGGATACGGCGCAGAGCCAGGAACTGATGAGCACCGCCCTGGCAGAGGTGCCGCCCCTCCCCGTGGGCCTGTCCCTAGCTGAGAACACTGTGGTGCCGTAGAGTTGAGCCTCAGTGGAGCCCCACCCTACTATGCGGGTTCTTGGAGGCCCTCAGGGTCCCTGCCTCCTGGGGCCATGGGCAGATGAGCTAATGCGCCTGAGGGGGTACGAGGAGCTTGGCACAGGAAGCTCCAGGAAACGGATGTTGGGCACAATATCCAGAGGGATCTCCGCCAAGGACAGCCGGGCTGTGTTGTGGGAAGCACTTGAGGAAGGGGCACAGGCTGAGAGTAAAAACAGGGTGCTGTGAATGTCTGGATGGCACTTTTGGAAAGTTTGTAGAGAAAAATAGCTTTGATTGGTGTGGGCACCAGCCTGCTTCTCGGAGGAGGAGGAGGAGGAGGAGCACCTGTTCTTACCTGGACAGTAGCAGGAACACTCCCTTCAGCTGCCTGCATTCTGTGCTGTGCCCTGAGGCCTTGGGCAACACGGTGCCCGGGGCCTGCTCTGCCCAGAGCCTGCCTGCTGCTTTGGGCCAGTAGATTGTCCTGAGCTCCCCAGCTGGGTGGACAGGAGGCAGAGCAGGAAGAGGAGCAGCAGGCCACAGAGTAGGATGGGTCTGTGAATTGGCAGAAGACCCTCATACTTGACACCACTGGGAGCAGCAAGGAAAGCAGCGCTCCCATGCCACGCCAGCCTGTGTCCTGGGCCAGGTGACGAGCCTGGGGCAGGGACCTCGTGTTCCTCACATGCAGAATGAGTGCGACCCTGGGCTCCTCCACAAGACCGGCCGGGGTCCTGGGAGAGTTGCTGCTCAGTCCCCATCCCAGAGAGGCCCGTGGCCCTGCTTGGTGTGGCTGGCGGCTGCCTTCTAGTGGCAAGGCAGCGGATCCAGCGCCAGGAGCCGAGGGGCAGCCCTCCTCCCTGGCAGTCAGTTCCCCGCTCTAGACAGCACATGACTGTCTTGTCACCTCCCAGTCTGCCTGCCTTCCTAAGAGGGGCTGGGGGTAGGGACTTCCTGCGCCTGGTTTCAGGGATGAGGGGACTTCCTCTGGTGCCCCAGGCTGTCTGAGTTTTGGCCCAGCTTTGAGTAAAAGACAGTTGGGACAGCCTAGGAAGAGGAAGTCTGTGGTTTGGCCTCAGTCAGGTGTCTGGGAAATGAGGGGCAAGGAGGTCCTGGACTCCAGGAATCCATAGCAGCTCCCAGTGAGCCCCCAATGTGTTCCAGGGCTTGCAAAGCCCCAGCCCCCCCATCCCAGCTCATCTCCAGAATGAGGTTCCCCCTAATCTGCTTCCAAGCTAGCCGAGGAGGCTCCTCCCTGCCAACCACCCAGCATCTGGAATCCAACTGAGGGGAGGGGCCTTGTCATGAAATAATAGAGTCCAGGCACCTGTGGGGAAGCTGCAGTCACCCCTGCACCCACGGGTCTGGGAGAAGGGCCCGTGGGGTGAATTGGAGGGTGCCATTGCCTGTCACTCTGTTGCTGACAGGAAGGCCAGACCAGACACGCATGCAGTGTGCTGGGCAGCTCCGGGGGACTGGCCTTGTTCTGGGGACTCCTCCAGAACCCGTCTCATCCAGGCTTAGTCTAGGAGCCTTTTCCTGCCCTGCAGGAGGTGCTGGCATATGCCAGGTTCCAGCCTGAGCCACTCTGTCTGGCCGGCAGTGGGTGAGGGACTGAGCCGCCTGGGACCCCTTGGGTCCTCCAGGTGGACCTGGCACCTGGCTGCTTTGCTGTTAATTTTTAATTTTTTGTGGTTTTTTTTTTTTTTGGTTGGTCATGGGGCTTGAACTCTGGGCTTGGGCTGCCCCTGCGCTCTTCAGCACTCTACTGTTTGAGTCACAGCACCACTTCCAGTTTTCGAGTAGTTTATTGGAGACAAGAGTCTCACGGACTTTCCTGCCCAGGCTAGCTTTGAACTGTGATCCTCAGATCTCAGCCTCCTGATGGCAGGTGTGAGCCACGGGCATCCGGCTTTTTTGGTTCTTAAGAAAGTGATTTACAGAAGGGTTACAGTTACATAAGTCAGGCGAAGAGTAAATTACTGTCTAGACCATGTCACCCTTTCCTCTCAATCTCCCAGTGTCCCCTTCTGTCCCAACCTACATGTTGTATGGTTCATCCTCAACATAGCATCTAGTGAGGACCAGTGCTGCATTTGTTTGCCTTTGTCCCTCTATTTCTTTTTGGGTCTGGTTGTGGGGCCTGAACTCTGGGCCTTGGAGCTGCCCTTAGCGCCACTTCCGGCTTTTTTTCTTTCCAGGGCCTCATGTATGCAAGGCAAGCACGCTCTACCACTGAGCCACCTTCCCAACCCCTGTCCCTCCATTTCTGTACCTGCTCACCTTCCCAAAGACAGATAAATGAACAAAACAAAAACTACAACAGAGAAAAACACTTCTCTTTCCCGTTTCCTGGAGCTCATTTCGGGTCTAGCTTTTTTTTATTTTTATTTTTTTCAGGCAGGAAAAGAAGTTTATTTACCGAACCACTGCCCCCACCATGCACGGTGGAGAAACATGGCTGAAAAGGAAAAGGAAAAGGGGGTGGGGGAGGAGAGGGCAAAAGGGGTTTTTTTTTTTTTTTTTTTGCGGGGAATCCTCGTAGTCGGTGGCTTGCTGAAGGGACTGCCCAGAGCTGGTCTGTTCTTGGTTCTCAGCCAGCACGTGGCCATCCCCAGATGGTCAAAGAGTGGAGTGGTCAGTGGGCCCCTGCCCTGCTAGCCAAGTGTGAGACCGGGAGGTCTGGTGAGCGCCTGGTACCACTAGGCACAAGAACGAGGGCCCTGCACTGCCGCCTGGCTGGGAGCTCGGAGCCTGAGCCGCCCAGTGGGACCCTAGGTGTGGGAGGTACAGTGTGTGAGAGGTAGAGCTGGTAAGCCTCCGGCCTGCCAGATCTCCTGGTGTGTGTGTGGGGGGGGGGGGCTGCCACCTATCACCGCTGCCCCTGGCTCTCTGTCCGAGGTGTGGCCCCTCCTGGGCTGTTGGGAAGTGTTTTCCTCTGCCCTCCCATCAAGGAGCTCCCAGCAGGGGTTCTGGGCTGCTGTCAGACCCCCCCCCATCAATCCCCCTGGGGCTCCCCCCTCCCCCTGGGACAGGTGACCCGTCCCAGGTGGGAGCAACTTTGCCACATGGGTGCTATAGTTGGTGACACCAGGCCTGCCGGGCTTCCCCCATTACCGCTGTCCCTGTCTCCTGTCGGCCGCCCTCAGTGCCAGGCTCCAGGCCAGCTTTGGGTGCCGGTTTGCACATGGGTTCACACGTCCACCCCTTAGGGCCATGGGACAGGGGCAGGCCTAGGGTCCGGCAGGCCTTCTTGCCTCTCCACCTGGGAACTAGGGTGGATATGCAGTCTGGCTCCCTGACTCACTTCCCAGTGCCCCCGGCAGCGGAGCTGTCTTCTGCAGCTTGTGCACATGTCCTGGCCCCCATGTCCCTGGCCTGCTGGTGGGGCCTGGGTCCTTACTGTGACACCTATTTATAACCACGGGGCCGGCGCTTCCTGAGGCAAAGGGCCTTGTGAGCAGTGCAGTGCTTCCTGGCGAGATGAAGATTCCTGCCCTTCCCTCCAACTTCCTTCCTGCCTGAGCGGTCTAGGGCTCTAGAGTGAGGCCAGGATGGGGTCCTGGGGTAGCAGCCCACCTCCTGGGAGGGCCTGAGAAGGGCTCTGTGTCCCTGGGGAGGATCTGACATTCCCAACCTCCACCCCAGTGCCAGGAGCTGTCCTTGTGTTGGGTGGGACATGGGGCGGTCAGCCTGCTAGGCCCCAAGCCCCTCCCTGCACTCTCCAGCCTTGTCACCCCCACTGTTCCCTTCAGCCCTTTGGCCTCCTCCCTAGCCAATGCAGGCATTCTGGGAAACTCCCTCCCTGCTTCTGCTCCTCAGTCCTTTGTGGTGCTTTTACAAGCTGGGCTCACCTCCCTGCCCACCCACCCAGGGCAGCAGCCAGTGAGCACAGACTGCAAGTCCCATCCCAGGCCCTTGGTCTTCCTCTCCCACACAACCTCCTCTGGAAAGGAAGGGCCTGGACCACTGACTGGGGAGTTGTCCTTGCTAACCACTGAAATGTGCTGCAGGCTTGGGGTGAGCCCTGCCCCTCCTGGTGGGTGGAGGGATGTCTGCTGAAGTGGAGAGACTTTGGGGAGCCCCACTCCCAGCTCATTCAGGGCGGGCAGCTGTGTTGGGCCCACTGACTTTCAGCTGCTTCTGGGACACAAGCTGTCTGGGCAGGGACCCGGGGTGCTCAGTGGCCCTCCCTCCCCCATGTTAGAATTGAGGTTACCTATGCTCAAGAAGGAGGAAGAAACAACATCTTTCATAGAGTTCTGAAAACTTTCTGTTCCTTTGTCTGAACGTGGGTAGGAGCCAGGACTTTGTACCTGGACGCTCCTCCCTCCTCACCCCCAGCAGGAGAATCTTGGGGTGCAGGGGTCTCTGAGGACATGAGGGTGGAGGGTTGTGTCCCACGGGCGAGCTCTGGGCAGTCTCATGACCTGCGTGGATGAATGAAGACATCTGGGGTTTGCTCTGTTTTATGAGCCCGCAGTGGCCACGCTGCTGTCAGGAGTGAGGTCTCTGGGCATCCTGGGTAGCATGGAAGTGGGAAGGGCCTGAGGTCTTCCAGCTACAGGACTAGCAGCTAGGGCTGTGGTCGCCCTTGACCTTCGTGCCTGGGTCCCTGCCAGCACTGCATTCTCCCCAGATAAAACTCTTCACAGTTACTGCAGTCCTTTCCTTTGGTGTCTTCCCAAGCCGAGGCCCCAGCCTGGCCAGTGCTGGCTGCATGTTGGGGTCCCACCCGGGAAAGGGCTAGGAGTAGGCGGACAGCTTCCTCCTGCCTCCAGTGCACGCCTCTGATGTGGGGAATTTCAATTAAACAGACTTATTTGCATGGCGTGGACACAGCAAAAATGTACGCTTAGAGCGCATATCTGAGTAAGTTTTGACACATTTATACCCTGTGAAACCATCACCACCCAGAGAGTGAGTGCACCCACCCTCCAAGTGTCCCGGGTGGGAGGGGCCTGGAGCTTGTGGAGATACCTCGCCTCCCTCCCAGACCAGCTGTGGGGCTGCCCTCCTCACTGGGCTGTTTGTCACTGAGCTGTCTCAAGGACATTTGCATTTCTACTGCTCCCGCGTCAATGGTGTCTGAGTTGCCCGCTCTTTTGTTCTTTACTCTTGTGATTTTCAGGGGTTTCCAGGCCACCCTGGGGTTCTCTCCTCTTCACTGGGAGGATTCTGGCCCCCAGGTGGGCTGCTAGGCCTGGCTGGGCCTGGTCAGCCACCCCACAGGATGTAGGGGCTGTTCCCAGTACCCAGCTCTGGGTGTGGGTAGCTGGGGGGGTGGGGCGGGGGAGGTGAGGGCCCCAGCTGCACGGGGTGCAAGGGGTGCAGAGTTTCCTTCGGTGCTTCAGCACCCTCTATCTGGGTTGAATGCCTGTCCTATCTGTTGCTCATCTTTTCAATAGTGTAGAGTTTTGGAAATTACTTGTTCTTGTTGTGTTGTTAATTGGAGATAAGAGTCTCATGGAGTTATCTGCCCTAGCTGGCTTTGAACCATGATCCTCAGATCTCAGCCCCCTGAGTAGCTAGGATGACAGGTGTGAGCGACAGGTACCCGGCTTCCATGTATGTTTTGACCACCTGTCCTTCGTTAGAAACTTGCCCATCTGGCTATGTATGTGTGTTGAGCACGTGTGCATGTGTGTGCATGTGTGAATGCGTGCATGTACACCTACGGGTATTATGAAGAGTAGGTTTATTTCCAGCCTCTTAGGAGGTTACAGTACTGCTTGTGTCAGTCCACTCTTCAGATATTTAGATGAGTATGTGAGGACTTCTGTGTCCTCACTGTTGCGGGTCCAGCTCAAGAGGTTCTTGCTGGGGGCCTGGCCTTGTCCTGGAGGGACTGTTCAGGGGCAGGAGAGATAGTGGTTGGTCCAGTGTCTGCCTTCCTGCATCCCCTCCATCGTTCTGGTTGTCCCTGGAACAGTGAGACACACCTCCCCCTCCCCTCTTCCCAGCTGCCCTGTCGTTCTGGTAGAAGGCAAGATAGGCCAGGTTCATAGGCCTGGGCTTGAAGGGCTGGGCCTTCCAGCCTCCCCAGGGCTAAACACAGACCCTCCCTGCCCTCTGAGGGTGGACAGGCGCATGAGTACAGGGAGCTGTCCTTTCTGTGGGCCTCCAGCATGAAGCAGGGCCAGCCTGTACACTGAGGGCTGCCCAGGGTCCAGGAGCCGTAGGCCTCATCCCTCCCCACACCGCGGTACCCAGTACCCGGCTGCCACTTACGTAAGAGCAGCCCCATCCCCAGACAACTGGGGTGAGGTCAGACCGGGCAGGGGAGGGAGGGGAGGCTGGCTCAGACCCATCGCTCTTCTGTGTCCTGGTCAGCCTGCCTGGGGTTCCCAGGGCTACTCTGAGTTGTCCTTGTTGACAACCCATTGGTGACAGTCAAGTATAAACCCCCAGTGCTCTTCCCCCACCCCCCACGTCAGTCCTGGGCTTGAACTCAGGGCCTGGGTGCTGTGCTGTCCCTAAGTGTTTTTTCTCTGGCCTCAGATGGCTGCTGCTTACGTTTCCCTGACCAGCAACCCTGTGTGGGTCTCTGTGTGGGCGTGCCGTTGCCCCCTGCACAGAACGGGGTGGGCTTTGCTCCTGGTAGCCTGGTAGCTCCTGGTAGTCCTCCTACCCAGCTGAAGCATGGTGTCCTTTGGCACCGGAGGCTGGAGGGAGGAAGAAGCCCTGAGAGCCTGGCCCTCCGTGGGGGTGGTATGGGGGAGGGCAGAGCTCAAGACCGAGGGAGCCAGGCAGTGGGCTCCGCTCGTTCGCAGGACCTTTGCCCTGTGTGGGGGCGGAACAGCGGGTCTGTGGGACCAGGTGCCCGTGGCACTGCCAGCAGCACTCTCTCTGCTCCTCCTGCCCACCCCTCCCCCTCCGTCATTGCTTGAGGACGTGGCCCTCCACTGTGACCTGGGGCCCAGAAAGGATCAATTGTTCTGCTCCCCGCCCCTCCTCGTGGTGCCCCGCCCCCCCTCCCCTGCGGGCTGCCCCAGAGAGGAACTGTGGGCCATGTTTAACTCCTGGGGCCTGGAGGGAAAGCAGGCAGAATCAAGGGGACCCATCCCCTCTGCCTTCTGTGCCCCAGAGGGCCCCCGCCCCCCCAGGGCCCATCCTCTTGGCTAATGATAACAATAGTCACTTATTTATTTTTTTTGCCAGTCCTGGGGCTTGAACTCAGGGTCTGGGCACTGTCCCAAAACTGCTTTTGCTTAAGGCTAGCACTCTATCACTGGAGTCACAGCACCATGTCCAGCCTTTTCTGTGTATGTGGTACTGAGGAATGGAACCCAGGGCCTCATGTATGCTAGGCCAGCGCTCTACCACTGAGCCACCTTCCCAGCCCACAGCGGTCACTTCTCTGCCAGATGATGAGCCACTGAGGGCCCCCTTCACCTTGAGCCTGTCTTGCGTCTGCCTTCTTGAGCAGAACCCCCTCCCAGTCCTGCTACCCCGCTATCTGGGAGCCTCTGTCATGAGGATGGCAGCTGCTGTTCTGTCTGTCCTTTAGCATTGGGGTGCCACCAGGCCCTGGGGCGTGGGTCAGATCACTTCTCTGGCAGACTTGACCTCCACACCATGAGAGTCCTGCACCCACCCCCAGTCTCCAAACAAGCTCTGGACTTGGTGTGAGGCACCAGGCCTGGGGGTGAGGGCTGGCCTTCCCTGGTGCCACACTTAGAAGACAAAGGCCGAGTCAGCTGAGAACTGGAGATGAATTATTTTGTATGTGTCCATGTGGTATTTGGCACACTTAGGACTGGGGAAGGCTCTTCCTTGTTCATCTGGAGTGCAGACTTAATGAGGTGTCCTGCACCTAATTTGGAACCACAAAGTCAGATGCATGGGCTTCTCAATGGTGACGCCAGTCTGCTCTTTCTCTAGCTGGCCGGAGGCGTGATTCTGGGCGTGGCCTTATGGCTGCGCCACGACCCACAGACCACCAGCCTGCTCTACCTGGAACTGGGAGACCGGCCAGCACCCAGTACCTTCTATGTGGGTGAGTGACTTGGGTGTGAGGGTGGATGGAGCCCAGAGCTGGGGGCTGCTGACCTGGTCATCCAGTAGGCAGGGACTGAGGCCCGGCAGGAGTGGGGAGTGGTCTCTAGGAGGAGTGGGGAGGGGGCGGTAGGCCCCGCATCTGGAGGAGGCAGGGTCTGAGGCCGGTGGATGGAGCATCCAAACTGGCTTGGAGTGCTAGGCTGGGGTTGAGCTGTGCTGAGCGGGCGGGTGGCTGGTGGAGACCCCACTGGAACAATAGGCCAGGCAGAATGGCAGCCGGACTGGAGCCTCTGGAGATCTTATTTTAACCTGGGTATTTCTGGGAAGGCTCCCTGGTGGGTGTGGCCGAATGCCTGGACCGAGGCTGAGGCGGCCCTCTCCCCCGCCCACGCGGCCGCCACACCTCGGCCTTATTAGGAGGCTGTGGCTGACCGAGCCTCCCTCATCCCCTGGTGGAGGCGGGGTGGAGGGCGGGACCTGGCATCCTGTAAGCTCTACAAGTGTTTGGAAGATGTCTGCCCTTTAAAGGAGGGGCCCCTGGCCCAGGGCTCCCCGCTGGGCCTGCTGTGGGTCCTCCATCCCCTGTGGCTCTGGAAGGGGCCTTCCTTTCCCCTCAGCTTGGGCTGCAGGCCTGGCTGCTGCGTGTGGGCTAGGAATGCCCGGTGCCGTCCTCCCTGTCTGGCTCAGGAGTTCCCCTGGACTGCCCTTCCTCTGGCCCTGGCCCTGCCTGTGGTCCTGGACAGAAAGCTGGAGACCCATGGCAGGACTGTAGGAGGAAGCCGCGCCCACCTTTAGGACTGGCAGGGTACTCCATACCAACACCCCCATCAACAGACCCGTTAGCTCTGCCTCAGCTCCCCAGAAGCAGGTGGGGGAGGGGGGAGGTAGGGCACCGCTGATCCAGAATCTGTCCTGGAGACCCCTTGGCTGGCCTTGTGCTCAGCAGCATTCAGGATTCAGAGGAATCTAGCAACCAGGGGCTTTCTCATAACTGCCAACACCTGAGCGGTGCCGTGGACCGGTGTCCGGGGAAGGCAGCCTCAGGCACCGCCCTCCTGTCCAGGCTGGGCGGCACTGGGTGGATTTTCAGGGCAGGGAGTTTGGCTACAGCCCCATGGCAAGAGCAGCTTCTAAGTCTCCTGTGGTGGGACAGGAGCAGGAGGCTCTCCACTCTTGGTGAGGCTGGCTGCAGGGGACAGGCTAGGTGAGGGCAGGGGTGACTGACTGGCCTCATGGAGGGCCACAGCTCCTTCGGGCTCCTTCCTGTGCCCTGTACACCCTTGGGGGGCGTGCTCTGTGGCCCCAGGGAGTGTGGCATTGGGAAGCTCTCTGGCGCCATGTTCTCGCGGGGGCTGCCTGGTTCTGGTACCAGCCAGGCCAGCTGCCTTTTCTCAGCGTGGGGACTGGGATGACCCCAGGTGTTGCCCCACTGGGCAGGGCCTGCCATCCCCGGCCTGGCACCAAGTCCCTGCCCGTCCTGAGTTGTCCTTCTGGATTGAGCTCCCTGTTGCTCCCGGGCTGGGCTGCAAGGAGCAGATGTGGTCCTGACAAAAGGCTCTTTGTCCAGTGCTGGGAAGAGGGCTGAGTTGGCCAACTCGCCCAGCACCCCGGGGAGCTGCGGAGAGATCTGGGCCTTGGAGGGGCTGAGGCGACCCTGGTTGGGTGCAGGCCTCTTGTGTCCAGGAGTGGAACCCTCGGGCCCCAGCATCACCTGACCCCAGGAGGCCGCCACCTCTGGAGGCTGAGCTTGTCAGGTTGGAGGGTCACCCGGCAGGTGTCCCTGGTGAGAGAGTTCCCTGGGTCAGCATGCTCAGTGCCTGCCAGAGAAGGCCAGGCCCCAGCCTAGTCCATTTCAGAACCTGGCAGGGATTCCAGCCCTGGCTCCCTCTCCCCTAGGCTGGCCAGGCAGAGGACAATGGGCCTGGCTTTGAGCGGGGAGGCTTGGGCTGCCCTGCCGCGTTGCCCTGGAGACTGGGAGGTGGGCTGGGCCTGCTGAGACCCTGTGGCCTTTCCCAAGGTTTGGGGGGCGGGGGGGGGGTGCTCCATGCAGGGACAGGGCCGGGCTAGACTGCCTGGGCTTGTGGTGCCCCCACCCTGCAGTGGCCCCATTCTTCCATAGGAGCCCCCTACCCTCAGGATGGAGCTTCATATCCAGCTGAGCCACAGGAACGGGTACAGCTGAACCTGGCTCCTACGGAGGGGCACACGGGGCAGGCTGCTGTGTGGTTCAGGGACGAGCCTGCCACCTCACTCCCCACACTGTGCAGTACACAGAGGCGGCGTGGCCCTTCCAGCCTCGGCACCATGGCCCAGGGGTTCGGTGTCCGCACGCTGGCTGTCTCTGGAGCTCGGTGGCTGCCCTCTCTGAGCATTTAGGCACTGCTCAATCCTAGCGCTGTTGTGGTACGGGGGACACTGAGGCACAGAGCTGAGCCTGTCTCATACCCCTCCTGCTCACGCCTGTCTCCCTCCACAGGCATCTACATCCTCATTGCTGTGGGGGCTGTGATGATGTTCGTGGGCTTCCTGGGCTGCTATGGCGCCATCCAGGAGTCCCAGTGCCTGCTGGGGACGGTAAGCTGTGTCCGGCCTGGGGAGGGGTCTCCAGCTGGCCCTGGAGGAAAGGGGTGGCCAGAGCAGGAACCAGCACAGACCCAGGGGCCGTGGTCCAGCTCACCAACCTCTGCTGCGGCCCTGCCTACCAGAGGCCAGCTGGCCACCTCAGCACCTTCTCTTTGGTTTTCCTATTTGGTTTGTAAATTAAGTCTTTGGTCTGTGGTTGGTATCTTGTGTGGCTCTCGAGGCTGAGTTCCAAAGAAGACTCTTCCCTTTCTTTACAAATAGCCACCGACACCATAAGTACTGAGTGGCACTTCAAGGTCATACCAGCTTCTGGTGGAAACAGCGGCACCCAGATGTGTTATCCAGGGCTGGCCAGCTTGGGGGTGGGGGTGGGGAGCCTGCCATTGTCCCCAGTGGGGAAGCAGGTATGCTCAGGTTCCCATCCTCCTGGGGAGCAGGGGAAAGGGCTAGGGAAGGTGGGTCACTGTTGGGGTTCACTGCTGCTGGTGCCTTCCAGAGAGCTGCAGCCCCAGGACTTGCCACCTGTAGGCTGTCTCCCCCTGCCCCAGGCCCTGTCCTGGCTCTGTTGGTCATATGGTCCTTTCCTGAGTAGAGGGCCCCTTGCTGTCCTGGGGCCCTGTCCACAGCCCTCCCCTCTGTGTCCCCAGTTCTTCACCTGCCTCGTGATCCTCTTTGCCTGTGAGGTGGCCGCTGGTATCTGGGGCTTTGTTAACAAAGACCAGGTAAGCCTGGAGCTCCAGGAAGCTGCATGGGTTGTGGGCAGTGAGTCAGCCCAGCCTAGGGTTTTCAGGGTGTGCTGGGGACCCTGTGGGGGAGGCAGCACTGGGCCAAGCACAGGGGAGGCTCTGTGCCCTTCTGGGGGGGATAGTCCCCGGCTGCACGCCACCACACTTCTCCCCAGATTGCCAAGGATGTGAAGCAGTTCTACGACCAGGCCCTGCAGCAGGCTGTGGTGGATGATGATGCCAATAATGCCAAGGCTGTGGTGAAGACTTTCCACGAGACGGTGCGGCTGGGCTGGGGGCTGCGGTTGGGGGTGCGGCCCCGGGCTCAGGCTGGGATTGGGGGTGTGGTCAGGCTGCAGTCCCTGAGGGGCGGGGGTTGGGGCATCACCTTTGTGGACAAGGCTTCTGCAGAGCAGTCCTCAGGAATAGAAGGGGACCTGGCCAGGTGATCTGGGTGACTCAGCTCCCCGGCTAGGGGCTCAGCAGGTGTCCCAGCAGCCTTGCCAGGCAGGGGGAGGAAGGGGGCTCCAGTCCATTTGGGGAGGCACTGTGGTATGTGTCCTCCACTTCTATCCTGTCCTCTGGAGCTCGGGCTATTCTTGCTATGTGCCAAGAGCTCACTTGCAGCTTCCTTTGATCTCCACAGCTCAACTGCTGTGGCTCAAGTACACTGACCACACTGACCACTTCGGTGCTGAGGAACAACCTGTGTCCCACGGGCAACAACTTCTTCACCAACATCATGGAGGTGCCTAGGGCCCAGTGGGGCGGGCAGCACTGGGCTGTGACAGGGCTGCTGTGCCCAGGGGGGCTGGGTGAGCAAAGCAGGGCCCACACCGCGAGTAGGGTGGCATCTCAGGTGGACTTTGGACTCGTTCCTGACTGCTGTGATGTTGGGGGCAGTCGCTCTTTGTGTCTGTCACACCAGCAACTCTAGGATGTACTGATGCCAGTGGTGGCCCAGGCTGCATATCTGGGACTCAGGTTTATTTATAAACGGGTAGAAGATAAGCCCTGGGCAGGGCCCAGCTGCTGCGGGCCCTGAAGCTGACCCAAGGGTTCCCCCTCCCCTGCCACCTACCCACCCACCCCCAGGGCGACTGCCACCGCAAGATTGACGAGCTCTTCTCGGGAAAGCTGTACCTCATCGGCATTGCCGCCATCGTTGTTGCTGTCATCATGGTAAGCTTGAGGTGCCCTGCCCCCAGGGGTTGCTCCTCCTCAGACCTGGAGTGCTGACCTCTGCTGCCTGCTCCCCACAGATCTTCGAGATGATCCTGAGCATGGTGCTGTGCTGTGGCATCCGGAATAGCTCTGTGTACTGAGACCCTGCGTGTCCGGTCACAGGGACCCTTGCAGTGCCACCAGAGTGACCGGAGGCTGCCTCGGCCATCACCACCTGTGTATATAACGTATCCGGTATTACTCTGCTACACTTAGCCTTCTCACTTTTGAGGTTTTGTTTTGTTCTGAACTCTCCTGTTAACTTTGGGGCTGACGTCACATGTAGGTGGCTGTGAGGGTAGAGCTAACCGGGGCCTTGGAGACTCTGCTTCAGGGCTCCTGGGGGCTCTGCCTGCTGAGCTAGGCCTATCAAGGCTGCTTGCCCAGAGGCTCCTGTGGCTGAGCTGGGGGCTGTGTGCACCCAATCTGCCCTTCCTGTGGGCTGCACAGCTCCCATCTTTTTAATCCTTGTCCCTTCCCCCCCCCCCCCCCCCCCATTTCGGAGCTGGGTCTGTGAGCACTCTTACATGCCTTCAATGTACTTGTCCTTTCTAACGCCTCACCTGCAACTGTAATTACATCTGAAAACAGTCACTTAATAAAGAAGGAAAAATCAGGCATGCTACTGGGACCACGTAAGACCTCTTCCTGTACCAGTGTCATCCAGGATCTTGAGGGAGCCCGGTGTGGGCATGGCTCAGCTTGGACTTTTGTCCAAGCAGAGCTGGCCCGGAGGGCCTGTGGGCCACAGTGACAGCTGGATCCCAGGGGAGCAGATGGTGACTGTCGTGTGCCGGTGTCCGGTTCGAAGTCCCTGCCCCGGTGTAAAAGCCTCATTCTCACTTCAGCTACTGGGATACACTGCTCGGAGACGGGCGGGGCGGCCAGGGAGCGCGGGGCGGGTCGCTGCGAGACCCCGCCTTCCTCCGGAGCCGAGGGACGGCGGCCCTGCCCCGCTAGAGGCGGCGACTCCAGGACTGGGAGGCCGGAGGGGGGCCGCAGTGCACCCCGAGGTTGCGCGCCCCGGACTCCGCACTTCCGCTCGGCCACGGAGCGGCGGGGCCTCGCCAGGGCGGGAGGGGGGGGTGGCTCGCGGGCCCGGCCGCCCCGCGGGCCCGGCCGCCGGCTCCGCCCCGCTCCGGCCGGGCCCGCCCTCCCCGCGCGCGCCTGGCTCTGTGGCCGCGGGCCGGGCCGGGCCGGGCCTCCGCTTCGGGGAGCTGCGGGCCACCTGCCGGGACGCCGTAACGGAGCGAGCGTGCCGGCTTCCGGCCGGGACCGGAAGTGCCAGGGACGTTCGCGCCCCGCCTGCGCGATGACGCGCTTCCTGCCCGTGGTGACGCTATCACGCGACTTCCGGCAGGCGGCGCTAGAGCCCCACAAGCCCGCGCCGCTGACGCCCTGGAGCTTTGTGGGAGAGCACCGTCCTGGTCCCGCCCCTTCCTCCAGTCCTACGTCAATTCCGGGCGCCCGGGGCGACAACGTTAGGCCGCGTGAGGCGGGCGCGCGCGTCGCGTGTCCCAGAATGCCTCGGGAGGCCTCTCGGCGCCTGATGGGAGGTGTAGTTTCTCGGGCGCCGGGGCCTCCGCGTGGGGCGCTCCGGGAACTCGGTTTCCCAGAGGGCCGAACGCGGGTGGGCGGGGGCCGCGGGGGGCGGCCGGGCCCGGCCCGGGGCGCCGGGCGGAGGAGGCGGGACCCCCGCGCGCGCCGCCGCGCGCTCACGCTGCCTTCTCTCGCCTCAGCGGCCCCGCGCGCCCGCCCCGCCCCGCCCGCCCCGCACGCCCCGCACGCCCCGCACGCCCCGCACGCCCCGCCCGCCCCGCACGCCGCCCGCCCCGCACGCCGCTCTTCCCCGCGCGCCGCCCGCCCCGCACGCCGCTCTTCCCCGCGCACCCCGGGCCGCCGCGCCCGCGGCCTCATGGCCGGCGCCTCCCCGGGCGAGGCCTCCCCGGGCCCGGACGACGACGCCCTGCCTTCGGACTCCGTGTCCCTCAGCGACTCGGACTCCGACGTCAGCCTTGTGGGAGACGCGGAGGTGGCCGCGCTGTCCCCGGAGGGCCCTCCCGGGGAGGCCCAGGAGGACTCGGGCACCGAAGAGCCCGCGGAGCCTCCGTCGCCCCCCGCGCCCGTGCGGCCCTTCCACCTGCGCGGCATGAGCTCCGGCTTCTCCGAGCGCAGCCACAGCATCTTCGACGGCCTGGAGGGGGCCGCCCGCGGGGCGCCTCCCCCCGCTCCCCAGACCAGCGCGGACCCCAGTGTGGACTTCAAGCAGCCCCTGGCGCCCCCCGGCCAGCCTCCGGCGAGGCCTCTCAGCAGAGGCCACGGGAGCCCCGGCGCCCCGAGGGCGCCCCCTATCCCGGACTATGTGGCACACCCCGAGCGCTGGACCAAGTACAGCCTGGAAGATGTGGCTGAGACGAGTGAGCTGGGCAATCGGACTGCCGCCCTGGCCTTCCTGGGCGCCCGGACCCAGGCGGCCCCCACAGACTTCCTGCCCTCCTTCAACCAGGACCCCTCCAGCAGCGGAGAGGGCAGGGTGGTCTTCACCAAGCCGGTTCGAGCCGAGAGGAAGAGGGTCCTGAGGAAGGAGGGCGTGCTGGGTGCGGGCAGCGAGGGTCCTGTGGAACTGGCCCACCTGGCAGAGCCCGGGCCTGAGGCCGAAGAGTGGACCAGCACCCAAGGGCTGCCAGAGGTAGGGGTGGCACCGGGGGATGCCCACGCGGGGTCCTCACCAGGCCCTCCCGGGGTGGCAGCTGTTGGCTTCCATGGCAGCAAGAAGCGGAGCCGGGAGCACTTCCGGAACAGGTGTGGAAGCCCTGAGGGCACAGGGGCTGGGGTGTGAGCCCGGCAGCGAGCCTGGCCACACTGCCGTCACCTGTGCTACCAGGTGCTGGCATGGCTGTGTGCACAGCCACCGCCACCGTGGGAGGGAGATCACCTCCTCAGGAAGGAGCGGGTAAGCTGTCGATAGGGGGCATCAGGCACCAGCAGTCCTGGTGAGGGCTCTGGGCCTGAAGTCGCTGAAGCCCTGCTGCTCCCTAGTGTCCCTGTCTGGGGTCAATAAAAGCTTTGGGTCTTTCTCAGGTTTTGTGTGTGGGTCTGTTTACCCTGGGGACTCTGTCTGCAGCCATCTTCCACAGGCGGTGCCTGCCTTATCCAGGCTCACTCATGACTCCGTCCCCACGTATAGCCCCTCACTGATGGGTCTGTGGGGACTGGCCTGTAGTTACACGGCTCCCAGTTTTGCCCTGTGTCCCTGGCGTCCTACCTGACCCCATTAGCCTTGGCTCCTGCAGACCCAGGCCTCAAAGGGAGGCTGGGCACATGGGGAGTCCTAGGGGTACATTACAGTACTTGGCCTGTGCACGGGGTGCTGCCGGTGCCATGGGCTGACAAGCTAGGACGTGGGGATTCAGGTTGGTAATCCTGGTGTGCAGGAAAGAAGACAGTACATGACGTGTGACTCACAACTGGGCCAGGTCTGCAGCCCTGGAAAAAGCAGGACCCATCTGGCTGGACCGTGAGCTTGGTGGGTAGTGAGCCCAGCAAGTGTGGCCCCTAATGTGCTAGGTCAGCAGCTGTCAGGGTCAGTGTGGTGTGGAAAACAAAGTGGAGCGCCAGTGCACACTGAGGCAAGGATGGAAGCTAATAGGCAGGGTGGACCCCTGGCCCTCCCTGTGGGAGCAGAGCTGGCCAGCTGGCTCGTGAGCGGCAAAAAGAACAAACCAGAACCACTAGAGTTTGAAACAATGGTGTCTTATGGGGCAGAGAGTGGAGCAGGCTCCCAAGCAGCCTCAGTCTGAACAGGAGCCGCCCTCTTCACCTTCCTGTCCAGTCCCACTTCAGGCTCGGCTCCAGATGGGGTCCGCCTGCCTGGGGAGCTGCCCCAACAGCACCGTGCTCCCCAGGCACAGGAGGGAGCCGGGAGAGGTGGGGGCCCAGGGGGAGGCCAGTGTGTCCCCAGAACAGCCAGTGTCAGTCATGCTGCGTCTGGCCCACCTCCGGGTGCTCCCTGCCTCCAGGACTCAGTCCTTGGCTAGCAGACGTCTGCAGGCTCCCACTACCTGGGCCTGTGGGAAGGAAGGGCTCCTCAGCTCCTCAGTGCCAGCCCCCTGGGGCCAAGGTGCAGTCCAGCAGGGCCAGGACCAGGTAGAGCCTCGGGAGTGGAAGGACACCAAGGCCTGGCCCCAGCTGGGCACCGGCACGCACCTTGGCAGGAGGCAGGGGCCAGCAGCGGGCACTTGGATCTGGCTTTCTGCCACAGACCAGTAGCCAGGGATAGAGGCCCCTGCCCCACAGATACTTACTCCAGTGGGCGCCGCCCTGGGCCAGCTTGTCCGCCATGGAAGACAGGAGCAGTGTGCAGTAATTGGCCTACAGGGGTCAGAGGAATGCTGTGGCCATGAGCCCCTCCCGTGGGATTCTCACCTACCCTCCTGCCTCGGCCCCCCTCCCTCTAGGCAGGTTTCCATGTGGTGGGTAAAAGTCTGTATGAGCGTCCTTGCTGGGAGGGCTTGCCCACAGGCACTGGCCCCTGCATCCCCTGGCCCTGTCCATGGCCCTCGGTGGCCGGCCAGCCCTTTGGTGTGGCTGGTGAGCATGGCACCATCAGGCCCTGTATCCCTGCAGGATGGCCTAGCTCAGGGAATCACCAACTTGCCTGTGACTCCAGAGATTGGATGCGCTTTTCTTGCTCTCTCAGCCCTCCAAGGTACTTGGCAACCAAGTCCACTCTGCGGAGAAACAGGGGGGAACCAGGGGGCTGGGCAGCCGTCTCCCCACGGGGTGCCACCCTCCCCCGCTGGCCCAGGCCTCTGGTCTCCACGTGCGCTGCTCGTATCCGCTTCCCCTGTTATCATGTGTGCCTGATTGAGGGCTGATGGCACCCAGGACTCAACGCAGCTGGTGTGAGGCTATAGACTAGCTTCGAGGGGGCTCATGCCTGCCTGGGGCACGCCACCCGAGGGGAGGGGGCACAGGCAGATGGGCCCCTGGAAGGAGGTCTGGGAGTGGGCGTCTTGGCATGTGGAGAGAAAGGAGGAGCCCATAGCCGGCAGAGTGCATGCTGCGTATCCCCAGCTTCGGGGCAGGTGAGGCCTTGGCCGAGCCTCACCCAAGAAGAGCCTGGGCTACTGGGCACGGTGGCCCAGCCATGGTGCGGCTCCACCCCTCGTTCAGCTTCAGTTTCCGCAGCTTGGACCCCTTCCTTGCCTGGCAGCTTGCCCTCCCCAACCTGTAAAAAGCGTTGGTGGTCCCTCCCAGCACCCTGCACCCCAAGACCAGCCAGCCCCATGGCTGCAGAGGAGCCAGGTTTACGCCGGCGCCCACCGCCTCCGCAGCATGGCTAATTCCGCATTTCTGGGCAGACCCATGTGCAGGGCCAGGCTGCCACACATCCAGGTGTGAGCCCCAAACACCTGCTCTCCACGCACAGGCGCACAGGCCTCCCTGGGGTACCTGCGGGCCGTCTTCCGGAGCAGCTCCCCCTCGCTGTCCCTCCTCCTTGTCTCCACCTTGCTCAGGAAGTTCTCCTTCTGAACTGCCTCCCAGGTAACAATCTTCTGGTCCAGGGGGTCAGGCAAGTCTCTCTCTGGGAGGGCAGGGGACAGAGGCAAGCCTCACTAGCGCTCACTGGGCCTGGGGTGTGGAAGCCAGGGCATAGCAGATAGGCATTGGCAGGGCTGCATGCAGGGGCCTCAGCAAGGACACACACTCCACCTGTGCCTGTCCGTTCTGGGCCTGGGTATTGGGCAGCCTGGCGGCCTCACCTAGGTGTTCCCGCTTGTGCTGGGCAGCCTTCCTGAAGACTCGCTTGAGCACCAGGCTCAAGTGGCTGAGGAGGATGAAGGGCGGGGCCAGGGCCGGGCGCCCATGGTACTCCACAATGAGATGGTAGCGCTGGAATTTCCAGAACATGTCCGCGTTGCCCTGCACCACCTGGAATGTGTAGCTGCGGGGTGTGCAACCAGGGTCACATCCCGCCGGCCTGCACCCCTGCAGCTGAGCCAGGGCCAGCCCGACCTGGGCAGTGGGAGCTGGGATTCCCAGGTGTGGATGCAGAAAGAGCCGGGGGGGGGGGGGGGGGGCAGGGCATGGTACCTGAACATGGCGATCAGCAGGTTCATGAGCAGCACGTTGGTGACCAGGAGGAAGGTGACGAGCAGTAGGATGACCAGCCAGTTTGCGTAGAGGTTGGGGCAGGAGGGCGAGTCTTCCTGCAGCAGGGGGTGGACTGAGCAGTTCACCCGGGCCTCTGAAAGGTGGTCAGGCGGGGAAGCCTGGCTCAGGCGGAGGCCTCCAGGGCACAGGTGCCGCACGCACCCCTCCTACACCCCAGTTTGCACTCCATCCTCTGAGTGCCGCAGCCACCTTGAAGCCCTAGCCCAGAAACCCAGAGGCAGCCCTGCGCCGGCCGGCATCTCCCATCTCTGCTGGACTTCCACCAGGGGTCTGGGGTCGTCCGTGAGGGAGGAAGGTAGGGATGGGAAGATCTGCTGTCGTTACAGGAATGAATTTCTCTACATTCCCTGCAGGCGTGGCTACAGCTTGTCCCCCCAGCCCAAGCTGGGGCGGGTCTGCAGTTTCCCAGGGCCCACAGTGGGCACCAAAGCCTGTGCGAAGTCACGGTGGCTTGAAGATACATCCTTTGGCAATGCAGCGTGGCCACCGGCAGGCTAGGCTCCGGCGTGCCCAAGGGGCCAGCCCACCACTCGGGGCCAGCCCTGCACCTATCTTCTCTGCACGGCTCACCCCTGGGCCTCACCCAACCCCAGATCTTAGGTCAGCTGGAAGGAGGAGCAGATGGAAGTCAGGTAAGCGCCCAGCCCCCATAGCGTGTCCCCACTCCCCCTGGAGGCCTGGTCTCACTCTCAGTCATCTGCTAACAACTGGGTTTTGATTTTTTTTTGCCGGCTATGGGGCTTGAACTCTGGGCCTGGGTGCTGTGCCTTTGCTCTTTAGCACAATGTTAGCCCTCTACCACTTGAGTGCCACTTCCAGTTTTCTGGTTGTTTATTGGAGATAAGAGTCTCACGGACTTTCCTGCCCAGGCTGGCTTTGAACTGCGATCCTCAGATCTCAGCCTCCTGAGTAGCAAGGATGACAGGCGTGAGCACTGGCACCCAGCTCTGCTGATAAATACTTATCACCTCTCCCTGACTGGCCTGGCCTCAGTAATGGCCGGGCTCAGGCCCCAATGGTCCATAATCCAGGGTGGTCCAATCCCTGGCCCCAGACCAAGAAAGTGACCCCTGTGCATACACCCCGCACCCCATCCCCTCAGGGCACCCCAGGAATTTGTATGGCACCATCTTGCCTGAAGAGCTGGGACTCTGGACATGGAAGGAACCCCAGCCACCCAGGGACCTGCACAGGACCCTGGCCGGCCGCAGGGGCCCCTCCCTGCACCCCTGTTCCCCATGAGGAAGCTCCCAGAGTCTACCAGCCCCTGCCAGGTACAGGATCCAGCTGAAGGACACCCCTGTCACTTGGGCTGTAGCCCTCCCCCTGGACACACACGCTGGGGTGGCCACCCGCAGAAGCCAAGGTGTGATCAAGAGTGGCGTCGAGCCCGACACCAGTGGCCCAGGCCTGAAATCCTAACCGCTCAGTGGGCTGAGATCTGAGGGTCAAGGTTCAAGGCCAGCCTGGGCAGGAAAGCCCATGAGACTGATTCATCTCCAATTAGCTAGAAAAGAAAGCCAGACGTGGAGCTGTGGCTCAAGTGCCAGGCTTGAATGAAAAAGCTAGGGGACAGTGTCCAGGCCCTGAATTCAAACCTCAGTACCAGCGTGTGTGTGTGGGTGTCTGTGTGTCTGTGTGTGCGCGCACGCGTGTGGCCTCTGGCAGGTGACAGGTAGCCTTTACCTGCAGGGTTGGTCTTATCACCAAACACCCCTCCACATTCCTGCCCATCCCACTGCCCCTCACAGACCACTCAAGGCTGGGCTGGCCCCATGGCCTTCCTAGGCAGGGTCCCTCCGTCCGCAGCCAGAGCGAGGCTGGGGGCTCAGTGTGGGGAGCAGATTCCAGCCCCCTCTCCCGATAAGGGCCTGACTGCAGGTGTGTGTGGCGGGGCCCTCCGGGGACGCACACACCCCGGGGCGGTAACGGGGACTCGGCCGGCCCGCACCGGGCACACACCGTCAATTTCGTCTAGCGGGATCTGCCCGAAGATCTGCAGGTAGGGCCGGTAGAGCACACGGCGGAAGATCCACTCGGGACGGCCGTCCTGGGGGTGCAGCAGCGCCTGGGTGGTGACGCCGTAGGCCACGAGCCACACGCTCAGGAAGAAGAGGAAGAAGAAGACGTCCTTCATCTGCAGGAGAGGGGTCAGCAGTGCCTCGGCAGGGAGAGCCCAGCACCCAGCGTGGGGTGGGGCGGAGGGTCACACCTGCCTGGAGCCCGGGGCTCACCATGCGCTCAACAATGATGATCTTGGGACCCAGCTGCTTGTGAATGGCGAAGATGTGGATGAGCCGAAGCGTGAAGACCATGAAATCAATGGCGAGGACCGTGCGGCCGGCCTCGAACACCGAGGGCAGCATCCTGCAGGGGGGTCAAAGGCACGTGCCGAGGGCACACCGGGATCTCGGTGGCCCCAGGAGCTGTGGGGTCTCCCGCACCAGACCTGCAGGTGACGCCAACGATGAACAGGAAGATGGCCACCATGTCACACTTGTTCCAGTTGTCCTCCATGTACAGAGTGAACTTCTTCACCAAGTGTGTGTCCTCGTCTGTGAAGAAACCCTGACCCGGGGGACAGGCTGTCACGGCTGCCCGGGCCCACCTGGCAGAGTGAGCCCGTCCCTGACCCGGGGGACAGGCTGTGACGGCTGCCCGGGCCCACCTGGCAGAGTGAGCCCGTCCCTGACCCGGGGGACAGGCTGTCACGGCTGCCCGGGCCCACCTGGCAGAGTGAGCCCGTCCCTGACCCGGGGGACAGGCTGTCACGGCTGCCTGGGCCCACCTGGCAGAGTGAGCCCGTCCCTGACCCGGGGGACAGGCTGTGACAGCTGCCCGGGTCCACCTGGCAGAGTGAGCCCGTCCCTGACCCGGGGGACAGGCTGTGACGGCTGCCCGGGCCCACCTGGCAGAGTGAGCCCGTCCCTGACCCGGGGGACAGGCTGTCACAGCTGCCTGGGCCCACCAGTGGCGTCTGTGAAGATCAATTCACCATTGCAAACAAGGCTCCCCCTTGGCCAGCACCGGGGCTGACTGAAACTATCTAAGGTTGCAGGCTGGCGTGCGCTGGGTACAGGTGCTCATGCCTGTCATCCCAGCTACTCAGAGCTGAAATCTGAGGATCCCAGGGTGGAGCCAGCCTGGGCAGACAGACCCCAAACCTGAGAGACTCTTACCTCCAATTATCCAGCAAGCAGCTAGAAGTGGAGCTGTGGCTCAAGTGGTAGAACAACTAGCCTTGAGCAAGAAAGCTTGGGGACCGCACCCAGGCCCTGAGTTCAAGCCCCATGACGGATATAAGTGAATAAAAGCGTGTTTTAAAGAGCAGAAGTGTGGCTCAGGTAGCTAGAACATTTACCTAGCATGTTCCAGGCCCTGAGTTCAAGCCTTATTACTGAAGGTACAAAACAAAGCAGACAGAAACAGTGAAGGTCAGTCTGGACCTGGGACCTGCCTAGGCTCAGATAATGATTCCTCCCTGTGAGACTCAGTTGGAGTTCTGACGAGGCCTTTCACTGAGCTCTTCAGCTCAAAGCGAGCACTCTACCACTTGAGCCACAGTGCCACTTCCAGTGTTCTGGGGGTTCACTGGAGATAAGAGTCTTCCGGGCTGGCTTTGAACTGTGATCCTCAGATCTCAGCCTCCTGAGTAGCTGGGATGACAGGCGTGAGCCACAGGCACCGGAGCCCACTTTGCCACCCCAGGCAGGACCCCAAGCCGCAGAGCCCCAGGCCTGGCCGCCCTGGCCTCACCTGCCGGGTCTCCTCCAGCACCAGCGTGAAGACCCAGAAGTAGAGGATGACCTCGGCCCCCGCCGGCCCCCGCAGTGCCGGCCTGAAGTCCACCAGCAGGACGTAGGCGAACAGGAAGAGGAAGGTGAAGTACATGACCACGTTCCCCAGGAACACGGTCACCGGGGCGCCCCAGAACTTCCGCCAGCGCGTGAGTAGGAACGCAGCTTGCGGGCCCTGGTCGCCAGGAGGGCGGGGCACCTCCTCCATCACCCTGAGCCGGGGCAAAGACACCACAGCCGTGAGGGGCTGAGGCAGGCTCCTCACTTCCGCCTCCACCCACCGCCCTCTGCCCTGGCCGCCTGCACCGTACAGCAGGGTCTTCTCCGCGTCCAGGCTGTCCAGCTCCTGTAGGCCCTCCGTGGGTGGGACATCCTCGCTGAGACACAGGGACACCCAGGCGTGAGGACAGCGCTAACAGCCCCTGGACCTTGGGCTAGGAGAGTCAGGCCGCCGCGTGGGCCCTGCCGCCGCCGCGTGGGCCCTGCCGCCGCCCCCCCGGCCCACCTGAAGGCGATGAGGTTGGTGTAGATGAGGGCGGGGCAGGTGAAGGCGCCCAGCAGCCGCAGGATGGGTGTCCCTGTGGCCATGTGTCCCCACCAGATCTTGGTCAGGAAAGCCTGGAAGAAAGGCACGCATGCCTGCAACTCTCCCCCTGCAGCTCTGTTCACGCTGCACCGGGGGGGGGGGCCCGGAGGAGGACAGGGGCATGGGTTCACTGCTGCTGGGAGTTGTGCCCATGTGTGCATACACGGGTGTGCCCTGGGGCTTGGAGTGCACTGCTTCTGGGAGCCATGTGTGTGTACGTGTAATGTATGTCCACACATGTACATGTGTGTGCTCGGGCTGGTTTTCTGCCCAGGCTGGCTTTGAACCTCAATCCCCAGGTAGCCTCCTGAGTAGCTAGGATTGATTACAGGCCTGAGCACTGGTGCCCAGCCTTTGTGAACTTTCAGTGAAGGGCGGTGAAGGCGATAGCTCCGAGACAGGTTAGAAAAGTTTGCCCAGCAGAGGGCGTAGGAGGGCTGTGCCTCCTTCTGAGCGAGGAGCTACAGCTGACAGGCTTCTCCGTGCCAGAGATAGCTCTGCCCGCTGCCCACCTTCTGTGTGCCAGGGACAGCCAGGGCTGGGTCCGCCGAGGCCCGTGGCTGCTCACCTGTACGCCGTCATGGGCAAAGAAGGCCTTGGTGTCGGCCTCGGTGGCCAGGTGCAGGCAGGTGGTGCGGCTCCAGCTATGGTTCCGGCGCACCAGCAGGGCGAAGGCCCGTTCCTCGCTGTTGCTGTAACACTCTGAGAAGAGGTCTGCGGGGCCCGCGTGGTGCTGATGCCTGCCCACAGTCCCCGCTTCTGCCCACACCCTGCCCGGGGGGGGGGTGCACCCGCCTCCGCCCCTCAGCGCCCATCCTGCTCGGGCGCAGACCGCCTGGACACCAGGGGCCCTCCTGAACCTCTGCCTCCCTCTGTGTGCTGGGGCTGAGCGTGGCTGTCGGAGCAGCGCCCTCCTCCCAGCGCCGTCCCCGCGTGGGGCTGCGGGGCTCCCCCATCCTGTTCCCCAGAGGAGCCCCACGCCGCCCTCCTCCTGCACCGCCCTCCTCCTGCTGCTCACCCAGGGCCAGCTGCTCGTACTGGGCCTCACGCATGGCGCGGGCTGCCTCGGCCTCCGTCTCCAGGTGGGACATCGCCTTGATGATCTTGCAGGCAGCCAGAGCCGCGGCCACGCCCTCCTGGCCCTGGAAGAGAGGGCCTCAGGAGACGCTCCCCCATCCCCGGCCTCCACAGGCCTACGGGCACACACTCACCATGGCCCAGAAATAGGTGGCCATCTCATGGCGGCTCTGCAGAACCGCCCACAGGAACAGGTCCCTCCAGGGGTCCTCGCTCTTCTGTGTGAGGTCCAGCGGCCACTTGTGGCCTGTGGGACGCTTGGCCGGCCCCCTCTCCTGAGGAGTGGACATGGCCATCAGCCCCAGCCTGGCCCCAGCCCCGACCCCTGCCCTGCTCGTGGCGCCGGCCCCAGGCCCCGCTCACGGCCGGCCTCCGCATGTCCTGGTAGAGGCCCCGGCAGGCGTCCTGCAGGAAGTCCTTGAGCAGCCGGGACACGTCCTGCAAGGAGAAGGCGGGCAGCCCCGAGGGCGGCTCCCGGGCCTGCTGGGCACTCAGGCCCGCCAGCGTCAGCCGCCCCTCCTCGTGCTTGTGCTGCAGCAGGCTGAAGAGCAGACTTTTGGGGGACACGGAGCGGTAGAGCTGCTGCAGCCGCCCATAGGTCAGGAAGTCGGCCATGTTGGCACCACTGTCCACGAAGAGGCGCACGAACTCTGGTTTGTTGCTGACCAGGGCATCCATCATCACCTCCTCCAGGTCTTGGGACTGGAGACGGAGATGGGGACGGTGAGTGGGTGGGCAGCAGGGCTGGGTGGTGGGCAGCCTCTCCTTGGAACATCCCAGCTTCCCCCCGAGCTGGTTTGCAGGCAGGTCAGACAGAGCGTGCTAGGAAGATACCACATGGTGGCCAACCCTGAGCCCTGCCCCTGGGCTTTGGACTGGCCAGCACTCCAGAATAACCAGCCTGTCCTTCAGGATGCCCTGGCCACATCTTGGCCTCCACTCCCACCTGGCTGGGCCACAGGGAGCCTGGCCAGCAGGACTGGACTTTGGCTTCCCGGGGCATCTGTATGGTCTGTGCCCTGTGTTGGCAGAGCCCGGCCTGGGAGCCCTCACCTTCCACTCTACATCCCCACTGAAGATTTCACTCTTGGCAATGTCCACGCGATCCCAGGCCACGGCCAGCTTGAGCTCATCCAGGTAGTCCTGGGCCTCTTGGCTGTGACTTTTGCAGGCTGTGGCAGAGCAGGGAGGGAGGGGTGAGGCCCTGCAGAGCCCTGAGCTCAGGACCGGATTCGCAAGGGGACTTGCGGGGCCGTGGCAGCTTCCGGGGAGGCAGCACTGCCCGGGGGAGGCCTGGGCACTCTGGGGGCCGCTGAGACGCCCTTGTCCCTGACCTCCAAGGGCACTGCACTGAACAGTGCCACGTTCCCAGGGCCCGGGCACCCCTGGGAAGGGCCCCTCAGGGGGGCCTCCTTGTCGTGGGAGAGCCTCCCACCTCCCAGATGCCCTGCCTGCAGGGGCCTCCGTCCAGGTGTGTCCCCAGCCCCCTAGTGCACTCATCTCCAATGGAAAACACGTGGAGTGAATCCTACAGCCACCCACGGTCGCGCTGAGGGGCTCACGATCACCCCTCTTGCGGGCAGAAACATTGTGGGATTGGTGACAGTCATACCACTGTGACCAGACTCAACCCAAGCAGGCTGGGAAGGTGGCTCAGCAGTAGAGTGCCTGCCTTGCATGCATGAGGCCCTGGATTCGATTCCTTAGCACTGCATAAGCAGATAAAGCCAGAAGTGGCGCTGTGGCTCAAGTGGTAGAGTGCTCACCTTGAGCTGAAGAGCTGAGGGACAGCACCCAGAATTCAAGCCCCACGGAGAAAAAAAAAACCCAAGCAAACACCTTACACACACACACACACACGCATACACTTCAAACTAAGGTAAACGTGTGTACATTGCAAAATTTGCCGCAGACAGAAGATGCACACCATCTTCCCCCACCGCTCCGGGACGGAGCTGGTGTCCGCCACCTCACCTTTCACCAGGGCCTTGAGGATGACCGTGTCCAGGCTCTCGGAGCCCTCCTGCTCGAAGTCGTACACGGTGAGCAGGTGGGGGTATGAGACGATGCTTTGCAGCTGGGGGCACCGGGAAGAGACTCTGAGGGCACCTGGTCCCCAGAGAGGCCAGGCCTGCTGGCTGCCCCGCCCCCCGGGGCCTGATCAGAACTCCCGGGCCATAGAGGGCCGGCTGCCCAGGGGCCTGCGCCCCAGTGGGACAGAGCCTAGGGCCTACAGGGTAGGAGGGCAGGGATGGCAGAGATAGTACCCACTGCCAGGATTATCCCCAAGGACCAGCCCCCTCCTCCCGGGAGGAGGCCCGCTTCCCCCCCCCTCCCCCCCGCCACAGTGCATACCAGCTTGGTCCAGTGCAGGATGGCTTCCCAGGAGAAGCACTCACTGGGAAACTTCTCCTGAAGCTGCTTCTCCACCAGCTGGGGCACCAGCAGGTGAGGTCGGTTCACCAGGGCCGCCAGCACGTCGGCGATGCCCCCGGAGCCCGCCAGGATCAGCCATGGGGCAGCGTGCTCCACAGCCCTGGACAGCCTCTGGGGTGGACGACAAGTGTGGGGGCCACCCGCTCCCCCTGCCCACCCCGGGGAGCCCCAGGCACCCTCCTGTCCCTCAGGAGGCCCTGGGCAGCCAGAGCCCACCCACCTCCCCTGCCCCTACCTCCAGGGTGCTGGGGTCGCCATTGACTAGGAGGCAAAGGACTGGGATCTCAATGCTGCCGGTGCCTATGGGAACGCAGCCTCTGAGCCACCGCCAGCTCTCGGGAAGAGCAGAGGGGGAGGCCCCTGGGCTGCCCGGATGCTGCATACATGCTGGTCAGTTTTCCTCCTCCCTCCCTCCCTCCTCCCTTCTTTCCTTCTCTTCCCTCCCTCCTCCCTTCTTTCCTTCCTGCCTTCCTTCTGGGGCTAGGGACCATCTCTCCACTTCTGGCTGTGTGTGTGTGTGTTTAAATTTTGTTGTCTTGAAAACTTGTTATAAAGGTGATGTACAGAGTGGTTACCGTTACACAAGTTGGGTAGAAAGTACATTTTTTTTTTTTTGGACAATGTCACCCTTGGTGTTTTAATTGGAGATAAGAGTCTCACAGACTTTCCTACCCAGGCAGGCTTTGAACCGTGATCCTCAGATCTCAGCCTCCTGAGCAGTTAGGATGACAGGTGTGAGCCACCGGCACCGGGCGACTGTTATCATTGTTAAAGCGGGCTCAGTTGGCCTCACCTGGCATCTGCATGTTTTGCCTGTTGGTTTTTTGTTCTTGGTGCATATTTGAAGCCCTCACGTATTTGTTTATAAACATGACTCACACGCTAGTGTTTCCCAGCGCACCCATCCTGCCAGCCCCGGTCAGCCGGCAATGCCCCCCCTGGCCGCAGCCCCGTGGCATGGCGGGAAATGGGCCTCTGGAATTTTCATGGGAAATTCTCCAGAAGAGCACCTGAGAGAACTAAATGGTCTCTCAGCTGCTGCCGTCCAGCGGGGTGGCTGCCTGGTCTGGATGGCTCTGCCACATTAGCTGACAGCCCAGATCTGAGGGCTCTGGCATGCTTGGGCCTCCTGCCCCAAGGCCCTGCCCTCCCTTCCTGTCTCTCCCGTCCCTCTTCCCTCCCTCCCTCCTTCTCTGATGCTGCATGCCCAGTCTAGAGTCCCCAGGTGGCCTCCCGAGGGCTGGGGTGGGCCTCACCCCCATAGCCCGTCCTCTGCTGGGAGATGTGCTTCTCCAGCCGCAGCCGCAGCCCCACCAGCCCATCATCCCCCGTCTCGGGGGCGGCCGGCTCCACCAGGATGAAGTGGGAAAGGTTGCTGTCCAGGGGGCAGAGGGGGCCGTGGCTGACGCCATCATCCGCGGGGTAGTGGACAGGAGTGTCCTCCTGCACAGGGAAAAGATGGGAAGCGTGGCAGAGGTCTCAGGACTCGGGGAGGGGGGGGGTCTCTGAGCAAGGCTTCGGCGTGGCCTTGGTCTCCCCACCCATCAGGCAGGGGCAGGCCGGGCTCCAGGGCCTCCTTTCGCCGACAAAACCTTATGGGTGGCAGGGCCAGGGAAGCCCCTACTTCTAGACTCTTCTGGGCTAGAGTCCAGATCTAACCTCCCTGGGGGCTGCCTGGTCCTCTCGTTCACGCCTTACACAGACCCCAGCTGGAGGACAGGAAGGAGAACCAGAGAACAGAAGAGCTCTGCCCACGGCGGGAGACGGTGGCGCTCCGGTGCCCAGCTCTGGGCTTTCCTGCAGTGATCGCTTTCTTCTTTTCAAAGCCCAGAGTCCACAGCCAGAGCTGCAGCCACAGGAGCTCCCGGGGAACTCTGCCCCCTGCTGGTGGCACTGGGCTGTTCAGTTCCCTCCCCCCCCCCCCCCCCCAAATCTTCCCTAGCTACACCCGCTCCAGGTCCCAGGCCCTGAGGTTCTGGAACTCCCCCAGCAACCCCGGCGCTGCAAGCTGGCCACGCACCTGGACGGCATCCAGCAGCTGGCGGTGCAGGATGCGGTCCAGGGAGGCAATGCCGATGGCCACCACTCGGACCTTGGTAGAGGTGCTGGCCAGAGAGTGGTCGCGCACAGCCTGCCCCACGTGCCGCGCCAGGCCGACGCGGAGGGCACTGGTCAGGATCCAGGCACCTGCAGGGGTTGGGCAAGGGGCTCACTGTGCCTTGTGGCCCCAGGTGGCCCGGCTGGCCCACCAGGGCCGGAGAATAGGGGTTTCAGACACTGGGGAGTGCTCTGAGGCACTGGCGGGAACCCCAAGGCCCCTAGGGACTTCTGCCGGGGAGTGGGCTGCCCACGGGGTCCCTCTGGAGCAAAGCAGGCCACAGCTCTGCCTGTTGGCTGCTCTCTCCTAGGATCCAAATGACAGAATCCTCAGCCTGCCTCCGGAACACGTCTTTCTTTTGCACGTGGGGCTTGAACTCAGGACCTGGGTGCTGTCCCCGAGCTTTCTTGTTTATGGCTAATACACTACCACTTGAGCCATGGCTCTGCTTCTGCTTTTTGGTTGGTTAGTTCGAGATTAGAGTTTTATGGACTTTCCTGTCCTGGTGGACCTCTAACTGTGATTCTCAGATCTCAGCCCCCTGAGTAGATAGGAATATAGGTGTGAGCCACCCATTTTTGGCCAGATCTTTCTTCCCTCACTTCTTTCCTCCTTCCTTCCCTTCCCTCCTTCCTTCCCACCCTCCTCCCCCTCCTTCCCTCCCTCCCTTCTTCCTTCCTTCCTTCCTCCCTCCCTCCCTTCCTCCCTCCCTCCCTCCCTACCTCCCTCCCTTCCTCACTTCCTTCCCTCCTTGTTTTTTAGTGTTGGGGACTGAACCCAGAGCCTCGAGCATGCTAGGCAAGAACTCTACCACTTTGGCCACCCACCCACCCTTTTAACTTCAGTTCTGTTTTTGAGATGGAGTCTCTAATTTCTAGCTCAGGCCACCTGGGGTGTCAAACTCCCAATCCTTCTGCCTCCATCTCCTGAGTAGCTGGGATTACGGGCCCGTGCCACCATATCTGGCTTCTACTTTACCACCATCCTTTCTGCAGTGAAGGATCCAGAAACCCCTAAATGGTCCCTCTGGGTTTTCTACAGGCAGAGCCAGCTTCAAAATGAAGCCCAGGAACTTGGTCTTGGAACCCGACAACCAGCTAGCCAGATGGCTTCCCAAAGAAGGTGCGGGGCCATGGGACCCTCAGTCCCGAGCACCCCGTGCCCTGGTGCTGGGCATGGTAGCGCTGCCTCTTCCTGAGGCCCGTGGGCCTCACATGCAGAGGGCAGCCATCCACCTCGCCTGAACCCCACCCCCACCAGCTGGTGCCCGAAGCCCTGGCACCTGGGGCGCGGGGAGGGGGAGTCCCACCTGTGCTCTGAGCCGCCTTCACCAGCCCCTTCCTCAGGATGTCCCGCAGCCAGGACTTCAGGGCGAACGGCCGCTCCTCGCCCACCAGGGACACCACCAGGTTGGGGGCTGGCAGGTGCCACTCGGTGAGCAGCAGGTCGAAGAGCACAGAGGAGGCCACGCTGCTCGGCACCTTCACAAACTGCACGCAGGGGCCAGCGGGCTCAGGGCGGGGACATGGCCCGGCCTGGGACACGGGGTGGGGTGGGGCGCCGTGGGAGGACACGGGGTGGGGTGGGGCGCCGTGGGAGGACACGGAGGGGGCCCTGGGCACCGTGGGAGGACACGGAGGGGGCCCTGGGCGCCGTGGGAGGACACGGGGTGGGCCCTGGGCGCCGTGGGGGGACACGGAGGGGGCCCTGGGCGCCGTGGGAGGACACGGAGGGGGCCCTGGGCGCCGTGGGAGGACACTGGGTGGGCCCTGGGCGCCGTGGGAGGACACGGGGTGGGGTGGGGCGCCGTGGGAGGACACGGAGGGGGCCCTCGGCGCCGTGGGAGGACACGGAGGGGGCCCTGGGCGCCGTGGGAGGACACGGGGTGGGGTGGGGTGCCGTGGGAGGACACGGGGTGGGGTGGGGTGCCGTGGGAGGACACGGGGTGGGCCCTGGGCGCCGTGGGAGGACACGGGGTGGGCCCTGGGCGCCGTGGGAGGACACGGGGTGGGGTGGGGTGCCGTGGGAGGACACGGGGTGGGCCCTGGGCGCCGTGGGAGGACACGGGGTGGGCCCTGGGCGCCGTGGGAGGACACGGAGGGGGCCCTGGGCGCCGTGGGAGGATATGGGGTGGGCCCTGGGCGCCGTGGGAGGACACGGGGTGGGGCGCCGTGGGAGGACACGGGGTGGGGTGGGGCGCCGTGGGGGGACACGGAGGGGGCCCTGGGCGCCGTGGTAGGACACGGAGGGGGCCCTGGGCGCCGTGGGAGGACACGGAGGGGGCCCTGGGCGCCGTGGGAGGACACGGGGTGGGCCCTGGGCGCCGTGGGGGGACACGGAGGGGGCCCTGGGCGCCGTGGGAGGACACGGAGGGGGCCCTGGGCGCCGTGGGAGGACACGGGGTGGGCCCTGGGCGCCGTGGGGGGACACGGAGGGGGCCCTGGGCACCGTGGGAGGACACGGAGGGGGCCCTGGGCGCCGTGGGAGGACACGGGGTGGGCCCTGGGCGCCGTGGGGGGACACGGAGGGGGCCCTGGGCGCCGTGGGAGGACACGGAGGGGGCCCTGGGCGCCGTGGGAGGACACTGGGTGGGCCCTGGGCGCCGTGGGAGGACACGGGGTGGGGTGGGGCGCCGTGGGAGGACACGGAGGGGGCCCTCGGCGCCGTGGGAGGACACGGAGGGGGCCCTGGGCGCCGTGGGGGGACACGGGGTGGGGTGGGGCGCCGTGGGAGGACACGGAGGGGGCCCTGGGCGCCGTGGGAGGACACGGAGGGGGCCCTGGGTGCCGTGGGAGGACACGGAGGGGGCCCTGGGCGCCGTGGGGGGACACGGGGTGGGGTGGGGCGCCGTGGGAGGACACGGAGGGGGCCCTGGGCGCCGTGGGAGGACACGGAGGGGGCCCTGGGTGCCGTGGGAGGACACGGAGGGGGCCCTGGGCGCCGTGGGGGGACACGGGGTGGGGTGGGGCGCCGTGGGAGGACACGGAGGGGGCCCTGGGCGCCGTGGGAGGACACTGGGTGGGCCCTGGGCGCCGTGGGAGGACACGGGGTGGGGTGGGGCGCCGTGGGAGGACACGGAGGGGGCCCTCGGCGCCGTGGGAGGACACGGAGGGGGCCCTGGGCGCCGTGGGGGGACACGGGGTGGGGTGGGGCGCCGTGGGAGGACACGGAGGGGGCCCTGGGCGCCGTGGGAGGACACGGAGGGGGCCCTGGGTGCCGTGGGAGGACACGGAGGGGGCCCTGGGCGCCGTGGGAGGACACGGAGGGGGCCCTGGGCGCCGTGGGAGGACACGGAGGGGGCCCTGGGTGCCGTGGGAGGACACGGAGGGGGCCCTGGGCGCCGTGGGGGGACACGGGGTGGGGCGCCGTGGGAGGACACGGAGGGGGCCCTGGGCCCTGGACCGCGCACGGTGGGTGCTGCCTGCAGTTTGGGGGCTGGGCAGAGGCTGACCCCGCACCTTCCAGGCCGCCCCTCACCCTGGAGGTCCAGGAGGGGGGCCTGGGGCGGGCTGTCCTACCTTGCCCCGCTTCTTTCCGGACCCGCCGAAGTCCACCTCGCCGCGGCTCAGGCCCGGCCCCCACCGGCCGGCAGCCGGACGGGAGCCCTGGGGCGTCTGCATGGTGCGCTCCCTGTGGGACGCAGACGGGCGCGGTAGCCCGCGCACGGCAGGAGTGGGGGCAGCACCAGGCCCTCTCGGGCCTTCCCTGCAGCTGGCTCCTCCGGGTCCGCTTCAGCTAGCCCTCAGTCAGGCCCCGCCCAGGCGGGGGCGTGGCACGCCCGGCCCCGCCCAGCGGGGGCGGGGCAGGTCAGACCCCACCCAGGTAAAGGGCGGGGCGATCAGGCCCCTCCCAGGGAAGGGCGGGGCAACCAGGCACACCAGGCCCCGCCCAGGCGAGGGCGGGGCAACCAGGCACACCAGGCCCCGCCCAGGCGAGGGCGGGGCAATCAGGCACACTAGGCCCCGCCCAGGCGAGGGCGGGGCGATCAGGCCTCTCCCAGGCAAGAGGGGGCAATCAGGCAACTAGGCCCAGCCCAGGCGAGGGCGGGGCGATCAGGCCCCTCCCAGGCAAGAGGGGGCAATCAGGCACACAAGGCCCCGCCCAGGCGAGGGCGGGGCAATCAGGCACACCAGGCCCCGCCCAGGCGAGGGCGGGGCGATCGGGCCTGGAGCCGGGCCAGCTAGAGAGCCCTCTTAGGTGGTACTAGAGATTGGATTGCAGGCAGGTGCTCAACTTCTAGACTCACACTCCTAGGCCCCTTTGTGTTTTGTTATTTTAAAATTTTTTGTGCTAGTCCTGGGTCTTGAACTCAGGGCCTGGGCGCTGTCCCTGAGCTGCTTTTGCTCAAGCCTAGCCCTCTACCACCTGAGCCACAGTGCTACTTCTAGCTGAGTAGTTTGTTGGAGATAAGAGTCTCTGTGGAATTTCCTGCCTTGGCTGGCTTCGAACCCTGATCCCCGGATCTCAGTCTTCTGAGAAACTAGGATTACAGGAGTGAGCCACAAGCACCTATCTGTGTGTTTTGTTTTTGAAACAGGGTCTTACTAACTTTGCTCAGGCTGTCTTTGAACTAGATATCTTCCTTCCTCCAGGCATGTATCCCCACACCCAGATCATGGGAGGCCCTTGTGAAACCTGTGCTTGTGGGGGCAGGGATGGAGGGGTGGACAGGAAGCTACTGTCCATAGGAGGGGCATCTGGTGCCTCCTGGGGCAGGCCTGAGGGCAGAGGCTGAGGCCACAGCCTCCCCTCTGGGTTCCTGAGGCCTCTTAAAGAATTCACTACATTGCCAGGCGCTGGAGGCTCACGCCTATCATCCTAGCTACTCAGGAGGCTGAGATCTGAGGATCGTGGTTCAAAGCCAGCCTGGGCAGGAAAGTCCACAAGACCCTTATCTCTAATTAACTACCTGAAAATTGGAAGTGGCGCTGTGGCTCAAGTGGTAGAGCACTTGCCTTGAGCTGAAGAGCTCAGGGACAGCGCCCAGGCCCAGAGTTCAACTCACAGCCAACAACAATAACAACAAAAAGAGGAATGTGCTCCATGGCTGAACACCTCCCCCCACCCCATGCATTTAACTTGTCTCCCCCTACACCCCTGTACCTTTGGACGTGACCTTGGAAGCAGGGTCTGTACGATGTAGTGAGGTCACGCAGAGTGGGGCTAGCTCCCCATCCGTGCCGGGGTCGCTGTGGACGATGTGGAGACCCGCTCGGAAGGTAGACAATGTGAGGAGCAGCAGGAAGTCGGCCCTGTGAAGATGGAGGCCCAGGATGGAGGGACCGGCCAAAAGCCAGGAACACCTGGAGCCCCAGAGGTTGGAAGAGACAGGAAGGAGCCTTGGGAGCCTCCAGAGGGAGCGCTGGCCTCCTGGCACCCTGACTTGGGGCAGGCTGCAATGCAAGCTCCTGCCTGTGAGCCACCCCTCCGCAGCTTCGTCAGGAGCTCAGCCCCTGCCCAGACCTGGCTCGGTGTCCACCTGGTGGAGCGGTGGCTGGTCCCCTGCCCTGAGCTGCCTGGTCCCCTGTTCCCCGCCCAAGTGGATGCAAATCCTCCCCCTTCCCACTGCCCAGCAGGGCCTGTGGAGGGCAGCATTTGAATTTGTTTGATGGTTTGGGGATGGGACAAGCCCTGGCTGGAGGCCTTGTTGTGGTATTTGTGTCAGAGCCACAGACCCAGAGGCGTCACAGGAGAGGACCAGGGCCCATCCTGGGGACAGAAACCTACAATCCAGGTGCCAGCCGGGCCACGCCTGCTCCCAGGCTCCGGGTCTCCTTGGGTGGGAGATGGGGATGTGTTGTGTGCCCAGGCCCTGTGTGCCTTGCTCTCTGCTCCCCCCTAATCCTCCCCCCCTTCCCCCCTCCCCTCCGCTCCCCAGCCCAGGGCTGAGGGGATTGTGGGCAGGTGCCAAGCTCCAAGCAAATGAGGCCACCACAAGGACGGGCATGCAAACGAGCTGGGGATTTGCATGGGCAGGTGTTGGGTCCCACCCTGCATGTCCTGGAGGGACAGGGCAGCGAGGGGTCCCCGGGGTGCCAGCCGGAGCTGAGCCAGGCGGCCATGGCCCCTGGGTGTTCTGCTGGGACCAGTCAGAGGCCGTCACAGAGGCAGCCACACGTGGCCCCCTCGACGTGGGAAAGGCCTAGTGGAAGGCAGACCTGGGCTCTGGGGTCCAACCCAGTGTACTCCCCAACCTCCCCGGGCCAGCTCACCCTGAGATGTGGGGACGGGTAGAGTATAACAAGAAGGTGCAGAAGCTCCCCGAGGGTGACCATCACGAAATGGACCTTGGGCCTTTTTCCCAGGGGAAGGGCCTGGATCTCTGGGCAGGGTGTGGACGTGGGCAGGGCCTGGACAGAGCGGCCCCGGCCTCCCCCCCCCAGCCTTCCCACCAGCCCACCGAGCCCCTCCCACCTCTCCAGGCTCCTGGGCAGACGCTGCCACATGCCGGAGGTCCCTTCCCTCACCCACGGGCCCCCAGGAAGGAGGGGCTCTCTTTGTGATACAGACAAGGAGACAGGCACGGGACAGGGCTGTGGCTGGAATCATGCAGGCCTGCGCCGGGCAATGCTCCAGCACACCCCGAGGTGGGCGCTGTCTGCCCACTTCCCCCTGCACGCTTCTGGTGGCCCGTGCCCCGACCTGCCGCTTTCTCCCCGGCGTGCTGACAGTGGGGCGGACACAGGCTCTGCCCGGTGCCAGCTCCCTGCCCTGCCTCCTTCCTTCTTCCACCTCTCCTGGCACCTGGGCAGGTGTGAATGAATGCGGACCACTGCGGACTGGCCTTCCTTGGCTTGATGGGCCCATCCAGCCCAGCTGGGAGGCAGTGCCTGCAGCTGCCAGACTCTCCCAGGTGGCTGACCCTCCACTGGGGTCCACGCCCAGGGGTGGCCCAGAGCCTAGGCTGGATCCAGATTCGAGGTGACAAGAGCTTCTTTTTCACTTCTGAGCCTCCGTTTCCTCTGCGAGTGGGAATGGGAGGTGCCCAAGAGCGCTGGGCCACAGCTCAGTCCCAGGGAGGACCACCCAGTGGCACGCCCCTGTGGTGTCCACTCACCGTCCAGGTGGTCATCCCCGAGAGAGGCCCATCTGGGCGGTCAGCCCCCTGGGTGGTCAGTCCCCCCTGTGAGACTGTTGAGGTATCTGGGTGCAGGATGTCTGTTCCAGGGAAGACTGTAGTCCCGGGCTGGCCTCCTCCTCCTCTCCCCGGCCTCCTTTCCAATGCCTGGCCTCGGATTCTCTGTAAAATACTATCAGCTGGGTGCTGGTGGTATGTAATCCTAGCTACGCAGTGGAGCTGAGATCTGAGGATCGAGCTTTGAAACCAGCCCAGGCAGGAAAGCCTGTGAGACTATAAAAGTCTCCAGTTAACCACCAAAAAGCCAGAAGTGGAGTTGTGGCTCAAATGGTAGAGCACTAATGTTGAGTGTAAAAGCTCAGAACAGTGCCCAGGCTCTGAGTTCAAGACCCAGTAACACACACACACACGCACACACACACACACACACACACACACACACACACACACACACACACACACACACACGTCCCACAGGTCTTCAGAGCCTGGATTCTGGGGTATTGTGGATGGCACAGGAGGGGAACCCGATGTACTTCGTGCACCCTTTCTCCAAGGGTCCTTTCCCGGCACCCCACATACCCTAGCCCAGGAATGGTAAGGCCCCGAGTTGAGGAACTGCTGTCAGCCACCAGAGGGCGGTCTAGGATCACAGGCAGAGGTGCCAGGCACGCGCAGCCTTGGAGGAGGCTACTTCATCCTGGGCAGGTGCCTGTGGTCACCTCCTCAGTCGCCTCCTATGGGTTGGACCAGGCTGGGCAGGTGCCCTAGTCCCTAGCATGGCCGAGCCCACATCCTGAGAGGAAAAGTGGCCATCTGAGGTCCCCTAGTAATTACAGAGATCCAGGCAGAGCACCCAGAAGCCCTTGGGGCCTCCAGTTATATGAGGAGTCCTCCCTTGGGGAACCATGGCAAAAGGGCCAGACCCCGGCCCTGAACAAGGTCATGCAGTACTGGGTCCCCGGAGGTCAGCCTGGACTCACGCCTGTGCCAGCTGGGGACCTGTCCAGGGTCTGATGCATGTGACCAGGCCGGATGTGCCCACGGTGGTGAAATGCGGCCTCACCGGCCCTTCCTCCATCCAGGCCCTGACTCCCCCTCTGGGAAAGGCCAGCTCTGCCTTCTGGACGCCCAGCAGGGCCCGGTGCTCCCCCCGCCCCCACCGCCTAGTCTCAACACCTGTGACAGTCCGGCCACCCTGCCAGCCCAGCTTTGTCCGTCCTCAGAGCCCCCTGGACCGGGAGCACATCCGTGCAGGACGCCTGCCCCAGGCTCTCGGCTAGATGACCGGGTCACCTGTCCACGCGCGCATGCAGCCTTGCTCTCTGAATGACTTTTGTTTCCCGTGTGCATGTCCGCGTCTGCTTCCCGCACTGACCTGTGGAACCGGGTATCCACTGCCGTCCCCGGGCCTAGAACCCAGGCCCATGCAGCACGCTCAGCGGGGCCTCAGTGAGCAAGGGAGCGAGGGGGTTGGCGATGGCCCTGCCTGAGCCACGGGATGGGGGGGGGGAGGGAGGTGTGGATGAGCAGCCCCGGCAGGGTGCCATGAATGACGGTGCTTCTTAGGCCACGCCCCGGACAGCCAGCGGGGCCCCAGCCGCACCAGGCCTGTCCCCCGGACAGCAGCTCCCCTTCCAGGCCACGCCTCCCACCTGTTACCCCCCCCCACACACACACACCGCCATGGAAGCACAACACACGTGCTCAGAAGCCATCCAGACCCACAAGGGTCGAGGTCTTGGCCCTGAGAGGAAGTGGCAGGGCCGCTCCAGCCCCCACGGACCCATGGCCCTCTTTTCCTGGCTACAGAGCCTGCCTGATACACAACCCTCCTCCCCCCCACAGGAGGAGGCCGGCCTGCCTCCCTCCCCCCCCCCCCCACAGCCCAGGGCTGTGACTGCCCCTGGCTGGAATGGGGCTATGGATGAGCTGTGTGGCCAAGCCGCTGTTCCTCCCACCCCAGGACTCCCTGCTGCCCGCTCCCGAGCCCCCGTTTCCCACAGCAAAGCCACAGCTCTGTAGCTGCTCTGGGTGGGGTAGGGTCCTCCCTCCTCCCTCCTCCCTCCTAGCCCTCCCTCCTCGCTCTCTGGACCTCTAGGGCACAGGCTCTCCCTGAAGCTTGACCTGGCTCTTCTCAGCCTAGGACCTGGGTTCAGCTGGGGGGGCGGGGCTTCAGGCCTAAGGCCCCGCCCACTGGCTCTGGCCCAGTCAGCCCCCTCGGGCTAGCCCCCGCCACAGCCACCCCTGCACCCACCACTGTCCTGGGAACGCCGTCTCAGCCCACCCACGGCAGGGACAAGCCTGCCCCCATCCCACAGATGGCAACAGAGGCCGAATGGCTATGTCTAGGACTCAGGCCAGGCCAGGAGAGATGACACCCTGTGCCCAGGCAGAGAACAGAAGCACAGGAGGAGAAGGGGGTGTTGGTAAGCGGCAAGGGGTTCACCTGCAGCGCGTGGGCCCTGGGTTTGATCCCCAGCAACAAAAAAGAAAAGGAAAAAAACCCACAACTGCAGGGGTTTCTCTGCCAGCGTGCTGCGTTGCCAACAAGCAAATAGATGAGAAATAAGGAAATGGTTTAAATGGCTGTAGAGAAACCCGAAGCTGGGGAGAAGCGGAGGCTGGGGATTTTAATGGGCTGTCAGAAAAATCTCCCACAGACAGTAAGATTTCTGACGGCCTAAGGAAGGGTGGGCAATCCTTCATGTGCTATTTACCTTTGTTCATCCGCCATCATCCATGCCATTCTGTATCCATCCATCCACCCATGTATCCCCATCTACCCACTCATCTGTCTAGCAGCCACTTATACCACCACCAACTCCCAATGATCCACTCACCTTTCACTCACCTCCATCACTCACCTACCATTCTGTCCATCACCGTCTAATCCTTCCATCCATCCATCAACCCAGTGATTCATCCATCCCCTCATCCATCTACTTACCCACTCACCCATCAATCTTCCCACACAACCATCCATCCATCCATCCATCCATCCATCCATCCATCCATCCATCCATCACCACCCGTCCATCCATCTACCCACCAATCTGCCCACCCAACTCAACCATCGTCCATCCGTCCACCCATCCACTCACCCACCTGTCCATCCATTTCCCTCACGGTCACTCACTCACCATTCACTAGCTTCTCCGGGGCGCCTGGCTTCACCCAGGCGTGTGAGTCAGCACCTGGTCCAGCACGCCCCCACCCCGTGGTGGTGGCAGCTCCTTCCCAGGCTCTGGGAAGGCGTGGGAGGGGCACCCATGGCATGTGCCTGTCTTGCCGCCTCTGCTCGGTGAGCGTGTCCCACTAGCATCGCTGTCTCCTGAGGTCAGGTCTCTGCTCAGTGCCTCGGGCCTCCCCCGCGCGGCAGCCCACCCAGGCAACAACTCAGCGGGCCCAGGACGCCACGGGCGGCCCAGTCATCCTCTCCTCCTTCTCCTCCGTCCCCTGCCCCTTGTGCCAGCCCTGGGGAAGACTTGCTCAACCACCTCTTCAAGTCTACTCCCGGGTCCCGGCCTTGGGGATCACTGCCAGAAACTGTACTGGAGCCGTGACATTGGGGGGCAGGTCCCCCACCCTCCCCTCTGGGAGGCCACTGCCCAGGGAGGGGGCCGGGGGAGGCCCAGTGGCCCGGGGGGGGATCCCCAACACACCCACTGGGAACTGGAGAGGCAGACAGCGGCCACTGGAGGGGCCCACGGAGAGCTTTCCGAAGCTGACCGCGGCCACAAGGCACACAGCCCAGGTCCACAGCCCCCGCGTGGGGCCAACCTTCCCCGCAATTAGAACTGACACTGACCCCAGAGAAATGTCTGGAAGGTTCTTGGTCACGGTGGGGCGTGGGTATGAGTCCACACGGTGATATCAGAGGGCCCGCTCCCGCGGGCTGCTGCGGGCGCGTGGGTGTGTGAATCTGCCGGGAGGGCCTGGCTGCGCAGCCCCGTGGGAGGGCAGGCTAGCTGGGGTGCAGCCGTGACCTCCCGGGCACTCCCCGCCACCGCGCGGCCTGCTGGTCCGAACCACCGTCCCAGCCTGCCCTGCTGCCGCCAGGCTCTCCGCCGGTCCCTTCCTTTGGGCTTGGACCTCAAAGCCCTGTGCTTGCTGGGCGAGTGCTCTGCCACTTGAGCCACACTGCCAACTTCACAACAGGGTTTTTTAGGAACAGGGAGAGGGAAATCCCTAGGCTCTTTGTGGTCACAAAACATGCATGGGACACACACACACACACACACACACTCACACACACTCAAATCTCATCCTTCTGGGCTGTTTCCCAGTTTGGAAGCGGAGAGGTAGGGCACAGAGCTGTGAGTGGGGGCTGGTAAGAGCCAGCATCCCGTCTCCTGCCCTGCCCCCTCCCGCCCTGCCATGTCCCTTCCTGCCCGCCCTGCCCTGTCCTCTGTCTTGTCCTCTCCTGTCCTCTGTTCTGTCCTCTTCTGTCCTCTGTCCTGCTCTGTCCTCTGTCCTGTCCTCTGTCCTGTCCTCTGTCCTGTCCTCTGTCCTGCTCTGTCCTGTCCTCTGTCCTGTCCTCTGTCCTCTTCTGTCCTCTGTCCTGTCCTCTGTCCTGTCTTCTGTCCTCTTCTGTCCTCTGTCCTGTCCTCTGTCCTGCTCTGTCCTCTGTCCTGTCCTCTGTCCTGTCCCCTGTCCTGTCCTCTGTCCTGCTCTGTCCTGTCCTCTGTCCTGTCCTCTGTCCTGCTCTGTCCTCTGTCCTATCTTCTGTCCTGTCCTCTGTCCTGTCCTCTGTCCTGTCCTCTGCCCTGTCCTCTGTCCTCTCCTCTCCTCCTGTCTAGCTCTGTCTCTCCGCCCTGTGGCAGGGAGGAGCATCCTGATCACCGAGGTCAGCAGGCGGCCAGCTTCCTGGGCATGAAAGGATGTACTTATGGGGTGTCGTGCTGAGCAGGACATAGTGGAGCTCAGCGTGGCTCACAGTGGGGCTGGAGGGGTGTCAGGGCTGAGGGCTGGCGGGCCCTGCTTTGCCTCTGTCCTGTTGGGGTAGCCGCCCTTGGGGACCCTCGGAGCCCCCTCAGGAAGGAAGAGGCCTCATCAGAGTTTGGCTCTGGACCCTTCTGCCTCCTGCTGTGGGGTGTGCGGGGGGTTCTGCCCTGGGTCCCCCCCCCCCCGGCCCTGCCGCTGGGGTGGGGCCGAGTGAAGGGCTCAGGAGCGGAGCTGCCTGTGGACTGAGAGCCTGCGGCAGCGTCTGCTTCTGCTGTTGCGGCCGGGAGGACCCGGAGACAGAGGCCAGGCAGCCCTTGGCAGCCCGTGCCTCCGGGGTCGCTGCACTGGTCTCTCCTGCCCGCCAGAGCTCACCTCTCCCCGGCGGCCTCCCCCATGGCTGTATGGCCGGTGCACAGAACAGCAGCAGGGTTCAGCAGGGATTGGGGGGAATGAGCCAATGGCTGTGGGCTGGGTCAGACCCTGCTGCCCACCCACCAGCAGGTCTCCTGGGATTCCCTGCCCCATTCCTCCCCCCTTCTACCTCCCCCTCCCCCGTGGCCAGCCCTGTCCAGCCCAGCCGCAGCCTCTTCTGCCCACCTGCCCTCTCTCCTTCCTCTCTGCTCACCCCTTCCCAGGCCCCCATTCCTTTCTCTGACCCCTCAGAATGGCAGGGAGCTCACGGCACCCCCTTTCCAGTGTCCCCCAGAGCCAAGGCCGGCATGGCTCAGGACGGTCTCCCAGAGTTCTCCCAGCTGTCCAGGGCAGCCCAGCCCCGCCAAGAGCCGCCCACTGCTCGGGCAGCGACTGGTATAGTTTTTTTAAAAGATGGAAATGTACACAAACGTGAAGAGCTCAGTATAATGAGCGCATTCACCACCGGCTCGAACAATTCCCGGTTTCAAAGCTGTTTTGTGTCAGCTCCACCTGGCTCCCTCCCCCTCCGCCCTGCCTCCCTCCCCCTCCTCCCTGCCTAGCATTTCCAAGCGTTTCCCTACAGCCTGAACACTACCCACGGTCCTTCGCACCACGTGCACCCCTGCCAGGCTCCCTCACCCTGAGTTCACACGGGGTGGAGGCGGGCTACCCTCGATTCTGCCCACCTCCAAAAGTCCAGAATAAAGAGTCCAGGAGCCAACCAAGGGCAGGGAGGGCCTGCCCCACCAGGTGGGTTCTGAAGGCATCTGCGGTGTTGTGACCACAATTCTTCCTGACATTGTGCTGCTACTGAATCGTCCCTTCGAAAGGCTTTCAGTGGACAGTTATGAAATCGTCTTAGGACAAATCCATGGAGGCGTTTACATGAGCAGTTCCAAGGCAAATCAAAGGGTCGGTTTGTGATTCTTCTGTGTTGGCCTTTGTGTCTTTTATCTCTTCCAGCGAACCTTTTGGTTCCTAAGGAAGTTCACATGACATTAGATTGATACAGACAGATATGATTTCAAATGAACGGCACAGCCAGCCTCCTGCGGTTGTAGTTCTGCCTCTGCAAACTCAGCTAACCCCAGATGGAAAGGCTTTTTGAAAACCAAATTGCGTTTGTATGGAGCACAGGGCTTTCTTCACGTCATCCCTCCTTAAACCACAGAGTACAGCAGCAATGTGCATGACATTGACATTGGCTTGGGTGTCTTAAGCCTTCTAGAGCTGATTAAACGCTATTTGTTGTGGGACTCTAGGGTTCATGGCTGAACCGTGGCATAATTCAGCCGCTTGAAGTCCATGGTGGCCGTTCTGTGACTTGCTAATGTATGTATTTATTTTAGGTGCCAGTACTGGGGCTTTAGTTCAGAGCCTCTCTCTCTCTCTCTCTCTCTCCCTCCCTCTTTTCTTAAGGCTGGTGCTCTATCACTTGAGCCATAGCTCCATTTGTTTCTGTTTGTTCGCTTTTCAGTTAATTGGAGGTAAGAGTCTCATGGATTTCCTGCCCAGGCTAACTTTGAACTGTGACCTTCAGATCTCAGCCTCCTGACTAGCTAAGATCGCAGGCATGAGGTGCTAGCACTCAGTTCTTGCTAATATGTAACCACTGCAATTCACAAACCTACATGTCATTTTCTACTTTCCTCTGGCATCTTGGGGTTAGTTCCTGGCAGTGGGATTTCCAGGTCAAAGGGCACATGCGCTTTTGCTAATATTGCCAGAATTCCCTTCCCGTGGTGACGAGGCAAGCGCCTGCCACCCTGCCTCTCCCACCGATTGTGCCGTCGGACGCTGGGCTGCTGCCAATCAGATAGGAGAGCAATGGTATCAGCCTGTACTTTTCATTTGCATTTTTCTTGTTGTGAGGAGCCTGGGCTTTTCTCCCCACCGCCCTTAACTGGCAAAGGCCACAGACCTCTTTCCCCATGCACTGTTCATGTCTTCTGTCTACTTTCACCAGGGTTTCTCTGTCCTGTTCTTCACCTGGGTTTACGGGGCTTTGTGTATGGGTGACAGGGCCTTTGCTCTTGCATTTGTTACTTACCGTTTACTCTCCCCACAGTGTTTCTCTGGTTTCTTTTCCTACTGTTTCTTGGGGATCCCCCCTTCCTTACAGAACCTGCGTGGCTTCCTCTTAACCCGCATGTGGGAGCCCAGGGTCCCCTTGGCTATGGAGGTGCAGATGCGCGGTTCCTTTGGGGTGTGGTGGGTAGTGAAGGGGGGGTCTTTTCCGTCTGCTGTCCCCCGCCGGCTGAGGCACAGAGCTCAGGGGAGCTGCCCAGACCTTCCTGCTCCGCTGTCATTCACCCCTGTGAAGCAGGCCCGCCAGGTTGGAGGCTGCGGACAGGAGCTGCGTCCCGGTCCCGCGCGCCCTCCCCCCGTCACAGCTTTCCCACGAACGGCCCTGGAGCGGACCCGGCCCCACCTCCCAGCAAATCCGGGACCCAGGGGGTGCTCCCCGCGTCCCGGCGGCGCCCCTCTGTCCTCCTTGCCTCTCAGCCCCTTTCCAGGGTGGCTCAGAGGGAAGAAAAGTGGGTGCCGCGCGCCAGCAGGCTGGGCCCCTCCAGCACGGGCCGCACCTGTCGGCCTCGGGCCTTGCTCCCTAGTGTGGTAGGGGGACTCAGCCGCAGCCGGGGTGGGCTTCGGGCAGGCAACGGGGCGCGGACGGCAGGCGGGGCGGAAGGGAGAGGGGCGCAGGGCGGGGCGGAGCAGGTGGCTTGGGGCGCGCGCCCACAGGTGGGCTCGGACCTGGGCGCCGGGGCGGGGCGCGGGGCGGGCCCCGCGGGCCCCAGGGGGCCGCCCCGTCAGGCCCCGCCCCGCCCCCGGGAAGGGCGGGCCGCGTCCCCGCCAAGCCGTGCCCGGCGCCCGCCTCGGCCACAGCTCCGGGTGTCGGGGTGTCGGCACCGCCGCCCGTCCGGTCCCGGGCCTGCCTCCTCGCCATGGCCGCGGCCTCCTCCCCGCCCAGGGCCGAGAGGAAGCGCGGGGGCTGGGGCCGCCTGCTGGGCGCCCGGCGGGGCAGCGCGGGCCCGGCCAAGAAGTGCCCGTTCTCGCTGGAGCTGGCGGAGGGCGGCCCCGCGGGCGGCGGCGCGCTCTACGCGCCCGTGGCGGCCCCGGGCGGCTCGGGGCCGGCGCCCCCCGCCGCGCCCCCCGCCGCGCCCCGCGCCCCGGACCCCGGCCCGCGGCCGCCCGTGAGCCTCGACCCGCGCGTCTCCATCTACAGCGCGCGCCGCCCGCTGCTCGCGCGCACGCACGTCCAGGGCCGCGTCTACAACTTCCTGGAGCGCCCCACCGGCTGGAGGTGCTTCGTCTACCACTTCGCCGTGTGAGTGTCGGGGTCGCCGGCGGGGGGCGCGGGGCGCTGGGTCCCCGCGCGATGCCTTCCCCGGGGCGGGCCTGGGGGCGCGCACGCCGGGACCCCGCTGTCCCCGGGGCGCGGGGCGGGGGCCGGGGCCGGCAGGTGGACGCAGCTGGGGCGGGTTCGGGTCCGGCTCGCGGGCCTCCCGGGAGCAGCTGCGGCTCCTGCACACAGCGGGGCCAGGCCGCGCTGCACCTGGCGCTGCGGCCGATCAGGTGGCCCCCATTCAGCGCGCACACCGCAGCCGCGCCCGGCTCTGCACTGCTGGAGGGCCTGAGCACAGGAAGCCTCCGGGGAGGCCGCGCCTCGGTAACTTGCCAGATCTGATTTGGAGGACCCCTTGGTGGGTTGTTTCGGGGGTGGAGTGGGGTGGCCTCCCTGTTGCTTCCCCTGAGCGTAGCCCTCGTCCGAGGGACGCGTCAGTGGCCCCAGGCCGCAGCAGGGACGCGTCAGTGGCCCCAGGCCGCAGCAGGGCAGGTGATCTCCCTCCTTTTGCGTTGTGGATGGAGGCAGGAAGCACAAGGCTCGGGCACGCCCCCCCCCCCCCAGCTGACCATGGCTTTCGTCCTGTTCTCCCCCCAGCACTGCAGCTGGCCCTGCTCCTCCTGGGTCTGGGTCTCTGGGGGACGGGGAGAGAGGGGCCCTACCTGTGGCCACCCAGCACCGGGTGTTCTCAGGGTTTAGGGTCTTGGGTGCACTGACCCCGAGGGGTCTCCCAAGGCCTCAGACGGCAGTGCGATTGCCACTGTGCCAAACCTTCTTCCTGAGGCGCACGGATGGGGGCATGGCCGGCCACCAGCTGCGTCCTGTCTGCTACCTCTGCCCAGGAGCCCGTCCGCCTGGTGAGGACCTCCTGGAGGTGCAGACGGCGGTCAGTCACCAAAGCCCCTGGCCGGCCGGCGGCCGGGGTGGCCGGCGAGGAAGAGGGCTCGCCGCGCCCCGCCCCGGAGGAAGTCCCTGCTTACACTGCTCTCTTCCTGAATGGGATTGTTCAGCCCTCGGAAGTTTGCCCAGCCTCCGGGGCAGCTGGGAGCCGCAGGGCCTGGGCGGCTTCTAGGAGTGGCATCCTGGGCCCCTCTGGTGTGGAACGGTGCTGGTGCCAGGGCTGCCTCCCCAGTCTGCCCAGCTCTGAGCTCTGCCCCGCTGTAGGGGTGGCATGCATGAGACGTCGTCAGGAATATCCCCGCTGTGGGTTTGGGGGTGCAGATGGACCGGGGCCATGTGGAATGTGCAGTTTACCTGGGGCTTGGGAAGAGGTCTACCCCGTGACAACACGTGACCCACAAACCAGTCTCTGGTTGAGACACTTGGCCTGTGGGTGGGATCTGCTGAGAGACTCCAGCCCAGCCGCGGCCTTGTGGGCGGGGGGGGGGGGGGGGGGGGGAGGCAGGCCTGGGGACAGCGCTGCCCCACTGCTCTCAGAAGTCACAGGTGAGATGTGGTGAGACACAAAGTCCGATGGAATCTGGGCCTGTGTGTGTGTGTGCGTGTGCATACACGCATGTGCACACCAGGGGCTGGAGGTGAGAGTTGGACATGAGGACGCAGACCCGGACATCCTGTTCTCCCTCGGGGAAGCCCTGCTCTGGTCCAAGGAGACGGGCTTTTCCTGTGTCTGTGCGGCGTCCCTGGCTGGGGGGGGCAGGGTCAGCACCCGGGCTCTGCCCTTCCGGCCCCAGCCTTGGCCCCTCTCCTCAGCCCTCTGCCAGCATCCTTTGCAGCCCCACAGGGCAGCTCTAATCCTAGACTTGAGGGTGCGGGGGTTCAGGGAACCCCTGGCTGGACCTAAGGGCTCTAGTGACCTTGTCACTGGCCTTAGCCCGGGTGAAGGACGGACATCCAGCTGGCACCCGTGTGTGTGCTGAGATGCTTGGGCTGGATCCAGGTTGTGGCGGAGAAAAGGGACTTGAGGGAGAGGGCCCAGCTCCCGGCTCTCAAACCCAACCTAGCAGCCCAGCCCTCCTGCCTCCCTCCCCCCCCCAGCCTGTCCCTCCCCCCCTCAGCCTGTCCCTCCCCCCCCTCAGCCTGGCCCTCCCCCCCCTCCTCAGCCTGGCCCTCACCCCCCTCAGCCTGGCCCTCCCCCCCCTCAGCCTGGCCCTCCTGTCCCCTCAGCCTGGCCCTCCTGTCCCCTCAGCCTGGTCCTCCCCCCCCCTCAGCCTGGCCCTCCCCCCCCTCAGCCTGGCCCTCCCCCCCTCAGCCTGGCCCTCCCCCCCTCAGCCTGGCCCTCCCCCCCTCAGCCTGGCCCTCCTGTCCCCTCAGCCTGGCCCTCCCCCCCCTCAGCCTGGCCCTCCCCCCCTCAGCCTGGCCCTCCCCCCCCTCAGCCTGGCCCTCCCCCCCCTCAGCCTGGCCCTCCTGTCCCCACAGCCTGGCCCTCCTGTCCCCCACAGCCTGGCCCTCCTGCCTCCCTCTCCCCCCCTCAGCCTGGCCCTCCTGTCCCCCACAGCCTGGCCCTCCTGCTTCCCTCCCCCCACCTCAGCCTGGCCCTCCTGTCCCCACAGCCTGGCCCTCCCCCCACCTCATCCTGGCCCTCCCCCCCCCCCTCAGCCTGGCCCTCCTGTCCCCCACAGCCTGGCCCTCCTGTCCCCCTCAGCCTGGCCCTCCTGCCTCCCTCCCCCCCTCAGCCTGGCCCTCCTGTCCCCACAGCCTGGCCCTCCTGTCCCCACAACCTGGCCCTCCCCCCCCCCTCAGCCTGGCCCTCCCCCCCTCATCCTGGCCCTCCCCCCCCTCAGCCTGGCCCTCCCCCCCTCATCCTGGCCCTCCCCCCCCTCAGCCTGGCCCTCCTGTCCCCCTCAGCCTGGCCCTCCTGTCCCCCTCAGCCTGGCCCTCCTGTCCCCCTCAGCCTGGCCCTCCTGTCCCCCTCAGCCTGGCCCTCCTGTCCCCCTCAGCCTGGCCCTCCTGTCCCCCTCAGCCTGGCCCTCCTGTCCCCCTCAGCCTGGCCCTCCTGTCCCCCTCAGCCTGGCCCTCCTGTCCCCACAGCCTGGCCCTCCTGTCCCCCACAGCCTGGCCCTCCTGCCTCCCTCCCCCCACCTCAGCCTGGCCCTCCTGTGCCCCCCTCTCTGCCTGCCTGGCTGACTATGCCCAGTTCTCATGGCTTTGGCACCATGCAGCGTGTTAATCATTGATGGGTCTTGCACCTGGATGTGGAGGTTTACCAGGCCTGTCTGCCCACTTTCCAGGAGCAGAGGCCAGGCACAGGACTGGCCACCACCTGCCTGGGCCCCGGTGCCAGTGCCCAGGGTGGGCCCTGGGCCTCTGTCCTACAGAAGGGCCCCGAGAGGGTGGAGAGCCGAGGGGGCCACGGCGCCTCAGTGGTCCTCATCGCTCTCCCGTCCCCTCGGCTCCCTCCTCTGTCCCGGGCCTGGGTGTGGATAAACCCGGATTTCCTCTGGGACTCCTTCCTGAGCCTGGGCTCTCGGGAGACCCCTCATGCCCAGCCCCGTGTCGGGATGTGCTGTTCTCCACACGGCATGCCTCCCCTCGGCATGTTACCAGTTAGATGACCAGACAGCCTTCGCGGGGAGCGGGAGGTGGGGGCCCAGTGGGCGGAGGGCCTGCCCCCAGGCCCAGGCCCAGCAAGGCTGAGGCCCAGGAGCCTTGTAGGGCGGAGCCGGACCCTGGCATGCCTGCCTTCCAAGGGGCAGCCCGGGCACCAGGGCCCTGCCTCACCCCTGTGGGCCTGAGGCTGGACGGTCTGCTCTGCCCCTCCGAGCGGCAGCCATCGCTGCCTCCCTGCTGAGGGTGAGCTGCCCAGATTTCAGGAGACAGTGGAAGCCCCCCCAGGGCTTGGCGAAGTTGGAGGGGACGCAGGGAGGGGGGGAGCGGGGTCCACGGCCTCTGCTGAGGGCCTGCCGTGGCTGGCACGTCTGTGTCTGCCAGGCCCGGGCTGGCCGGTCCCCGTCCAAGGCCTGGCAGCCGTGGGAGCCAAGGCTGGGGCTCCTTCCCTGCCCCGACATCACGGCCGCCGCACAGCCCGCCCCCCCCCCCCCAGTGGGCTCCCCGCATCTTCCTGCGGAGGAGCGGGGCGTCTGGGCTGCTGCTTGTTCTAGAAGGAGGAGCCAGCTGCTTCCCGAGGCGGGGGCACCGACCAGCCCGGCCGCCTCTGCCCGGGACTGGCACACCAGGCGCTGTCTGTGCTGCCCCTCGGTTCGGCTGCTTCCTCTGCCCACAGTCCCAGTTCCCAGCGCGGCAGCGTGGGCTCCGCACAGGGAACGCCTCCTCCAGGAGGCCCTCTCCGCAGAGCGATGCTGCTTTTCCCCAGCTGGCCAGCTCCGCGCTCGGAGCCCCCTCCCCATGCCGCCGCCGGCTCCGGTGCTGTGCCCGTGTAACTGTGCGCTCCTCTCTGTGTCCCTGGGCATTTCAGGGCCTGGGGGACAGTGCCGCCTGAGCTGACTGGCACTTCGGGGGATTCAGGCCTGGGTGGCGTGGAGGCCCTTCTTGCCCCCCCCCCCAATCTCTTTCCGCTGCCGCGGCCGCAGCTTGATCTGCTGCAGCCTGGCCGCCTGGGTCTGATGACATCTGCCCGTGGGTATTTTTATCCGGCACATTCCTGAGCCAGGAGAGTCAGGGCAGAGCCCCAGCCCCCGGGTGTCCAGGGCGGTCCTCAGACCCTGCCTGCTTGGGTTCTGGGGGGAGGGGGGAGGGAAGGCTCTGGCGGGGCTGGGTGGGGGTCGGGGCTGAGAGGCCCGGCTCGCTGTGGTTTGGACACACGTCTGATGGCCGGGGACGTCGGCCACCACTGTGGAGCCCGACCACTCTAAAATCGAATGGCTGCGTCTTGCTTGAGCCGAGACGTGTGCACCTGCCAGGAGTCCGTCCGTGGTTGGAGGAATGGCGGCACATACTCCCCCTTCCAGGGCTGGGCTCTCGTCCTCAGCTCTGTGCTCTTAGACTCTGTTCCCTTTGCGTTTGTCTCCTCTTCCTTTTGCTGCCCAAGCCTTGTACCCGGACCAATGCCGGAAGCATTTTCCCCACGATTTCGTCTTGTCATTTGATAGATTCATGTCTTGCATTTCAGTCATTGGTCCATTTTGAATCGATTTTTTTTTTTTATAGTGAAAGTCTAGTTTTTTTAAAATTTGCATGTGGCTATCACATGAAAAGTGGAGGAGACTTCTTTTTCCTTTAACGTTTGTCAAAAAGCAGTTGGCTGTAAACACTTGGGTTTATTAGCTGTTGCATCTGTGTGTGTGTGTGTGTGTGTGTGTGTGTGTGTGTGTGTAGAGAGAGCGTGAGCAAGAGCGCACCATGCTGTTTAGGTTACTGTAACTTTGTAGCATGTTTCAAAGTTGAGTATTCTAATGTTACTAGCTTTTTCTCAGGATTGATGTAGTCATTCAGGATTTTTGTGATTCCATATAATTTTTTACTTTTTTTTAGTTCTGTGACTAATACCATTGGTAATTTGATAGGAATTCTATTGAATCTGTATATCTTTCTGAATAGTAATGACATTTTAACTGTGTTTTTCTAATCCACGAACGTGGTGCGTGTGTGTGTGTGTGTGTGTGTGTATCCTCTTCAATTTCCTTACAACTTGTAGCATCCATTGTGGAAGCAATGACATATTTTCTTGGTGTACTGCTATTCAGAGCAGGGTGGTTTTCTTGCTGTTACGCTCAACAGATTAGTGATGGGCGTGTAAAAGAGCTACTGGTGTCGACGCGCTGGTTTCCGCGTGTTGGTTTTTGTTCTGCAGATGCACACATTGAGTCATTTCAGCAGGTGTTCGGTGTTGTGTTTACGTTTTTCGGTGTGTGCCACCGCGGGCAGGCTGCGTGGCTGCCCCCTCTCCTCCCCGCAGGGGCTGCGTGGCTGCCTCCTCTCCTCCCCGCAGGCAGAGGCTGCGTGGCTGCCTCTTCTCCTCCCCGCAGGGGCCGCGTGGCTGCCTCCTCTACTCCCCGCGGGCAGGCCACGTGGCTGCCTCCTCTCCTCCCCGCGGGCAGGCCGCGTGGCTGCCTCCTCTCCTCCCCGCGGGCAGGCCGCGTGGCTGCCTCCTCTCCTCCCTGCAGGGGCTGCGTGGCTGCCTCCTCTCCTCCCTGCAGGGGCTGCGTGGCTTTCCCCTCTCCTCCCCCCAGGGGCTGCGTGGCTGCCTCCTCTCCTCCCCGCAGGCAGGGGCTGCGTGGCTGCCTCCTCTCCTCCCCACAGGCAGGGGCTGCGTGGCTGCCCCCTCTCCTCCCCGCAGGGGCTGCGTGGCTTTCCCCTCTCCTCCCCGCAGGCAGGGGCTGCGGGGCTGCCTCCTCTCCTCCCCGCAGGGGCTGCGTGGCTGCCCCCCTCCTCCCCGCGGGGGCTGCGTGGCTGCCTCCTCTCCTCTCCTTCCCCGCTGGGCTGACAGCACCGCTGCCTCCACCCTGGTGGCGGTTGCTGCTGCTTTCTGGCTGTGTGTCACCCGTGACTTCTGTTGTTTTGAGGACTTTCTCTCCAAACCTAATTATAGGAGGTCTTTTACTTTCTTATCATGAAGATTGTCGAGATGTACCAGTGCCCTTCCTGCCACCCCCAGCCTTCTATCTCAGAAGGACTGGGACTAGGACTCGGGGCCTTGGGCTTGCAGGCGCTCTGTCACTTAGGCCCTATTTGCCATACTGGACTGTGATGCTCCTGCCTGCGCCTGCTGTGTAGCTGGAATCACAGGTTGATACTACCACACCCATCTTGGTTGTTGAGATGGGGCTCACTAACTTTGGTGGGCTGACCTCTTGCCCTGATCCTGCCAGTCTTTACCTCCTAAGTATCTGGGATTACAGGCCTGAGCCACCCAGTCTTCAGCTTTTCTGTATTGATTCAATCTCTTTAGTGGTCTGTTCAGATTTTCCAGGTCTCTGATTTTGGTAGGTTGTATGTATTCAGGAATTTATTCATTTTTTCCCCTGTGAATTTTCCAAATTGTTGATGTACAAAGTATATGTCAGTAATCGGCCCTAGTGATCCTTTTTTAGTTCTGATTTATTTGGGTCTCCTTATTTTCTTTTTCTTCTTCTTCTTCTTCTTTTTTTTTTTTTTGTCGGTTGTGGGGTTTGAACTCTGGGCCTGGGCGCTGTCCCTGTGCTCTTCAGCTCAAGGTGAGCGCTCTACTGCTTGAGCCACAGCGCCACTTCTGGTTTTCTAGTGGTTTTTATTGGGGATAAGAGTCTCATAGACTTTCCTGCCCAGGCTGGCTTTGAGCTGTGATCCTCAGATCTCAGCCTCCTGAGTAGCTAAGATGACAGACACGAGCCACCGGTGCCCGGCTTGGGTCTCCTTATTTTCTTGGTTCATCTAGCTGAAGACTTGTTAATTTTTCCAAAATTCCAGTTCTTTGTTTCATTGGTCCTCCCCTCCCCTCCTGTCTTCTCCCCTCCTCTCTTCTCCCCTCTCCTCCCCTCCCTTCTTTGCCATGATCCTCAGATCTCAGCCTCCTGAGTAGCTAGGATGACAGATGGGAGCCACCAGCACCTGGCACCAGTACTTCTTTCGCTGAGGGTTTTCTTGAAATGATGCCTGTCTCCTTTCCTCCGTAATGCAACCTGCTCGCTTGTTCTCTCATCCTGAAATACCCATACTGCACTGCTTACATTGTCCTCTCCTGAAGTACCACAGTGCAGCCTGCTCGCTCACCTGACCTCCACTCACGATGAGCGCACCGCAGGGCCGCAGTCCACCGGTAGATGTGCCCCAGCAGGGCTGCGGCTGGCACAGCCAGCCAGAGTGGTCAAAGCAAGTGGGGGGCCTCAGCCCCCCAAGTCTGCACGCCCTGTGACCGAGGGCGAAGCCTTACCACTGCGGGAGAGGATGGGCGACCCTGGCCTGGCACGCCCCCGTGTGACCCGGTGACCCGGGTGACCCGGTAGGCACGTGTCCTCCTTCAGGGTCTGCCCATTCCTCCAGTGTCTGAAGAAGCTGCGTCGGGTCCCCGGGGAGGCCAGAACTTTGGGGCCAACCTCTCCAGAACCTGTCTGGACACAGGGTCCTGGGGTCGGGGCACCCCAGCCCGCCCAGGACCAGGGCGTCATCTCGGAGACTCAAGGCAAAGCTTGCCAACTGCAAGACTCCAGTTGTGCGAGCACTGAGGATTGAGGGCCCGGGCAGAGGGCAGAGACGGAAGGAATCTGGGGTGATGCTTCCCTAGCTCCCCATCAGACAGATCTCAGACGCCCTCGGTTCCTTGGCAGACTGTTCTGTGTGCGTGGAGCAGACACACACAGGCCCTCACCAACGCCTCCCCGGCCCTGGCCCGGGTGCGGGGTGTGTGGGGGCCCGGGGCGGGGGCTCACCCGGGGCGGGGCACAGAGGACACATGTGACACTGGCCCTGACCGCAGGCCGAGGCAGGAGCGTCGGGGACTCAGCCAGCCTCAGGGCCTCTGCTTCCTGGAGCGAGGGAGGGAGATACCATGGGTGCAGACTGAGGTCGAGGCTGGAAGGGAGTCGAGTGGGAACTCTATCTTAGAAAAGATCCCTGCCAAGGTTACGTGTCACGTGGCACGGCCCTCACCCCAGAACCCACAAGTGGGGTCCGGTCCCACCCCTCCCAAAACCTGGGGAAAGGGCTCGGCGGGGCCATTGTGCCCCCCCCCCCCCCCGCCCGCTGTCTCTCAAGTTCCAGAAGCCCTTCCTGTCCCTGGCTGCCTTTGGAGTGGGCAGACTGTACCCCACCACGGGGAGCACACAGGGCGCGGGTGGGGACCGTCCTCCCCTCCCCGCCCTCCCTCCTCCCCCCTTCGCTTTTTCCTTCCTCTTTCCCCTTCTTCTTTCTCCTCCCCCTTCCTCCTGCACTTTCTCTCTCTCTCCCCCTTCCTTCCTTCCTCCTCTTCTCTCTCTCCTTCCTCCTTCTTTCTCTCCTTCCTCCTCTTCTCTCTCCTTCCTCCTCTTTCCTTCCTCTTCTCTCTCCTTCCTCCTCTTCTCTCTCTTCTTCCTCTTCTCTCTCCTTCCTCTTCTCTCTCTTTCCTCCTCTTCTCTCTCTTCTTCCTCTTCTCTCTCCTTCCTCCTCTTCTCTCTCCTTCCTCCTCTTCTCTCTCTTCCTCTTCTCTCCTTCCTCTTCTCTCTCCTCCTCTTCTCTCTCTTCTTCCTCTTCTCTCTCCTTCCTCCTCTTCTCTCTCCTTCCTCCTCTTCTTTCTCTCCTTCCTCCCACCCACAGCGGTTCTGCTTACAGGCCTCAGGAGCTCAGGGCCCTCACCTGTTTCCAGGAAAGGAGTTGCAGGAGTCTTTGATATGGCTTTTGTTCCTCTGTGTGTGTGTGTGTATGCGTGCGTGCCTGTGTGTGTGTGCACACGCGTGCACACTCCCCTCCCGTGCTCGCCTCTGGTCGAGGATAGCAGTCTGTGGCTCTGGCGCATGGCCGGCCCGTGTGTCCAGGGCAGTGGGGAGGCGGCCGGGGCCGCCCTTTCACCCAGGCTGTCCCCTGCTGCCCCCCGTCCCCCCATCCCCCCCCCCGAGCGGGAGGGTGTGGTGAGGCTGCTTCTTGCCTCTCCCTCCTCTCCCTCAGCTGGATGGTCGGGGCGAGTGGAATCGGAGCCGGGTCCCCTCCTCCAGACCCGCTGTCCGCGCCGGGCGTGGCTGCGGTGGGTCGCGCCAGCCAGGTGGGAGGACTGGTTTAGCAAGGAGCCGTGAGGTTTCTTCCTTGTCCGGGGAGCTGTGGGCCAGGGAGGAGCGGTGTGGGCCAGCCGCGTGGCCCTGCGGTGTTTCCCGCCATCCCAGCGCAGCGCCCAGCGGGCAGCCTTGTCATCCTCCGAGTCGGAGCCGGCCTGGCAGCTCTCGGTGGCACTGCCACCGCCCACCCTGGCGGCCCATCGGCCGTGCTGCTGCCGCTCCTGCGCATCCTGGCCCAGGCCAGACCAGGTCCGCGCGTCACCGCTCAGAACTCCAGAACCCCCAGGCCACGGGAGAGGAAGAACCCCCCGTGAGCGGGGTCTGAGGGGCCTGGGCACCGCCGCTTCCCACCCCGCGGCCCCGGGGCACGCTGCTCCTCACGCTCCTCACACACCGCTCCTCACCGGCGTCCATGGCCGCGGCTGGCCCTGGGCTGACTGGGAGCCGTGCTGGGGGCTGGGAAGGGCGTGTCTGTGGTCAGCGTGGGGACCTCCTGGTGGCTTGAACTCAGCTGATGGATGTGGGTGTGGCCGGCTGGCCATGGTGCCCCTGCCCCGCGGGCAGGCCGGGCCGAGGATGGGTTGGATGCTGAGGGCCTCGGGGCCCAGCCCGGCCGCTCCTTCCCTTGACTCCCTCCCTCCCTGGCCCCCACTGTGGCCCCACTGTGGCCCCCGCCTTGCAGAACCATGGGTGGGAATGGCGTCCACACCCTCTGCTCCCACCCGAGGGGCGCTTCTCACACCACCCTGCCCCTGAACACCTCTGCCTGGGCCTGGGCAGAGGGCTTCCAAGGCCCCAGGAGACACCCCCCCCCCAAACCAGACCAGCAGGGGGAGGGGTGGAAGGTGAGGAGAGACTGGGTGGTGCCAGCAGGAACAGCAATCTTGTAGAGAGCGGAGGGGGCAGGGCTGCAGAGCGCAGCACAGGACGGGGAGCCCCCTGTAGGACAGCACAGGACGGGGGGGGAGCCCCCTGTAGGACAGCGGGGGGGGGGGGTGAGCAGAGCTGAGCCCCTGGCACTCGGATCCTTTCCTGGGGCTGGGCCCTGGGGGACAGGGGTGGAGGCTGTGGGGTGGCCCAGGGTAGTGGAGGCTGTGAAGGGCCCTGGACAGAGATGGGGGGATCAGGGAGGTGGGGGGTTGTGGGGAGATGGGGGGGCTCCAGGGAGATGGGGGTCCCCGGGGTCTCTGGTTTGCCTTTGTCGGAAGTGTGGCCGTGCTTGTGGGGCAGTCACCGCGGGTCACCTGTTGACCTCCCCGCCCCCCTCGCACCTAATCCACACCTTGTTGTGCCTGCAGGTAGAACGGGAGGGAGGGACACAGCGCCTTTTGAGCGGGGCTGGGGCGGTGCTCTGAGGGGAGAGGTTTGCCCGCTCTGCCTGGGCTGGGGACTGCTCAAGGTCCTGGCTAGGGCCCTAGGGAGGTGCAGCACCTCCCTGGCGAGGGCTGGAATGTTCTGGCTGTCCTTGGCACAGGGGCGGGGGCTCTGCGGCTTTGCTGGCCTCTTCTGAAGCAGGCCCTGCCCCCCCCCTCCTCTCCTCCCCTCCCCCCCAGCGCTTATCAGGGCCTCGCTGGCGGTCTGCCTGCCACCTCAAAGTCACGCCGCCCGGCACAGGCAGGCAGCCTCGGGTCATCCAGCCTCGTTGGGGCGGGGGACGGGGGCTGTTGGTGTGGGGCGTGCTCTGAGCAGGCGTGGGGTGTGCCAGGCTGGGCTGGTGGCCCATCAGGGGTTCTCACACACCCAGGCCTAGGTCTGCACCTTTTGTATGTGCCCTGCTCACTCCCTGGCACAGCTCGGGGCTGAAACTGCCAGCCAGGGTCTTGTGTGATGGCAGGGGCCGCTGTGGGTGTCACATGCACGCGTCAGCCAGAAGGTCAGACGGACGTGTCTCTCTGGGTGTGAGCAGTGCCTGGGCTGGGGTTCCTTGCACAGCGGAACTCTGATGACCGCCCCCTGTTGTCACAGGACAGCACCGTGGGCACTGGATGTCACCAGTGGGAACAGAGGGGCCTGGACAGGAGGGCACAGGAGGGACACTTTGAAACGATCAGAAGGGGCCTGGGTTTGACTGACCCGGAAGTGGGGCTAACTCTGGGAGGTGTCTGGTGCCAGTGCAGAAAGGTTCAGAAAGTGGGTGCAAAGGGTCCAAGGTGGTGGCCCCTGGTTTCTTGACATGAAGCTTATTTCTTTACTTTGGAGGAACTGGGGTTTGAACACAAGGCCTCAGGCTTGCTCAGCAGGCCCTGTGCCTCTGAGCCACTCCTCTTTCTGGGAGGTTTTCTGTCTAGAGGCGATGGTATGTTTTCAGTGATACAGATGCACTGTTGTGGGAATAAGTAGAAATTCAAAAGCAAAAGCCTGTGCAGGGTTCGGGGGCCTTGATTTCCTTGACATGTTGGATTGGGAGCTCTGTGTGAAGTGGGTATGATCAGTCTGGTTTGGGTTGAGAGCTCTGTGTGAAGTGGGTTTGATCTGGTCTCATTTGGGGTTGGGAGCTGTGGGTGAAGGGGGTGTGATCTGGTTTGGGTTGACAGCTCTGGGTGAAGTGGGTATGATCAGTCTGGTTTGACGTTGAGAGCTCTGAGTGAAGTGGGTGTGATCAGTCTGGTTTGGGGTTGAGAACTCTGGGGTGAAGGGGGTGTGATCTGGTCTGGTTTGGGGTTGACAGCTCTGGTGTGAAGTGGGTATGATTTGGTCTGGTTTGGGGTTGAGAGCTCTGGTGTGAAGTGGGTGTGATCTGGTCTGGTTTGGGGTTGAGAGCTCTGAGTGAAGTGGGTGTGATCAGTCTGGTTTGGGGTGATTGCTCTGGTGTGAAGTGGGTGTGATCAGTCTGGTTTGGGGTGATTGCTCTGGTGTGAAGTGGGTGTGATCTGGTCTGGTTTGGGGTTGACAGCTCTGGGTGAAGTGGGTGTGATCAGTCTGGTTTGGGTTGAGAGCCCTGGTGTGAAGTGGGTATGATTAGTCTGGCTTGGGGTTGAGAACTCTGGTGTGAAGTGGGTGTGATCAGTCTGGTTTGGGGTGATTGCTCTGGTGTGAAGTGGGTGTGATCTGGTCTGGTTTGGGGTTGACAGCTCTGGGTGAAGTGGGTGTGATCAGTCTGGTTTGGGTTGAGAGCCCTGGTGTGAAGTGGGTATGATTAGTCTGGCTTGGGGTTGAGAACTCTGGTGTGAAGTGGGTGTGATCAGTCTGGTTTGGGGGTGATTGCTCTGGTGTGAAGTGGGTGTGATCAGTCTGGTTTGGGTTGAGAACTCTGGGGTGAAGGGGGTGTGATCTGGTCTGGTTTGGGGTTGAGAGCTCTGGTGTGAAGTGGGTGTGATCAGTCTGGTTTGGAGTGAGAGCTCTGGTGTGAAGTGGGTGTGATCTGGTCTGGTTTGGGGTGAGAGCTCTGGTGTGAAGTAGGTGTGATCAGTCTGGTTTGGGGTTGAGAGCTCTGGTGTGAAGTGGGTGTGATCTGGTCTGGTTTGGGGTTGAGAGCTCTGAGGTGAAGTGGAAGTGATCAGTCTGGGGTTGAGAGCTGTGTGTGAAGTGGGTGTGATCAGTCTGGTTTGGGGTGAGAGCTCTGGTGTGAAGGGGGTGTGATTAGTTTGGTTTGGAGTGAGAGCTCTGGTGTGAAGTGGGTGTGATCTGGTCTGGTTTGGGGTGAGAGCTTTGGGTAAAATGGGTGTGATCAGTCTGGTTTGGGATGAGAACTATGGTGTGAAGTGGGTGTGATCAGTCTGGTTTGGGGGTGAGAGTTCTGGGTGAAGTGTCATCAGGTCTGGTTCAGGACGTGGGGCAGGTGAGTGGTCTTGAGGCTGGTCCCAGCAGCCATGCCTACACTGGGCCCCGCAGGGCTCTCGATCTGTGCCTGGCAGCCCTCAGGGGCCCTGGGTACTGTCTTTGGGGGTCTGAGGGTAGAGGGCGAGCCATGGGCAGGGTTCCAGCATGTTGGTTCCCCATTTTTTGCGGGGGGCAGAGTCGTGCAGTCTGTATCTAGGCTCCTGGAGTGTGACTGGCCTCTGGCCCACAGCCTGGGACCTCCAGGTGCTGCTGGAAATGTCGGCTCAGGCAGGCTGGGCAGAGGGTGCCCGCAGCCCCCACAGATGGGCCTGGGGCTGCAGCGTGGGTCCTGTTTGGGGCATCAACCTATTGATGAAATGATCTGGGAATCTCCTGCCTTCTCTGTCAACGGGGGCAGAGTGAGGGATGTGCTTCCTCCATAGGTCCTCTATTCCAGGAAGGAAGGAGGGAGGGAAGGAGGGAGGGAGGAGGGAGGGAAGGAAGGAGAGAAGAAGGGAGGGAGGGAAGGAGGGAGGGAGGGGAGGAGGGAGGGAAGGAAGGAAGGAGAGAAGAAGGGAGGGAGGGAAGGAGGGAGGGAGGGGAGGAGGGAAGGAAGGAAGGAGAGAAGAAGGGAGGGAGGGAAGGAGGGAGGGAGGGAGGAGGGAGGGAAGGAGGGAGGGAGGGAGCGAAGGAAGGAAGGAAGGAGAGAAGAAGGGAGGGAGGGAAGAAGGGAGGGAGGGGAGGAGGGAAGGAAGGAAGGAGAGAAGGGAGGGAGGGAGGAAGGGAGGGAAGGAGATAGGGAGGGAAGGAGGGGGAGGGAGGGAGGGATGAAGGAAGGAAGCTGGCAGGCAGGCAGGCTTGTCCTGGCCCTAGGTGCCTGGCACACAGTTGCGGCCGTCACTGCCTTGTGGGCTGGCCTTGGTCCGGCCATGCAGCCCAGCCAGCTGAGGGTCTGATGAGAGCTGGGCTGGGCCCCGGCCGACACATCTGTGTCTCTGAGGCTTGGACCAGTGAGAGGCAGGTGCTCGTCTGGGTCATCTGGGCTTGGATGGCAGGGCTGAGGTCACAGGACTGTCCAGTTATTCTTGAGGAAGTCTGCGCTGTCCACTTCATGCCCTCCCTCGCTGCCCACCCCGTGCCTCTGCCCACAGTGTGGCTCTGCCCACACTGACTGCATTGTGCAAGTGCCCGCCCAGGGTGGGGCAGCTGGACCTGCAGGGGGGGTGCGGGGAGGGCACTGTGGGAAGCTGGCCAGGCCTGCCTGGGGAGGGCTCAGGGGACAGGGTGAGGAGCCCGCCCCCACCAGCCTCCCGGGAGGGGCCTCTGGACGAGTGGTCTTGGTCTCTGCCCCGCCGTGGCCGGCCGTCCCCCTGGAGAGAGGCTGCGACTGAGGGAGGCACCAACCACGCCCCCCGGAGGCCGCGGTGGGCACTGGGGGCTCTCACGGGCTGGGCCTGGCAGCCATTGGGCGCCATGTTTTCCTGGGCTGCTCTGGCTCTGGATGGTTCCTGGAAGCCAGTGCTAGCAGACTTGTCACCTGACAGGTACCTCTGGGTTTCTCCTCTGTGTGTGTGTGGTACACCTGAGGGCTGGGTGGGAGCACTTGGGAACATATCAAGTCCCCGAGCCCTCGGCCCTGGCGGGCTGCCCCCACGGGACAGCAGTAACTGCTTGCTAGAGGAGACACGAGCAGGCCGTGGCCCGCACACCCATTTCCCAGCCGGGGAGACTGAGGCTTGCGACAGAGAAGAGGCTTCAAGGGGAAGGCAGCGTCTGGACCAGCTCTGCCCGGCCCTGTTCACTGAGGCACTCAGAGCGTTTCCCCACACTGGACATGCCTCCCCGTTTTGCAGGAGGACGGGAGGGTCTCGGGGGGGGAGGTGCTGGCATTCGGGTCAGGGAGGATGCGGGGCTGTTGGGCGTAGCAGCCGCAGGCTGAGACAGGGACCAGGTCAGTACCGTGGACCTGACTGTCCAAGGGTGTCCAGCCCGAGGCCAGCTTCACCGAGCCAAAGCAGCCTCCACCCACCGGGTTGGACCCCTCCGGGGAGCAGGGCTGCCTGTGGGTGAGAGCGCCAGCCTGGCCAGGGGCTCACAGCCGCACGGGCAGCGCGGCGGGTTCTGTCTGTGGTTTTGGGTCCCTGTTGGGCCTCAGTTGCTGGGTGACACATACACGTGATCCCTTGCCAGATCGGCATTTCTACTTCTGCCCGTGGCGTTCCGGTCTGCATGTTCCTTTGTCTCAGGCAACTGTCTGTGTTCAGTGTGGGGCCGGGCACCAGAGCGCACACCTGGCCTACACGTACCGGAAGGTAGCAGCACCCCTTCCCGGGGTGACCATGAAAGGTGTCCCCAGCGTGGCCCTCTGAGGAGCCCTTGCTCACAGAGTCGTCATGGGGAGGGCCTGAGAGCGCAGCGCAGGGCGTGGAGCACCGGCGTGGAGCACGGGGTCAGCGGGGCGGGCGTGGTGGGCAGCACCGGCGTGGAGCACGGGGTCAGCGGGGCGGGCGAGGATCTGCTCACTGCACAGCGCCTGCGTCTGAAGCTGGTCGTGCTGTCAGACTGCTGTCCTCTTACCCGTGGGCTCTGTGTGGATCGCCCCGTCCTGTGCCCCCACGGTCGGTGCCTTCCAGCGGGGTCGGCGCAAGCCCGGGAACGGGCATTAGTGCTTTATGAAGTGCAGGGGAGGGGAGGGGCGGCTCAGTGCTGTCCCCAGGGGCAGCAGGGAGACGGGGTGGGGGCCCAATGTCCAGCTCAAGTTCAGGGCTGTCCTGGTCCGATGTTGGGTCTGGCTCAGATGATGCTCACAGTCGCCAGCCGTTCTGAGTGGCACTGTGGACCCGGGCTCTGGCCCACGAGTGAGCTGTGCTGGCAGAGGGCTCGGGCACAGGCTCCTGCCCATCTTCCGATGCTTCGTCCATGCGCCTCCGGCTGGCCTGGCCCACGGAGCTTGTCCCCCTGTGCCCAGCCCCCCTTGTTGGTGGTGTCTGAGCTCTAGCCTGTGGCCTTGGATGAGGTCACCCCACAGGCCTGCCAGCTGCTGCTCCCCGGAGACCCCTGTGCACCCCCCCATCGGGTCCTGCCCTGCCCCCCTGTGACCTGCCCCCCTGTGACCTGCCCCCCTGCCGCTAGCCTGCAGGTCCCTCCCCGGGTGCTTCCACCCCTGGCTCTGCAGCCTCCTCCCAGCATGCAGTGGGCTTGGCACTCACCTCCAAGGACCGGCTCTGGTCAGCCATGAGTAAGGCCCGGCCATTCCTGGGGGCTGCCTGGAGGCGTTGGTTGGCAGCAGAATGCTGGGAGCCCGGGAGAGGGGCTCCAGGTGCATTGCAGGCCGGGAGGAGAGGACCTGGAGAGTGGGTTCCAGGTCTCGGCTGCTGTGGGTGGGGCTCTGTGCGTGGGTGTGTAGGCGTGTCTGTGAGCGTGGGTGTGCAGGGTGTCTGAGTGCAGGTGCACTGGCTCTGGCTTCCGCTGGCCAATGCGGAACGTCTTGCTGTTTTTGATGACTTCCCCTTCCCCGCGGCTCTGCAGTGGGTCCAGCTGCTTGGTGGCCTGCAAGGACCCTTGCCCTCCTCCCCTCCCAGCCGAGCTCCTTTGCTCCTGTAACAGCCGTGCGTGCTGCTGTGTGTCCACTGTGGCTTTGATGGGCGTGGCCCTGGTCGGCCGTGGCACCGAACACTGTCCCCCAGATCCACTGGCCAGGTCGTTTGCACGGCATCTCTTGAGGTCTATCTCCTCTTCCTGGTTTTCATTTTGATACATGCACATTCATTGTTCGGAGGAATTGAGCCTTTGGATTCCTCCCCGAAATACACGCGCCTGCAGCCAGCTTGCTGGCGTGTAAACGCACTGAGCCGCGTCTATGCTACCAGGCATGATTGCATTCTAGATCTAGCTTCCGTGTGTGAGAGAAACATGCAGCGTCCGCCCTCCACGGTGCCAAGAAGCACTGTGCCCCTAACCTCACGTACGCAGTGGTAACCACGTCTACAATTCCATCACAGCAGCAAGAGCAATGTCAGCCTAGCTCTGTCACTCCTTTCTGAACTGGATTGAGATCTAGAGAGACATATGTGTCTATGCGCATGCATCTGCTATTGCTGAGTGACTTCTCCATTCTGGACACTTGCCTTCCTGTCCGCTGTGGGGGCGACGGCTTCTCTGTTCTGTCCGTGTCTTTTCTCTCTGATGGTTTTCTCTGCCGAGCAGAGCTGTGTGGGGCATGATTCCATTGGCCAAATTGCTCCCCCCCTCCCCTCTGAGCTGCTCAGGTCTTCTCACCAAAAACACTCTTGCCGACGCACTCTCCTGAAGTATGTCTCCATTTTCTTCCAGCAGTTTCATAGTTTAGGTCTTGCATTCAAGTCTTCAATACGTTTTTGAGCTGATTTTTGTAACTGGTGACAGATGGAGTCAGCTTCACTCTTCTGCATCAGAGATCTGGTTTCCCAATCCTGTCATTCCTCCAATGCATGCTCTTACTATCTTTGTTAAAATTTGGCAGACAATAGATGGGCGGGTTTTGCTTCCAGGGTCTCTGTTGTATTCTCTGTCTTTGCATCAGTTTTTATACCACGGTGTTTTGATTCCTACAGCTCTGTAGTATGTTTTGTGTTTTTAATCTTTTTTTTTCTGGTGGTACTAGAATTTGAACTCAGGACTTCACACTTGCACGCAGGTACTCTACCACTTGAACCACACCTCCAATCTTGTATGTTTTGAAGTCAGGCATTGTCATGCTTTCTGTTGTGTTCTTTGCAATTAGGATTGCTTTTGCTACTCAGTTTTCTTTTTCCAGTGCTGGGCATTAAACCCAAGGCCCTGTGTATGCTAGGAAAGTACCACTGAGTTACATCTCCAGCCCCCATTCAGAGTTGTTTGTGGTTCCATGTACATTATGTGAACGTTTTATCAATATTGAATTTCTCAGTCCATGAACATGACGTGTCTTTCCATTTTTCTTTTTTTTTTTTTTTAGTATTGCCTTCAATTTCTTTCATCTGTGTTTCTCTGTTTACATTTTAGAGATCTTTCACTTTGGTTAAAATTGTTCCTGGATTATGTACACACACACATATTATATAAATCTATTATATGTAAGGTTGTTTTCTCTGTGTGATGTGCAAACAGTGAGAGTTTGACTTCCTCTTTTCCCACTCAGATGGCCTTTCTTTCTCTCACCTCATTGCTTTGGCAAGAAGTTTCAGCACTGAATAACTTGATGACAATGTCCTTGTCTGTTTCCAGCTCTTGGGGGGGGGGGGGAGGATTCAGAGCTGAGAGCCTTCCGATCTTAGAGACAGCATTTACATCTTAGAGAGATAACCTTTAGATCTGATAGAGAGCCCCCACATCTTAAAGAGAGCCTCCACGTCTTACGGCTTTCAGATCTTGCCCATCCATGTCATGTTAGCTTCTGGCTTGTCATTGTGGATTTTGTTATGTTGAGGTACTTCCTTCTATGCCAAGTGTGCCCGTTACCTTTATCATGAAGCAATGTTGAGTTTTATCTACAGCTATCAAGACGGCCTTACGTTTTTTTCCTCCTCACGCTCTCATGTATTCTCTCATATTTGCTGGTTTATGCATGTCAAACCATCCTTGCATTCCTGGGCTGATTCTGGGTTCATTACAGTGAGTTGTCTTTTTGATTTTTTTTTTTTTGGTGGTGGAGGTGTCAGTTATAGGGCTTGAACTCAGGGCCTGGGTGCTCATGGCTAGAACTCTACCACTTTCTGGTGGTTTATTGGAGATAAGAGTCATTGACTCATTCCTGCCTGGGATGGCATTGAACCATGATCCTCAGATCTCAGCCTCCTGAGTAGCTAGGATTACAGACATGAGCCATCAGTGCTCAGCCCTTTTTAATTTGTTGTTAGATTCAATTTGTTAGGATTTTTTCCCCCTGGTCCTATGGCTTGGACTCAGGGCCTGGACACTGTTCCTGAGTATCTTTTGCTCAAGGCTAGAACTACCGCTTGAGCCCAGCACTACTGGCCTTTACTGAGTAGTTTATTACAGATAAGAGTCTCATAGCCTTTCCTGCCTGGGCTGACTTCTTTGAACTGTTATCCTAAGATTTCAGCTTCCCAAGTAGCTAAGATTACAGGTGTGAGCCATAGCTTGTTAGGATTTTGTTGATGAATTTTGTGTTTATGTTTCTCAAGGATACTGACCTTGTTTATTGTTGTGTCTTTTGCTCATATGGATGTCAGAGTAATGGTGTTTGGAAGGATTCTCTCCTCTTCAATGATGGAAACCATTTAAGAAGAATGGGTGTGAGTTCCTTCAGTGTTAGTTGAACTCAGACGAAGGCTTCTGTCTGGTCCTGGGCTTCTCTCCTATGAGTCTCCTCCAGGAGATGGAACTGTTGGTGTGGAGTGGAGCTGCTAGTGGTTGTGGTCTTGAGCCTCCTTTCTATCCTTGGGAACATCTTGCTTTGTCTTCCAGTTGCTGGCAGTGTTCTCTGGGGTGGCTGGGCCAAGTGCTTATTCACGCACTGCTGATACGCACGTGGTTGTTGATATACATGGGGGCTCTTAGAGGGACCTGCTTGCAGTATTTGCATACAAGTCTTTTCTTTGGTGGTACTCGGGTTTGAACTCAGGCTTTGTGCTTGCTAGGCAGGTGCTGTTCTGCTCTGCAGCTCTTTTGTCACTGGTTATTCTTTTTTTTTTTTTTTGTCCATCACGGGGCCTGAACTCTGGGCCTGGGCACTGTCCCTCAGCTCTTCAGGCAAATGCTCTACCACTTGAGCCATAGCGCTACTTCCGGCTTTTTCTGTTTATGTGGTGCTGAGGAATCGAACCCAAGACCTCATGCATACAAGGCAAGCGCTCTACCCTGAGCCACCTTCCCAGCCCTCACTTGTCATTTCCACGTCATTTTTAGACTTGCAGCAGAGTTCTAGAACAGCACGGGGTGCGTGCGTGTAGACTCCTTCCCCCAATGTAGGGTGGCAGACTGCACCCCGGGCTCATGGTGGAGCCAGGAGCTTGGCTGGCCTGTGTTCCTGCCGTCTGAGCCGCACACCTTATTCTAGTCCCACTGAGTGTGTGGTGGTCGCTGCATGGCTCCCACAGATGGGCGCCCTTGGGGAGTGTGGGCAGCTGTGTGGTGGAATGTGCTGGATTTCAGGGCGTGCCATAACAGTGCTCCCTGGCCCTCTCTCCATAAGGGGCTCAGGTTTTTCTGTGGAAAACCGTCTGTATTTCTGTTCGCTGCATCAATGCTGCAAGGTGCAGCCTCTCCCTGTCCCTTTGCCAGTCTACCCCCGGGAGGTCTTTAGAATCAGGGTGGCGGGTTGATGGTGAGGTGTGACCCCCCGCCTTGTCCTGTGAGTTCCCTTGTGGTATGGGGTCATGGGTCATGTTCTTTTGTTTGAATCTGCGTTTCTCTAATTACAGTTGACTTGGGGCACTTCAGTGTTTGGAGTTGCATGTGCACACGTGCATGTATGTGCGTGTGCGTGTGTGTATGTGCACAAATGGCCCTCTATCTATTTTCCAATTTTCTAGTAAGTGTTTCTAAGTCATTTATAGAGTGAGAATCTGCCTGCCAGGAGCTCGCTGTCTTAGCTTCCCTTAGTTTTCAAAAGTCTGTGTCCTCAAATACATTGGTGCTGTGCCCGGGGGGGGGGGAGAGGGTCCCCAGGACTCAGAAGCTGGGGGCCAGGTCCTGGGTGGTGGGACCTGGGGAGGTTTTCCTCTAGGCCCCATCCAGGCCCCCCGCCCCCATGCACCGCTGCCCAGCCCACGCTTCCAGGCTCCCTCTGAAATCAGTGGGGACACGAGAGGGGGGACTGTTGGGTGGGGTGGCTGGCTCTGGAGACCCCAAGTTTGCAGGTGGGTGGCAGGGCTGAGACAGGAAGGAGTGTGGGAGAGGGGGAGGGAGGAAGTGGAGAAGCACCTGGTGGAGCTGGTGTTTATCTCTGAGATGCGGAGATGCTGAGCTCAGTGCCTGGCCTGGCCTGGGGAGGGGAGGGAGGAAGGAGGGGAGGGATGGGAAGCAGAGGGGAGGGATGGGAAGGGAAGGGAAGGGATGGCCTGGAAGGCGGTGGGATATTTCCAGAAGGGCTGGCAGGGTAGCCAGGTGAGTCTTCATCTCTAGACAGGGGCCTGGGCTGGGCCGGGACACTGTGCATGGAAGTTAGGCCCTGGAAACAGGAGACCACCCCCAGGGCGTGGACAGTGTGCGGGGAGAGCGCAGGGGGCCATGCCAGCGAACTCATGGCTCTCTCCTTGGCAGTGTGGGCTCGTGGAGGGCTGGGAGCCGGTCTGGGTTCAGACCTAGAGTCTAGGCCCTGCCCTGCCCTGCTGCCTCTGGCGTGGGTGCTCAGCTCTGCGCCTGGCTGCGGCCCGGGGAGCTGCTGGTCGCCGCCTTGAACTTTGGGTTAGGGTGAGGGTTTGAGCTCGGGTTGGGCTCAGGTTTGGGTGGGGGTTAGAGTTGGGGTTAGGGTTAGTGTCTGGGTTGGGGCTAGGTTAGGGCTCTGGCTTGGGTTTGGGTTTAGGGTATGGGTGATGTCTGGGCCGTGACTGAGGGGCACTGAGGGGAGGAGACTCAGCCTGCCCCCCCCAAGGGGAGGCTGTGGGGAGGAGGCCTGGGCTGCCCTGGCGAGGGGAGGCCGTGGGGAGGAGGCCCGGGCTGCCCCGGCGAGGGGAGGCCGTGGGGAGGAGGCCCGGGCTGCCCTGGTGAGGGGAGGCTGTGGGGAGGAGGCCCAGGCTGCCCCAGCGAGGGGAGGCCGTGGGGAGGAGGCCCGGGCTGCCCCAGCGAGGGGAGGCTGTGGGGAGGAAGCCCGGGCTGCCCTGGTGAGGGGAGGCTGTGGGGAGGAGGCCCGGGCTGCCCTGAGGGGAGGCTGGCAGCTATGTGGAGGACATGCCCTGCTTTTCCGGGCAGCAGGCAGGAAGTGGCAGCCAATGTGGAGTCTGAGGGTGGCGGCCGGTGTGGGGTCTGAGGGTGGCGGTGGGTGAGTGTCCACGGTTCCTGTGTGGCAGGCCCCGGTGGCAGTCCCGGGAGAGTTGGGACGGTGTGGGGTGTGGGGATCCTGGGATCCTGGGGCAGCGCTTGGCAGCAGAGGCTGGCGGGCAGATGGCAGGTGTGGCAGCACAGAGGCCGGCGTGGGGTGGGCTGGTATGGGAGCGGCCTTGGGGACAGCAGGGGACCTCGGGCCCTCACCCGCGCACCTCACAGCGCACACTGCCGCGGGAGGCTGGTGAGGGTTCTGGACTTGGGGTCGGGATAGTTCCCAGACTGGACAAGGGAGAAGGGGCTGTAACCCCCAACCCCATGGAAATCCACTGCAGGGAAAACCCGAGCGGGCCAGGAGGCTGTGCTGGGTGGTGCTGTCGCAGCCTTGTGAGAAGAACTGAGGACAGATGTTTCAGAAGGGCAAAAGTGCATGTGCAAAGGCCCTGGGGTGCTATTCAGCTGGGGCCAGCGTATCACGAGGGGAGTGGAGGGCAAGGGGAGCCCCTAGCAGAGGGGTCAGGAGCGGGTCATGGCAGGAGCGCTGCGTGGCCAAGGACAGGCCCGGAGGATCGAGGAAGGGTTTCCCTCAGTTTCCCCTGGTGGAGGGCATAGGTGAAGATGAGCGCGGGAAGGAGTTGGAGGACGTGAAGCGCTCCTCCCTGGCCGGCTGGAGAAAGAGGAGGCTAGGACGTGGGGTCGGGACCTTGCCCAGCAGCTCTCAGGCTGCTTCCTGTGGCCCCAGAGCTGGGGGAGGGAGAGGGGGGGAGGGGGCGCCCACACTCAGGTCCTGGGGCCTTTGGGCCTGAGGACAAGCCGCCCACTGCCCAGTACCCTAAGCCCCAGCCGTGCCCCCTCCCGGCCGTCAGGAGCCAGCAAGGCCCTGGAGCCGGGTCCTGGGTCCCCCGAGAACCGTGGGGCTGGGGTCCCCCAGCCTGGCCTTGCATTGGGTAGGGAGAGAGGCCCCAAGAAGAGAGCCCAGAGCCCCCAGCCCCAGGCGGGAGCCCGCAGCTCCCTCCCGCCGGCGTGCTGGCGTCTGTGGGTTCCGCTCTCCAGGCCCTGAGCCCCTTCCGGGGCAGTTTGGGGGGCCCCGGCAGGCTGGGAGTGGGGAGCTGGGTGCTGACGGTGGAGGGGGAGGCTGTCCGGCCCTGGCACGAGCTGGGCAGGGCGCTGCGGGCTCCCTCGGGAGCAGGTCGCGGTGCTCCCGCCAGCTCTCCTCTCCTGCCTCGGTTTCCTTGTGAGTGGACAGGTGGCGGTCCGGGTCTCCCCAGAGCCACGCCGAGCCTCGCGGCCGGCGACAGGGGTGCAAGCATGGGTGGACTGTCTTCCAGCAGCCGTGACGTGGCTTGCAGGCGGGCGTGGCAGCCTGCTCCCCCCATCCCGCGCTGGTCTCAGTGAAGGCCGCACGGGCCTAGCTGAGCCTGCGGAGTGGGGGTGAGGGGGACGGGGTGGGCAGTGGTCAGCGAGCGCTCTGGCCATGGCAGCGCCGCGGCCCCTCAGGGCTAGGGGTGTGGTGTGTGCCTGTGCATGTGCGCACACACAGCGTGTGGCCTGTTTCCCCCTCACTCCCGGGCCAGACCCTCTTCTGAGCGAGCGTTTGCGGTGCAGGCACAACGGGAAGCCTTTGCGCTGCGGCGGGGTTTAGTCTCCTTGAGGCTCGGAGGTGGATGCGTGGCGGAGCCTGTGTCCGGCCTCTGGTGCTTAGGGGGTCCCCAGACCATGGGGACAAACCCCCCCCCAGCCTGCGGGCTCCCACCTGCACTGACCTCCGGCCACAGAAGGCGCCCCTTGTGGCTGCGGTAAGGAAACGCGGGCTCCCGCGCAGCCCCAGAAGGGCTTGGGGCCCCTGGAGTGTGGCAGCCACGCGGACCCCATTCCCGCAAGGCCACGGCCCTCAGGGGAGGACTAAGGGGGGAGCATGCGGCTTCCCCCGTGGCTGGACTGGGTTTCTACAGGCTGCCTGGTGTCCGTGGCGGCATGCGTGGCGGTGTCCGTGGCAGTGGCCATGGTGGTGTGCGTGGCGGTGTCCGTGGCAGTGTGCGTGGCGGTGTGCGTGGCGGTGTGCGGGGCGGTGTGCGGGGCAGTGTCCGTGGCGGTGTGCGGGGCGGTGTGCGGGGCAGTGTCCGTGGCGGTGTGCGGGGCAGTGTGCGGGGCGGTGTGCGTGGCAGTGTCCGTGGTGGTGTGTGCGGCGGTGGCTGTGGCAGTGTCTGTGGTGGTGTGTGCGGCGGTGGCCGGGCAGTGGCCATGGCGGTGTGCGTGGTGGTGTCCGTGGCGGCGTGCGTGCAGTGTGCGCGGCAGTGGCTGTGGCGGTGTCTGTGGCAGTATGTGTGGCGGTGGCCATGGCGGTGCGCGTGGCGGTGTGCGTGGCGGTGGCCGTGGCAGTGTGCGTGGTGGTGGCCGTGGCAGTGTCCGTGGTGGTGTGTGTGGCGGTGGCCGGGGCAGTGGCCATGGCGGTGGCTGTGGCGGTGTGCGTGGTGGTGGCTGTGGCGATGTCTGTGGCGGTGGCCGTGGCGGTGTGCGTGGCCGTGGCGGTGTGCGTGGCAGTGTGCGTGGCGGTGTCCGTGGCGGTGTCCATGGCGGTGTGCGTAGCGGTGGCCGTGGCGGTGGCAGTGTCCGTGGCGGTGTGCGTGGCGGTGTGCGTGGCGGTGTGCGTGGTGGTGGCCGTGGCGGTGGCAGTGTCCGTGGTGGTGTGCATGGCGGTGTGCGTGGCGGTGGCCGTGGCGGGTGGCAGTGTCCGTGGCGGTGTGCGTGGCGGTGGCCGTGGCGGTGGCCGTGGCGGTGGCCGTGGCGGTGTGTGCGGCGGTGGCCGTGGTGGTGTGCGTGGTGGTGTGCGTGGCGGTGTGCGTGGCGGTGGCAGTGTCCGTGGCGGTGTGCGTGGCGGTGGCAGTGTCCGTGGCAGTGTGCGTGGTGGTGTGCGTGGCGGTGGCCGTGGCGGGTGGCAGTGTCCGTGGCGGTGTGCGTGGCGGTGGCAGTGTCCATGGCGGTGTCCATGGCGGTGTGCGTGGCGGTGGCCGTGGCGGTGGCGGTGTGCGTGGTGGTGTGCGTGGCGGTGTGCGTGGCAGTGGCCGTGGCGGTGTGCGTGGCGGTGTGTGCGGCGGTGGCTGTGGCGGTGTGCGTGGCGGTGTGCGTGGCGGTGGCTGTGGCGGTGTGCGTGGCGGTGTGCGTAGCGGTGTCCATGGCAGTGTGCGTGGCGGTGTGCGTGGCGGTGGCCGTGGCAGTGTCCGTGGTGGTGTGTGTGGCGGTGGCCGGGGCAGTGGCCATGGCGGTGGCTGTGGCGGTGTGCATGGTGGTGGCTGTGGTGGTGGCCGTGGCGGTGGCCGTGGCTATGTCCATGGTGGCCACAGGGCCAGGGGCAGCGGCTCTGGTAGTCAGGCAGGAGATGTGCTGATACGGGCCTGTGCCCCGCCGGGCCTGTGGGGGCCTGAACGTGGGCACCCCAGCTGCTACCCCGCCGGCTCCCCTCCACCCAGCATGACGGGGGCCAAATGGGGGCCACATTCCAGATATGGGCTTACTTTAGAAGAGAATTGTTCAAACTGGGCGCCGGTGGCTCACACCTGTCATCCCAGCTACTCAGGAGGGTGAGATCTTAGAATTGAGGTTCAAAGCCAGCCCGGGCAGGAAAGTCCATGAGACTCTGATCTCCAGTAAACCACCAGAAACCGGGAAGTGGCGCTGTGCCTCAACTGGTAGAGTGCTCTCCTTGAGCTGAAGAGCTGAGGGACAGCGCCCAGGCCCAGAGTTCAAGCCCCATGACCGACAACAACAACAAAAAAGAGGATTGTTCAGCATCTGGGGATGGGAAGAAGGGGAGGGGAGGGGAGGGAGGGGAAGGGAAGGGAAGGGAGGGGACAGAAGAGGAGAAGAGGGGAGGGGGGAGGGGAGGGAGTCCTCTGAGCCACCAGATCCCAGTGTGGGTGGTGTGCTGTTCCAAGGAGTCCCCCACTGAGGAGAGCTGGAGCACGCTCAGATGCACGGAGCAGGGTGGTATTGTAGATTCTGTCTTCTTCCCCCCTCTCCCCTCTCTGCCCCCTCTCCCCCCTCTCCCCCTCTCCCCCCTCTCCCCCCTCTCCCCCCTCTCCCCCCTCTCCCCCCTCTCCCCCCTCTCCCCCCTCTCCCCCCTCTCCCCCCTCTCCCCCCTCTCCCCCCTCTCCCCCTCTCCCCCTCCTCCCCCTCTCCCCCTCCTCCCCCTCTCCCCCTCTCCCTCCCTCTCCCTCTCCCTCTTCCTTTCCCCTCTCCCTTTTTCTTTCCACACTGCCCACAGCTTCTTGCCTTGTCAGTTCAGCACACGGGGTGTCCTCTGGCTCGGGTAGAAACCCCGACCTTGGGTCGTGAGGTGCCCTTTGCTTTGTGGGAGGCAGAGATTTATGCAAAATTCAGGTCCGAAGGTGCCTGAAGACCGCGTTGTGGTTCAAGTGCAGCTCAGGACAAGGTGGGGCCCCCGGGGAGGTTTTGTCTGGTGTGGTTTTGGTTAATTTGTGGTGTGATGGGGTGATGCTCAGAGGAGTTTCTGCATCGCCAGGCATTTGATTCTTTAACCGGGCGCCGTGTGTGTGTGTGTGTGTGTGTGTGTGTGTGTGCGTGTGTGTGTGTGTGACGTGTGTGTGTGTGGCATGTGTGTGTGCGTGTGTGTGTGTGACGTGTGTGCGTGTGTGTGACGTGTGTCGTGTGTGTCGTGTGTGTGTCATGTGTGTGTGTCGTGTGTGTGTGGCGTGTGTGTCTGTGTGTGGCGTGTGTGTGTGTGGCGTGTGTGTGTGTGGCGTGTGTGTGTGGCGTGTGTGTGGCGTGTGTGTGTGTGTGTGGCGTGTGTGTGTGTGGCGTGTGTATGTGGTGTGTGTGTGTGGCGTGTGTATGTGTCTGTGTGTCTGTGTGTGTGCCATGTGTGTGTCTGTGTGTGTGTGTGTCATGTGTGTGCGTCGTGTATGTGTGCCATGTGTGTGTGTGGCGTGTGTCATGTGTGTGTGTGTCGTGTGTGTGTGGTGTGTGTGTGTGGCGTGTGTGTGGCGTGTGTGTGTGGCGTGTGTGTGTGGCGTGTGTGTGTGGCGTGTGTGTATGTGGCGTGTGTGTGTGTGGCGTGTGTGTGTGGCGTGTGTGTGTGGCGTGTGTGTGTGGCGTGTGTGTGTGGCGTGTGTGTGGCGTGTGTGTGTGTGGCGTGTGTGTGGGGGGGGGCGTGCGCTTCCCAGGCCCCTTGTTGGGGTGGGGGAGATGCCTACCCGAGGCCCCACCCGATTCTCCATCCTGAGTCTCAGGCCCTGTGGTGCCCTCGGAGGTAGTTCACGAGGCGCCTGCAGTACCGCGTGAGCCAGCTGGGGTCCCTGGGTGTCACTGGGGCCTTGCAAAGAAAGGGCTTCTGTCATTCAAGTCCCTAATAGGAGGGCCATCTGGGACTGACGGGAGTCCTCAGGAGCGAGGTCCAGGGAGGAACAGAGGGGGAGGGCGGGGGGAGGAGGGGAGCAGCCCCTGGGCTTGCCAGATATCTTGATTCCTGGCCCGCCTGGCAGGCTGGGGGCCCAGCGTCCTGCGGGCTGGGCAGTGTGGGCCGGGCTCAGTGAGTGGGGGGGAAGGTAAGGAGGGCATTTGTCAGGGGACATTGCAGAATCTTCCAGAGTGACCTTTCCTGGAACACTGAAGAGCTCCCAGATGAAGCCCGAGGTCTAAGCGTCTTCCCCTGATCCGTGGGGGCCACGCACCCGAAGCCCAGCGCGTCCCCCGTGCCGCTTAGCTAACAGGCCGCCGGCTGTCCCCCGCGGGGCTCTGCACGCTCCGGCTCTGGGCTCTGGCGCAGCCAGGGCGGGCGCCTTCGGGCAGCTGGAGCCCACCGTGCCAGCCGCGGGCCGCGTTCCTCTCCTTTGCCAGCTACCCGGGACCTCACCTGTCATATGTGGGCCAAAGCGTCCAGCACACTGACCGCGCTCACCCTGCCGGGGCCCACCCCTCTCCGCTTCCAGGACCTTTCCTTCCTCCCACACGCAAACTCTATCCCCGTCCAGCACAAGTTCCCGCCTTCCCCCCACCCCCCCTCCCCACTCTACCACCAGAACCACGGCTCCACCTCTGGCTTTTGGGTAATTAATTGGATATAAGAATCTCATGGACTTTCCTGCCCGGGCTGGCTTTGAACCTTGATCCTCAGATCTCAGCCTCCTGAGTAGCTGGGATTGACAGGCGTGAGCCACCGGCGCCCAGCCCGGCTTGTGTTCTTTGTTTCTAATAGCCGGGGCATGCAGACCCGGTGGTGCCCTCTGAAATGCCCGGCGCTCTGTTGGCTAGCGTGGGGGCCTGGCCATGGGCGCTGGGGCCTCTGAGGTCTGGTGTGTGGGGTCTGAGGGCGCCCGAGTGGAACCTCTAGAGGTGCCAAGCAGATGCGGGTGTGTGGGGGTCTCCAGCGGCCTCCCAGCCCCCGCCTCACGCCGCAGGCCCAGCCAGCCGGCGCTGACCCGGCCTGGCAACTCTGCCCGGTGCCACCCCCGGAGGCCTGGACCGCAGCCCTGGCTGGGTGCCCGCATTCTTCCCGGTTCCCAGGGCACCTGGCCACGGAGATAGCGGAACCAGCGATGTCCGATAAGCGCAGGTGTCCCCACGCCCGGCCCGGGTCACGCTGCCGTGCTGGGAACAGGCGGGCCATTGTGCCCAGGGCCAGGGCGCCCAGCGACTGGCCAGGCGGTCATCAAGGACACTGTCCTTTTAGGGGTACCTTTTGTCCCCGTCTCCTATCCTGCCTGTCCGGCCTCTTCCGGCCTTTCTAGAACATGGGGCCATTTCTTTCTTCCTCTGGGCCTCAGTTTCCCAGTTCCTCGGGGGATATTCTGTGTCTGCCTGACCTTGGGGTGCCCGGACGCGGAGCTGGGCCCTGCGTGGACGTGTGTGTGTGTGTGTGTGCATGTGCGTGCGTGCGTGCGTGTGTGTGTGCATGCGCACGCGCGTGCAGCCCGGGGTGTGGGGTGCAGGGCTGCTTGGTCCTGAGCTCCCCAAGGGCAGGGCTCTGCCCGGCGCGGCCAACCTGAGATTCCCAGCGCTGCTCAGAGCAGAAACAGATAAAGGGGCAAATAAGATAAAACCCATTTAACCCGTGGGAGATGCGACCCAGACGCGGGGCCGCAGAGCTCCCGCTCCGGCCAGCAGCCAGCGCGGTACTCACATATTTGGAGAAGCGATTGGCGGGCTGGACTCAAAGCGGGAGCAGAGGGTGGGCGTCTCCCGTGGGCCTGGCCTGGGCTCCCCCACACCCTCGGCCCAGCCCGGCCCGGCTGCCTCCCGTCTGAGTTCTGTGTCCCATTCTGTCTGTGCCCCTAACGCCCCCCTTCTCCTGGGGAGGTGGGGCTGCCCTGTCCCCTGCCAAGCCTGCTAGCCCAACCCCCCTCCAGTCCCCAGACATAGGGCAGGGGGCACAACCACCGCCCGTCTGTAGCCGGGAGTCAGGGTGCTGTGGCTCCCCGGGCTCTTGGGGGCGAGCGCTGTCAGGCCAGCTGCTCAGTGGCCCCGCAGGACCGGCCGGAGCAGGGCTGGGGCCAGGAGGCCACGCGGGGCACGCTGGGGGCCACGCCACACCCGTCATGGACACCTGTCACGGAGCTGATGACGTGTGCGTGGCTTGTGCGTGTGCGTGCAGGAGAGGGTGTGGCTAGGAGGCCGTGGCAGGGGGCAGCTGGCAGGGGAGGTGGAGGCAGCTGGGGGCGGGGGCTGCGTGGGGTTCAGGTAGGGCTTGATCTTCCCGCAGTCCCGTGGCGATCCGTCGTGCCTGGCCGTGGCAGCCGGCCTCTCCCCGGTCCGGTCCGGGGAGGTGGGCTGGGCTGTTGCACTGCGGGGAGGTCAGCCCGGGAGGGGCAGCCTGGGGTCTCTGGGGTCCCGGCCGCTCGAGGGCAGGTGTGCAGAGTGAGCGCAGACTAAAATCCCCAGGATGGGGAGAGCTGCTGGGCGTGCGCCCCCGGCATCTCGAGGGGTCCCTGAAGCCATGGCAGGCTCCCCCGACCTGTCCCTGGGGACCAGGGCTCAGGCCGCAGTGTGCCCCCACCCCCCCTCGCCGGGGGAGGGCTAGCTCCGCGCCTGCCTTGGTGGTCCAGCCGCGGCCGTCCCCGCTGCCCCGGCCCCTGCGCTCCTGTGGCGCGTGGGGTGGGTGTGTGGGGTGCGCGGGCGCCCTCAGCTGCTCCCCGGGCTGCCCGCGCCGCTGACACCCCCCCCCCCCCCGCCTTGCAGCTTTCTCATCGTGCTGGTGTGCCTCATCTTCAGTGTGCTGTCCACCATCGAGCAGTACGCCGCCCTGGCCACCGGGACCCTCTTCTGGATGGTGCGTAGTCCTTGCCCGGGAAGCAGGGGGAGGAGGTGGGCGCCCTGGGGGGAGCCGAACCCCTGCCCTGCACCAGGGCCCGCCCCACGCATCCCCCCCACCCCTCAGAACTCCGCAGCCGCCGGGCTCGGAGGCCGTGCGCGTGCCGGGCCGGGGCGCGGATGGGAGGGCGTTTCTGCCCCCTCAGAGCTGTCACCCCACAGCGCGGACATGGCTGAGGCCCGCAGAGGCCCCGCAGCGGCCTCCTCCGTTCCTCACCGCGCGGCCAGCGCGGGCGGCGGGCGCGGGCAGCCTGGTGGTCACCTGTGTCCTCCGAGCCGAGGTGTCAGGCCGGGGCCTCGGTTTCTGGGGCGACCCGCCCTGCTCCCCGCGTTTCCTTAGTCTTTCCCCGTTGCTTCTGCTGGTGAGTGCGAGGCTGGGGGTCGTGGTTCCAGCTGTCTCCCGGCGAGTGGGGTGAGGCCTGGGCCCGTCTCTCCTTCCTGGGCACCGTCCTCCGCCGGCATTTGTGGCCAACTTTGCTGTAAGCCAGGTGCAGCCCCTGGGGGGCAGGCCTCTGTACCCCACTCTACTGGCCCCCCAGGGCCACGAGGTACATCCCCAAATCCCGGCGACTCCCGCCGATCGTCCTTCACGGAGGACCGCGTACCCGGCTGGGGTGTCGGCCAGGCCTCTCCTGCAGTGGAGACCTGGTTGTGGCGATGGTGTTGGATCTTATCCAGTGCCCCCCACCCCCTGTGCATCTGGACGTCCGGCCTCGGCCGCCTGGGATAGAATGACCAAGCCACGCTGTCCCCTGCGGCGGCCTTCCTCCCGGCTCTGCCTGGCCCTGGAATCTCTGGAGTCTGAGCGCCATCTGGTGACCACTCTTGAAACCGCAGCACAGGCCGGCAGGCAGTGTGCTGGCCGGACGCCCCCCGGACCCCTGCAGGGCCCTCGCCCGCATGGGCAGCACCCCTGGCTCCTTCCAGTGCCCTCCGGGCCCCCAGCACCTCGCCCTCAACCACGGGGTGGAGACCTTGTTCAAACGTTCACGTGTTGGCATGCACTTGTGATACAAGGGCAGGTTTCTCGGCAGCATTTGCACACCCACCCGCAGTGTGCATGGCGGGCTCACCCCGACACCACTGGCCCTCCCCACCTCCCACTCCTTAAGACATGAGCCGCAGGTTTCCTGGCTGGTTCATTTTCATACGTGCAGATGAGCCGATCAGCTGGGTTTGTGTACCTGTCCCTCCATCGACCCCCTTCCTGCCCCCTGCCCGCCCCGCTGCCCACCCCCTTCCCCCTTCCCCACCCCCGCTGTCCACCCACGCCCCGCCCTGCTGCCCACCCCCTTCCCCACCCCCGCTGTCCACCCACGCCCCGCCCTGCTGCCCACCACCCGCGCCCCCTCAGGGGAGTCTGCTCTCCATGCATTGTTCGCTGGTATTTCAGATGTGACAGTGTTACATTTTACTCAGAACAACTCTCTCCTTGATCCTCTACTAATCCGCAGCTTCTGTTGGGATTTTTTTTTGGTCAGTTGTGGGGCTTGAACTCAGGGCCTGGGCGCTGTCCCTGAGCCTTTTCACTCAAGGCGAGCGCTCTACCACTTTGAGCCCCAGCGCCACTTCCAGTTTTCTGGTGGTTCCTGCCTGGGCTGGCTTTGAACTGCTTTTCTCAGATCTCAGCCTCCTGAGTAGCTGGGATGACAGGCGTGAGCCTCTGGCACCGGCCGTTGGAAGTTTATACGGTCTTCTTACAGTTGCAATGTATTTGGAGTTATTCAGCCTGCATCTTTCTCTCTATTCCCATGTCACCACAATCCTGTCCGTGACTGTGTTTGTGGTGGTGGGTCTCATGTTTCTGTAGCACCCTCTCCCCTCTACACCTGGAAATAGGCTTTCTGAACAGTACTCAGACGATCTGAGCATTCCGGAACGTCCCGGTTAGAGGTGAACTCCAGTAGGCACTGCCTCCCGCTTCCTCCCGCGTCTCCCCCAGCTTGCTGACTGGCGTCTGCCGCCACAGGGCCGCTGCACGGCTCTGCCTCACCTGGCTGTTTCTGTGATACCTCACGGCGTGGGGATGCGGAGCGAGGCGGCCGAGGGGTCCGGCCGCGGGACCGGCCCTGGGCTCTGCGGGGTCTGACCGCGGGCTCTGTGGGGTCCGGCTGTGGGGTCTGGCCGTGGGCTCTATGGGGTCCGGCCGCGGGACCGGCCCTGGGCTCTGTGGGGTCTGGCCGTGGGCTCTGTGGGGTCCGGCCACGGGCTCTGTGGGGTCTGACTGCAGGCTCTGTGGGGTCCGGCTGTGGGGTCTGGCCGCGGGCTCTGTGGGGTCCGGCCGCGGGCTCTGTGGGGTCCGGCTGTGGGGTCTGGCCGTGGGCTCTATGGGGTCCGGCCGCGGGACCGGCCCTGGGCTCTGTGGGGTCTGGCCGTGGGCTCTGTGGGGTCCGGCCGCGGGCTCTGTGGGGTCCGGCCGCGGGCTCTGACTGCAGGCTCTGTGGGGCCCGGCCGCGGGCTCTGTGGGGTCCGGCCGCGGGCTCTGTGGGGTCCGGCTGTGGGGTCTGGCCGTGGGCTCTATGGGGTCCGGCCGCGGGACCGGCCCTGGGCTCTGTGGGGTCTGGCCGCGGGCTCTGTGGGGTCTGACTGCAGGCTCTATGGGGTCTGGCTGTGGGCTCTGTGGGGCCCGGCCGCGGGCTCTGTGGGGTCCGGCCGCGGGCTCTGTGGGGTCCGGCCGCGGGCTCTGTGGGGTCTGGCCGCGGGCTCTGTGGGGTCCGGCCGCGGAGTCCAGCCGCGGGCTCTGTGGGGCCCGGCCGCGGGCTCTGTGGGGGACAGCGCCCTCAGCCAGCCGCGGGTCACCAGGTGGCACTCTTGTCACGTGTCTTTCAGCAGCCACTGGGCCTCAGCCCAGAGGGCTGAGTTGTGAGCCCAAACCGCAGGCTCTGGGGGCCCCACGGGGGCCCAGCCCCCGGCCCCGGCGAGCGGAGGATTCTGGGAACGTTCTGCAGATGTGGAAAAAGTCACGCGAGGCTGCGGCTGTGGCTGCGTGCCACCTCGCCCGGCCCGCGTGCCAAGGCCAATATCTCTGCCGGGCCGGCGCGGCGCGGGGCTCAGGCCTGTGCTGAGCCGGGGTATTGGGGGCCCGCAGAACTGTTCTAGAAGGAAGCTCTCCACCGCTCCGTCAGCCCTGGACTTTGGACACACGCTCGAGGCCTGTGGTGTGCAGACCTGTCTGTGGCGCCCCCCGGCTCCGGTGTGGGCCCGTGTGTCTGCGCGTGCATGGGTGTGCGTGTGTGGACACAGATCGATGGGTCCTCGCGTCCCCCATCCCATGGCGGTGCACCTCGATTCCTGGCCCAGCCCAGGTCAGGTCTGGTCTGTGCCCTCTGGGTCCCAGCTTGTTCACAGCTCGCACACGAAGAGCCTCCCGAGAGGCAGCCTCCCACGCACATGCGTGCGCGCGGACGCACATGCGTGTGAAGGCCCAGGCCCACGTACTGGGCTGAGAACCGCAGTGGAGGCCGGGAATGAGGTGGTGGCCATGCTTCCTCCCCGGGGAGCATGCCTGCCCCCCCTCCCGTCCCCCCCATGCCTCAGTCCCCCCAGCCCTTCCTTCCAGTGGGTGAGACAAGGTTGGGCGTGGTCCTCAGGGCCCTCAGCCCCACGGTGCCCTGCGCGTGCTTGGCCGGGTCTCCCCCCCCCCCCCCCCCCCGCCACGAGGTCTGCACCATAAGGGGCTGAGTCTGTTCCTGTGTTGGTTGGAATATTGGGGTGTAAGTGTGTGTGTGTGAGAGTTGTGGGGCTTGAACTCTGCTCCTGGGCGCTGTCCCTCAGCTCAAGGCGAGCGCTCTACCACTTGAGCCATAGCGCCACTTCTGGTTTTCTGGTGGTTCATTGGAGATCAGAGTCTCACGGACGTTCCTGCCCGGGCTGGCTTTGAACCGCGGTCCTCAGACCTCAGCCTCCTGAGTGACCGGCGCCCAACTTCGGCGTGTTGTTTTGTGCTGTGCTGTTGCAGGTGGTGTGTCCTTGCTCCCTGGGGGCCGCAGGCCGGGCAGGTGGCCCCTGCCTCGTCCCTCTGTGTGGCACGCAGAGCCCTGTGCAAGGCCTTCGCACCAGAACGCCCCAGGCCCCCGTCTGGGTGGGTGATTTCCTTCCACTCCTCCTGCCGCGGGCCGGGACTCTGCACACGGCACACCGCACACACAGGCAGGGCGTGGGGCGCAAGCCTAGGCCTGGAGTTGGTCGGGGTCCCCACCGGCTGGGATCCCTGGCACCGAGGCCTGTCTTTGAAACAAGCCACGGCTGCGGTGGCCGCCCTCGGTGGCCTCCCTCTGGTCCTGGCGGAGGGCGTGGCAGCCGGGGCCGTGTCCTGACTGTGTGGATGGGGTGGAGGGTGGCCCTTCTGGGGACAAGCGGCTGAGCTGGAAAGGAGGTATGGGGGAGGTGCTCACCCCTGGTCCTGGGTCCTGCTCTCAGGGTTCAGGGGGTCACAGCCCTGCGGGACGCAGCGCCCGGCGAGGAACACGGCAGCAGGGCTGGAAGCAGTGAGGGCTGGCTTGTGTCTGCTGGGTCCTGGCAGTCCAGCCGAGGCCTCGCGTGGGGCCCCACGCCCCTGCCCTGAACGGCTGGGAGTCTGGGGCCCGCCCTGGTCCCAGGCCCTTTCCGGATGTCACCCTGGGTGTTATGGACTGGGTTTCCATTCAGCCTGTCGACTGAGGAGGACAGCGTCCTGGGTGCCCGGCTGCTCCCCCCACCCCCCACCGTCCCTGGGTGCCCGGCTGCTCCCCCCCACCGTCCCTGGGTGCCCGGCTGCTCTCCCCCACCCCCCCCACTGTCCCTGGGTGCCCGGCTGCTCCCCCCCCACCCTCCCACCGTCCCTGGGTGCCCGGCTGCTCTCCCCCCCCACCGTCCCTGGGTGCCCGGCTGCTCCCCACCCCCCCACCGTCCCTGGGTGCCCGGCTGCTCCCCCCCCACCGTCCCTGGGTGCCCGGCTGCTCCCCCCCACCCCCCCACCGTCCCTGGGTGCCCGGCTGCTCCCCCCCCACCGTCCCTGGGTGCCCGGCTGCTCCCCCCCCACCGTCCCTGGGTGCCCGGCTGCTCCCCCCCCCCACCGTCCCTGGGTGCCCAGCTGCTCCCCCCCCCACCGTCCCTGGGTGCCCGGCTGCTCCCCCCCACCGTCCCTGGGTGCCCGGCTGCTCCCCCCCACCGTCCCTGGGTGCCCGGCTGCTCCCCCCCCACCGTCCCTGGGTGCCCGGCTGCTCCCCCCCCCCCCCCACCGTCCCTGGGTGCCCGGCTGCTCCCCCCCCCCACCGTCCCTGGGTGCCCGGCTGCTCACCCCCACCGTCCCTGGGTGCCCGGCTGCTCCCCCCCACCCCCCCACCGTCCCTGGGTGCCCGGCTGCTCCCCCCCCCACTGTCCCTGGGTGCCCGGCTGCTCCCCCCCACCCCCCCACCGTCCCTGGGTGCCCGGCTGCTCCCCCCCCCACTGTCCCTGGGTGCCCGGCTGCTCCCCCCCACCCCCCCACCGTCCCTGGGTGCCCGGCTGCTCCCCCCCACCCCCCCACCGTCCCTGGGTGCCCGGCTGCTCCCCCCCACCCCCCCACCGTCCCTGGGTGCCCGGCTGCTCCCCCCCCCCACTGTCCCTGGGTGCCCGGCTGCTCCCCCCCCCACTGTCCCTGGGTGCCCGGCTGCTCCCCCCCACCCCCCCACTGTCCCTGGGTGCCCGGCTGCCCCCCCCCCCACTGTCCCTCAGCTTCCCCGGGGTACCTCCACACGTGGACAGCGACTCTGAGCGCCCTGTGCCCAAGCACTTCCTTACTCCTGGCAGAGCAGCAAGTGAGGCCGGTGGGCACCCCTGCAGGACAGGTGCTGTCAGAGGCGTGCTGGGTGCTGTCAGAGACGTGCTGGGTGCCGTCAGAGGCGTGCTGGGTGCTGTCAGAGGAGTGCTGGGTGCTGTCAGAGGAGTGCTGGGTGCTGTGTCAGGCGTGCTGGGTGCTGTGTTGGGCAGGCTGGATGCTGTCAGAAGCATGCTGGGTGCTGTGTTGGGCATGCTGGGTGCTGTCAGAGATGTGCTGGGTGCTGTGTTGGGCATGCTGGGTGCTGTCAAAGGAGTGCTGGGTGCTGTGTTGGGCAGGCTGGGTGCAGTGTCGGGCATGCTGGGTGCTGCCAGAGGCGTGCTGGGTGCGGTCAGAGGCATGCTGGGTGCTGTCAGAGGTGTGCTGGGTGCTGTGTTGGGCATGCTGGGTGCTGTCAGAGGAGTGCTGGGTGCTGTGTTGGGCAGGCTGGGTGCAGTGTCGGGCATGCTGGGTGCTGTCAGAGGCGTGTTGGGTGCGGTCAGAGGCGTGCTGGGTGCTGTGTTGGGCATGCTGGGTCCTGTCAGAGGTGTGCTGGGTGCTGTGTTGGGCATGCTAGGTGCAGTCAGAGGTGTGCTGGGTGCTGTGTTGGGCATGCTGGGTGCTGTCAGAGGCGTGCTGGGTGCTGTCAGAGGTGTGCTGGGTGCTGTGATGGGCATGCTGGGTGCTGTCAGAGGTGTGCTGGGTGCTGTGTTGGGCAGGCTGGGTGCAGTGTTGGGCATGCTGGGTGCTGTCCGAGGCATGCTGGGTGCTGTCAGAGGCGTGCTGGGTGCTGGCTCTGGGGGAAGGGCCCTGTTCATTGCCGTCTGTGTGGGCCACGCAGCCAGTACAGCCTCGGTTCCCACCCGCCGCCCCTTCCCCCAGTCTACCTCCCTGGGGTGCCAGGCACCCGGGGTCCCTGGGGACCCGCTGCAGGGAGGGGTGTGGACGCCACAGCCTGCTGGGCCTGTGGGGGCCTGGTGCGTGGCGACACCCGTGTGCGGGGAGGTTCCCTCAGCTCTGGGCCGCCGGCGTCTGGGGGACCCATGCTCTTTCCAGCTCCTCTCGAGTCTCTGCCTGCGGCTGCGATCGCGCTGTGCAGCGCAGGTGTGTAGCACGAAGCCCGGCGTGGGGGGCGCGGGGCTCCGGGTGGGGTCTGCGGTGGCCGGGGTCTGGCTGGAACTCGGGACGCCCCCACGCTTGGACACTTCGGGGCGGTGGCTGGCTCCCAGTTTCCATGCTGCTCCCTCAAGGTCCCCTCCTGCTCCTGGGCCCAGGACAAAGTCAGCCATGGGTGGGGGCCGCAGGGTGGGGCGCGGGGACAGGTGTCTCCTTTGTGCTCTGCCTGGGCTGGAAGGAGCCCCGGGGTGGCCGCCCGGGCGGGCGGTGGGGGTCTCTGGCTGGGGGAGGGGAGTGGGCTTTGTGAGGTCCTTGTTCCTAAGTCTGACCCCGGCCAGCTGGAGGCCTGGCTTGCGGGGGTGGGGGGGGACAGCAGCTGACATAACACAGCGCGGCCACCCGCCCGCCCGCCGTGCCAGCTCCACCGCCGGCCGGGCTGCCGGGGCTGGGGCCTGGGGCCGAGGGCCGCGGCTCGGCGGGGCTGCCAGCTGTCTGCCCGGGGGAGCGGGCTGCCTGACGGGGGTGGGCAGGGCTGGGGGGCAGCTGCCTCGGCGCCCCCCCCCGGGCACCTCGCTCAGACCAACGCTGATCACACTCTTGGCCTCTCCAGGTGACGTGGCCCGGGCTGTGGGCTTTGGAGGCATGTCCTTGTCAGGTTCACGGGTGGGAGGGGAGGGGGCTCCGTGCAGCTTCCCTGGCCCAGGGGCGGCGGGAGCATCCAGCTCCCCCAGCCACCACCCCCCCCCCACCCCCGCCTCACCCTTCCTCTTGCTCTGCCCCAGCTTTAAGGCTGGGCTGGGCTGCCGGCAGCCTTGCAAGGGGGGGAGAGGGATTACCTGGGTACCCGGGACGGGGGGCCTGGGCTCGCTCACTCTGTTTGGAACTAGATTTTTACCCTCAAGTGCCTTTTAGGGTTAGCTGGGCGCCAGTGGCTCACGCCTGGCATCCTAGCTATTCAGGGAGCTGAGACCTGAGGATCGCAGTTCAAAACCAGCCCCAACAGATAAATCCAAGAAACTCTATCTCCAAATAACTAGCAAAATACCACAAGTGGGGACATGGCTCAAGTAGTAGAGAACCAGCCTTGAGTGAAAAAGCCAAGCAAGAGTGCTAGGCCCTGAGTTTAAGTCCCAGTACCGGAACATGCACGCACACGCACGCATACACGCGTACACACGCACACATGCGCGTGCACATACATGTACATGCACACACATACACACATGCGCACACACGCACATGCACGCACACGTGCACACACGCACGCACACAGACATACACACGCGCATGCACACACACATGCACGCACACATGCACACATGCACGCGCACACACATGTACATGCACACACATACACACATGCACGCACACACGCACAAGTGCATGCACACACATGCGCGAACACGCACACACGCACATGCACGCACACGTGCACACACACACGCGCACGCACACACACACACGCACACATACACACGCGCACACACACGCACACGCACACACACACGCTCTTTCTCGCGCTCTTTCTCTCCCTCCCTCCTCCCCTCCTTTAGGGTTCTGGCCCCCTCACATGTGTGGGCCTCTGGTGTGGCTTGCTCAGGGGTGCAGGGGCCGGAGCGTGGGGGGCTCCTCCACGCAGGCGCTCTGTCCGTCCTGTTTTCAGGTCAGATTGTTAGGCGCCCCCCCCCCCCCCCCGAGGCTGGCCTGCACACGGGTGGGGAGCAGGACATTGGCACAGGGGGATGCAAGCGTGGGCACACGCAGTGGGGCATCGGCCCCTCCCTGGCGTGGATGCGGGTCAGGCTCGCACCGTGCGTGTGAACAGGCAGCTTTATTCCATCTGAGATTTCCTCAGCCGGGCCTGGCTCTCCTGCCCCTGATGCATCTCTGCGGCCAGCAGGGAGGGCCGGGGCCAGGGTCGGGGGCCGGGGCCGGGGCAGGGGCGGGGTGGCGATCGGGGTCTGGTCAGGCGGCACTCGGGTGCTCTGGACAGAATCAGGCTGGCCTTACGGTGTTCAGGTAGGTGTGGCTGATCTGGTTCTCTGCTCCTAGGGTCCTCTGAGCCTCTAAAATACCCCCCCCCCATGTGGTGGTCCCATGGGGGGGCCCTTCCTTTGGATTCAAGATGACTTGCTTGCGTGTCTCCCTGTGGAGATGGGGCCTGGCGAGGCGGTGGACCGTGATGCCTCTCAGAGCTTGTGGGGGAGATGGGCGAGGGGCCTGGTGGTGACCCCCTTCTTCTGAGGGGTGGCAGGCACGGTGCCTTGGGTTTGGCCGTGGGCGGTCAGGCACAGTGCGTTGGGGCTGGAGCATCCCCAGATGCCTGGATGCAGGGTTCTTCCAGCCAGACCACCCCTGGCCCCCAGCCTCCACGCCCGGGGCAGCAGCGACCAGGGTTTGGGTGCCAGGCGGAGCCTCCTGCAGGGAGAGCACAAGGCCGCGGGCATCTTCATGCCCCTCATGGGGACCGGCTCCCCGGGGCCACACGAGCGCGCCACACGGGCTGCGTGGCAAGTCCCCAATCCAGTCGTTTTGGACACATGAGGACAGCACCCCACACACTCACCGCCTCGGGGCTCCCTCCCCTCTTCCGGTCGGAATGCCGACCCTGATAGATTGGTTTGCTCGTTATTTGTTTATTTGTGGTACTGGGGTTTGAACTTAGGGCCTGGTACTAGCACCCCCTTGCTAGGCAGGAGCTTCACCCTCAGACCTTTTCGGTTTGTTGTTATTGTTGTGAAGGGGTCTTTGACCAGGTGCTGGTGGCTCACACCTGTGATCCTAGCCACTCAGAAATCTGGGATCTGAGGATCATGGTTCAAAGCCAGCCAGGGCAGGAAAATTTGTGAGAGTCTCATCTCCAATGAACTACCCAGAAGCCAAAGCAATGGCGTCGTGATTCACCAGCCTTTAGCCACAGCTCCAGCCCCTCTTCCACACTGGCTATTTTATAGCCAGTCGTGGGGCCTGAACTCTGTACCTGGGCACTGTCCCTCAGCTCTTCAGCTCAAGGCGGGTGCTCTACCACTTGAGCCACAGCGCCCACTTCCGGGTTTCTGATAGTCTATTGGAGATAAGCGTTTCCTGGCCTTTCCTGCGTGGGCTGGCTTTGAACCTCAATCCTCAGAGCTCAGCCTCCTGAGTAGCTAGAATGACAGGCGTGAGCCACCAGCGCCCAGCCACACTGGCTATTTTTGAGGTGGGGTCTTGTGTTCTGTCTGTCATCCCCGTCCCGTGTTTCCTGGCAGCACCCCACCCCACCATTCCTGCTCCCTGCCCCGCAGCTGGCTGGGATGGAATCCTACTGTGGGGCTTCAGGCTCTGTGGCCCGGGTGGCCGGGTGGCCGGGGCTGCAGGCTTGAGGCACAGCGCTCCGCCCGCATGGGCACTTCTAATGACTGGTGACGTTAATACCCTGTTTTTTTTTTTAGTTTAACTGAAGTAGACTTTAAACCAGCCACCCCTGTTCTTAAAATTCAGGCTGTTTGCATCGTATGGAGTTCTCTGACTTCTTTATTCTGGCTGCATGGATAGAGCCATACAAATGGTGTCTCCCACTCTGCGGGAGACTCGTTTATGTAATGGTCATTCTGGGCCGGGGACGAGGCTGGTAGAGTACGCATCTACCACTGTGCATGAGGCCCTGGGTCCCGTCCTTAGCGTGGCACAAATAAAAACAAATGTTCTCAGTTTTAGGAAGTCAGATTTATTGCTTCCTTAAAAAATAGTTTCGTTTTAATTCATGTTTAGGAAACATTTATTAAGGACACCATTACTAGGCTTTCTTCTGTGGTTTATAGCTTCAGGTCGCATTGCTTGGGTGACACTGTTTGGTTTAATGTCTGTGCACCGCGCAAAGGATGGGCGGCAGTTTTTACTTTGCTGCACAGACGTCTGATTGTTCAGAACCATCATCCTTCAACATCCTGCAACAGGCATCGAGACCCGCACCATTGCTCACGCCAGTAATCTTAGCTACTGAGGAGCCTGAGCCAGTACAGCAGGCAATTCCCTGAGACTCTTATCTCCAGTTACCTATCAAAAAGCTGCACATGGAGCTGTGGCTCAAGTGGTAGAGCACCAACCTTGGGTATAAAAGCTCAGGGACCAATGCCCCACCCTGAGTTTAAGACCTAGTACTGGCACAAAATAAGAAAGCAAACCAAAACAAGAATGTCCACCGACCATCCTTGGTTCAGTGAATTGTCTCGACGTCATCCAAATCCAGTTTGCGGTGGGGATGTGGGTCTCTGTCTGGCCTCCATCCTGATGGCTTGGCCCGTGAGTCTGCTTTTCTGCCAATGCCATGCTCCCTGGTTGCTCAAGTTGTTTTGTTTGTTTGTTTGTTTTGTTTTTGGTCCTGGGGCTTGAACTCTGGGCCTGGGCGCTGTCCCTGCGCTCTTCAGCTCAAGGTGAGCACTCTACCACTTGAGCCACAGCGCCATTTCGGGTTTTCTGGTGGTTTATTGGAGATGAGAGTCTCACAGACTTTCCTGCCCAGGCTGGCTTTGAAACACAATCCTCAGATCTCAGCCTCCTGAGTAGCTAGAATGACAAATGTGAGCCACCGGCGCCCAGCTGTTGCTCAGGTTTTATAGTGAGACTGCTGACGAGCCGGGGTAATTGGGAACTCTGTTTACCTTTTCCACAAGCTTTGGTAACCTGGGTTCCTTGAATCTTGATATACATTTCAGAAGTCACTTGCCAGGTTTCACAAAGGAGCCTGGTGGTCCACTGCAGAGAGTGGGCACCGTCTACCCGTGGCACCCCTCCGCCGGAGGTCTGCTGGGGCCGGCCCAGGTCCTCCGGGGGTCTCCTGTCATGCGTCTGTCTCCCCGGGTCACGCTGCCGGGGCTCACAGGGATGAGTACCCCGTGTGCTTGTCAGTAAGGCCACCTGAGCCTCACCTCCTCTCAACGAGAAGGTGCTTGGTGAGATTGAAACTCGTTTAAGAGTGCTGGGATTTCTTGGCACGTTGGCCTCCTATTTACACCGAATTCCTTTCAGCAGATTTGCCCCTGCCAGCACTGCCCATTATCCCAGCGCGCTTTGGTGGGCTTCCTGGCAGTGGGTCCGCGCCGTGGCGGCGGCCACGGTGGCGGTGGCCTGGTCTGCGCTGGTGGCTGCCACAGGTTCTGCAAATACAAATAACTTTTCTTTTCCCATTTGAGCACCCGGGTGTTTCTTTTGCCTGCGCTGGCTCACCCACCATGCCACGATGGACAGAGACAGTAGAACCTCCTTCCCACCCTGGGGGCTCAGCAGCCGCATGGCTGGGGTTTAGGACGGCTGTGCACCCGTCATTGGGCAGAAAACTCCTCCTGAGCCTGCGAGGTGATGATGATTGTTGTTGTTATTACTACCAGTGCTGGTCCTGGAGCTGGAACTCAGGGCCTGGGTGCTGTCCCTGAGCTTTCTCGCTCAAGGCTGGTGCTCTACTCAAAGAACCACAGCTCCACTTCCAGCTCTGTGGTGTTTAACTGGATCAAAGTCTCATGGACTTTTCTGCCTGGGCTGGCTTTGAACCTCAATCCTCAGATCTCAGCCTCCTGAGTAGCTAGGATAACAGGCGTGAGCCACCGGTGCTGGGCTGAGCCTGGAGTTTTAACATAAACAGATAGTACATATTGCCATATGCTTTGTTTTTTAATGCTCTTGATAGAATATGTGGGTGTTTTCCTCCGTAGCCACGGAGCATGTGATGAATTACATTGCCGGCAGGTGGATGAGGCACCGCACCTTGGTTGAAGTGCACGCTACTTTTCTAGATTTTTTTTAAACTTGATTTGCTGTCGTGGGGAGGTTGTCTGTCCTTGTTTGACTGTCTTGGGCGTGCGTGGGGCGCCTCCGGCAGGGTGGAAGAGCCGCGGGGTGTTCTTGCTGTGACGGAGGAGTTTGTGGAAAATCACCCTGCTTTCTCGTGGGTATGTGTCCTCACGGGAAGTCGTTATGTGGGTTTTAACCTCAGGAGCGGCTCCTTCAGACCACAGATGGTCTTGTTCAGGGTGGGTTGGTGTCACACACGGCTGGAGAATGGCTGCTTCTCCCACGTGTCTGATTTATTGGCAGAAGTCGCCTCCCCCCCATTAACACCGCCACCCTTTGAAGATCAGAGTCATTAGGGGTGATCTCTCTTCTCTCACTCCTGGCATTGGGGATTGGTACCTTTTTCTGGCATTTGTGGGGCTTGAACTCAGGGCCTGGGCACCGTCCCTGACCTTTTTCTCTCAAGGCGAGTGCTCTACCACTTGAGCCGCAGCGCCACTTCTGGTTTTCTGGTGGTTCATTGGAGGTAAGAGTCTCACAGACTTTCCTTTCCTGGCTTTGAACTGTGATCCTCAGAGCTCAGCCTCCTGCGTAGCTAGGATGACAGGCGTGAGCCCTGGGTGCCTGCTTGTCCTTTTTTTTTTTTTTTTTTTGACACACATTTTGAACTCGGGCTCTCATGTTTACTAGGCAGGCTCTCTGCCTCCTAACCTGCCACACAGCCCTCTCCCCGGAGTTACTCCCCTAGTACTCTTCCTTTTTCCCAGGGCTGGACACAGACCTTGGTTTTCCTACCGAAGCTTCTCATATGTCTGCGAACACAGATGAACACCACTATGGCTTGTTGGTTGAGATGAGGTCTTGCTAACTTTTTGCCCAGGCTGACATTGAACCATGGTCCTCCCCATCTCTCTCCCTCATTTCCTTCCTTCCTCCCTTCCTTCCTCCTTCCTTCCTTTCTTTCCCCTCTCTTCCTTCTCCTTTATTCCTTCATTCATTTGTTCATCCTCCCTCCCTCTCTCCCTCCTTCCCTTCTTCCCTCTCTCCCTCCTTCCCTTCTTCCCTCTCTCCTTCCCTTCCTCCCTTCCTCCAGTTCTCCCTTCTTTCTTCTCTCCCTCCTTCCCCTCCCTCTTTTTCTCTCTCTCTTTCTTCTTGAGTACACTTACAGATCTCAGAGGGCTAGCCTGGGTTGTTGGTCTCTGCCTCCTGTTGCTTGCTGAGGTGGAAGCTGAGGTTGTTGGTCGTGGTCTCCTGCGACCTTCGTTCCTCCCTGGTGCAGGAGCTTGGCCTTTCAGTGCTCAGGTGTGTCCCCCACAAATTCTGTGAGTCACCCCATCCCATCAAAATACTTGCTGGTGCCCGATCATGCATTTTCTTCGATGCGTGGTTTGTCTGAACACCGGCATCTTCGCATCCCTCTCTGTGATTGATTTCTGATTTCGGCCCCTAACTCACGTGTGGTCATAGAAAATATTTAACGGGATGGATATATAAAATTGTGATCCTCAAGATGGAAGCCTCCCGAGGAGCCAGGATGACAGGCGTGAGCCACCGGTGCCCGACTGCTGGGATCTGTTAAACGGCTAGCTGAAGACGCAGCTCATGCTCAAGGCTCTGGTTCATCCTGGTGCGTACCCCAGGGCCTGGCCTGGAGAGCGCGTGCACGGCGTTGCCGCGTGGACCACGCTCTGCGTCTCCCCCGTTTCCTGCCTACACTATCGGTTATTAAAGACCAGGGCTCACTCTCCCGCTTCCAGGGCGGGCTTGCCTCTGGACCCCTCCCGCGCTGGTCGGGTTTGCTCAGTGCATTTAAAGCTTTGTTTCTCGGGGCATTCATCTTCACAGTTGCTACATCCTTTCATGTCCTGGCCTGTCCCTCTGCCCCTCTAAAGTTGCCTTCTTTATCCCTGGTAATTTCACTTGCTTTGAAATCTGCTTTGTGTCTATGAATGTAGCCATTCTGGCCTTTTCCTATAACGTGAGTTTGCAGATGGTGTATGCATTTTCTGTGTATTTTACTTTAAACTACCAGTGTCTACCTTAGAAGTGTGTTTCTTGCATGAAGCACGTACTTGAGCCTTGTTTTATGAGTCACGTTAAAGTTAAGTTACTTTCCCTTATTGGTGCCAGGACTTGAATTCAGTACCTTGCTCTTGCCCTTGGCTTGCTTGTTTGTGGCTGGCTCTCTGCCACTTGAGCCACAAGGGTTGGAAGACTGCTGAAACTCAGCCAGGAAGAAAATGGCAAGTGACTTGGGGGTGTGGTGTTGGCCTGGGCAGAGGCGCCTGGCTCTGGGGGGCCGGTGTGGGGGAGGGGCATCTGTCAGAGGGGTCACCGGCAGGTCCGTGGCGCCTGCGAGGATCTGGACAGCACGGAGCGTGGCCCAGCCGGCAGGCGTGGCACTGTACTCCACTGCGGCATGGGCAAGACTTGGAGGTGTCTGTTGGGACCACATGGCTCATCCAGGGGCTACGCAGGAGCCCCCGGAGCCCTGGCTTTTTCCCAGGCAGGGCTGGAGAAGGCTCTGTGCGGAGTCTGTCAGGTTTTGTTTTGCAAGTCAAATACCTTGGACCAAGTGTGCAACCTGGAGGGGTTGGGGCTGGCGGGGTGGGTGGGGACCAGGGGCCCGGGCACCTCTTTGCCCTCCTGTGGCTGTGTTCATGCTCTACTTGGAAGATCCCAGGTGCAACAAGCACGGAATTTCCCTTATCTCAGAGTTGTCTCCATGGAGGTCAGAGTTGCTTGTTGTTTAGACTTCCAGGTGTAGTTAGGGGCCCGTCCACATCTCCAGAGATGTCAGGACTCACCATCCCTCGAGAAACAGAATGCCTTGCAGGTGTGAGTAGGGGAAAGCCAGCTTGTAGGTGTGAGGGGAGGAGGGTTGGTTGTGTGAGGGGAGGAGGGTTGGTGGTAGGTGTGAGGGGAGGAGGGTTGGTGGTAGGTGTGAGGGGAGGAGGGTTGGTGGTAGGTGTGAGGGGAGAAGGATTGGTTGTGTGAGGGGTGGAGGGTTGGTGGTAGGTGTGAGGGGAGGAGGGTTGGTTGTGTGAGGGGAGGAGGGTTGGTGGTAGGTGTGAGGGGAGGAGGGTTGGTGGTAGGTGTGAGGGTGGAGGGTTGGTGGTAGGTGTGAGGGGTGGAGGGTTGGTGGTAGGTGTGAGGGGAGGAGGGTTGGTGGTAGGTGTGAGGGGTGGAGGGTTAGTTGTGTGAGGGTGGAGGGTTGGTGGTAGGTGTGAGGGGAGGAGGGTTGGTGGTAGGTGTGAGGGGTGGAGGGTTGGTGGTAGGTGTGAGGGTGGAGGGTTGGTGGTAGGTGTGAGGGGAGGAGGGTTGGTGGTAGGTGTGAGGGGTGGAGGGTTGGTGGTAGGTGTGAGGGGAGGAGGGTTGGTGGTAGGTGTGAGGGTGGAGGGTTGGTGGTAGGTGTGAGGGTGGAGGGTTGGTGGTAGGTGTGAGGGGTGGAGGGTTAGTTGTGTGAGGGGAGGAGGGTTGGTGGTAGGTGTGAGGGTGGAGGGTTGGTGGTAGGTGTGAGGGGAGGAGGGTTGGTTGTGTGAGGGGAGGAGGGTTGGTTGTGTGAGGGGAGGAGGGTTGGTTGTGTGAGGGGAGGAGGGTTGGTGGTAGGTGTGAGGGAAGGAGGGTTGGTTGTGTGAGGGGAGGAGGGTTGGTGGTAGGTGTGAGGGGAGGAGGGTTGTGGTAGGTGTGAGGGAAGGAGGGTTGGTAGGTGTGAGGGTGGAGGGTTGGTAGTAGGTGTGAGGGGAGGAGGGTTGGTTGTGTGAGGGGAGGAGGGTTGGTGGTAGGTGTGAGGGGTGGAGGGTTAGTTGTGTGAGGGGTGGAGGGTTGGTGGTAGGTATGAGGGTGGAGGGTTGGTGGTAGGTGTGAGGGGAGGAGGGTTGGTGGTAGGTGTGAGGGGTGGAGGGTTAGTTGTGTGAGGGGAGGAGGGTTCGTAGGTGTGAGGGGAGGAGGGTTGGTGGTAGGTGTGAGGGTGGAGGGTTGGTGGTAGGTGTGAGGGGAGGAGGGTTGGTGGTAGGTGTGAGGGGTGGAGGGTTGGTGGTAGGTGTGAGGGGAGGAGGGTTGGTGGTAGGTGTGAGGGGAGGAGGGTTGGTTGTGTGAGGGGAGGAGGATTGGTTGTGTGAGGGGAGGAGGGTTGGTTGTGTGAGGGTGGAGGGTTGGTCGTAGGTGTGAGGGGTGGAGGGTTGGTGGTAGGTGTGAGGGGAGGAGGGTTGGTGGTAGGTGTGAGGGGAGGAGGGTTGGTGGTAGGTGTGAGGGGAGGAGGGTTGGTTGTGTGAGGGGAGGAGGGTTGGTTGTGTGAGGGGAGGAGGGTTGGTTGTGTGAGGGTGGAGGGTTGGTGGTAGGTGTGAGGGGTGGAGGGTTGGTGGTAGGTGTGAGGGGAGGAGGGTTGGTGGTTTTGTGAGGGGTGGAGGGTTGGTGGTAGGTGTGAGGGGAGGAGGGTTGGTGGTAGGTGTGAGGGGTGGAGGGTTGGTGGTAGGTGTGAGGGAAGGAGGGTTGGTGGTAGGTGTGAGGGGAGGAGGGTTGGTGGTAGGTGTGAGGGGAGGAGGGTTGGTGGTAGGTGTGAGGGGAGGAGGGTTGGTGGTAGATGTGAGGGGAGGAGGGTTGGTGGTAGGTGTGAGGGGTGGAGGGTTGGTTGTGTGAGGGGAGGAGGATTGGTTGTGTGAGGGGAGGAGGGTGGGTGGTAGGTGTGAGGGAAGGAGGGTTGGTTGTGTGAGGGGAGGAGGGTTGGTGGTAGGTGTGAGGGGAGGAGGATTGGTGGTAGGTGTGAGGGGAGGAGGATTGGTTGTGTGAGGGGAGGAGGGTTGGTGGTAGGTGTAAGGGGTGGAGGGTTGGTGGTAGGTGTAAGGGGTGGAGGGTTGGTGGTAGGTGTGAGGGGAGGAGGGTTGGTGGTAGGTGTAAGGGGTGGAGGGTTGGTGGTAGGTGTGAGGGGAGGAGGGTGGGTGGTAGGTGTGAGGGGTGGAGGGTTGGTTGTGTGAGGGGAGGAGGGTTGGTTGTGTGAGGGTGGAGGGTTGGTGGTAGGTGTGAGGGAAGGAGGGTTGGTGGTAGGTGTGAGGGGAGGAGGGTTGGTGGTAGGTGTGAGGGGAGGAGGGTGGGTGGTAGGTGTGAGGGAAGGAGGGTTGGTTGTGTGAGGGGTAGAGGGTTGGTGGTAGGTGTGAGGGGAGGAGGGTTGGTTGTGTGAGGGGAGGAGGGTTGGTGGTAGGTGTGAGGGGAGGAGGGTTGGTTGTGTGAGGGGAGGAGGGTTGGTGGTAGGTGTGAGGGGAGGAGGGTGGGTGGTAGGTGTGAGGGGAGGAGGGTTGGTGGTAGGTGTGAGGGGAGGAGGGTTGGTGGTAGGTGTGAGGGGAGGAGGGTTGGTGGTAGGTGTGAGGGGAGGAGGATTGGTTGTGTGAGGGGAGGAGGGTGGGTGGTAGGTGTGAGGGAAGGAGGGTTGGTTGTGTGAGGGGTAGAGGGTTGGTGGTAGGTGTGAGGGTGGAGGGTTGGTGGTAGGTGTGAGGGGAGGAGGGTTGGTGGTAGGTGTGAGGGGTGGAGGGTTGGTTGTGTGAGGGGAGGAGGGTTGGTGGTAGATGTGAGGGGAGGAGGGTGGGTGGTAGGTGTGAGGGTGGAGGGTTGGTGGTAGGTGTGAGGGGAGGAGGGTTGGTGGTAGGTGTGAGGGGAGGAGGGTTGGTGGTAGGTGTGAGGGGAGGAGGGTTGGTTGTGTGAGGGGTAGAGGGTTGGTGGTAGGTGTGAGGGGAGGAGGGTTGGTTGTGTGAGGGGAGGAGGGTTGGTGGTAGGTGTGAGGGGAGGAGGGTTGGTTGTGTGAGGGGAGGAGGGTTGGTGGTAGGTGTGAGGGGAGGAGGGTTGGTGGTAGGTGTGAGGGGAGGAGGGTTGGTGGTAGGTGTGAGGGGAGGAGGGTTGGTGGTAGGTGTGAGGGGAGGAGGGTTGGTGGTAGGTGTGAGGGGAGGAGGGTGGGTGGTAGGTGTGAGGGGAGGAGGGTTGGTGGTAGGTGTGAGGGGAGGAGGGTTGGTGGTAGGTGTGAGGGGTGGAGGGTTGGTAGGTGTTAGGGGAGGAGGGTTGGTGGTAGGTGTGAGGGGAGGAGGGTGGGTGGTAGGTGTGAGGGGAGGAGGGTTGGTGGTAGGTGTGAGGAGAGGAGGGTTGGTGGTAGGTGTGAGGAGAGGAGGGTGGGTGGTAGGTGTGAGGGGAGGAGGGTTGGTGGTAGGTGTGAGGGGAGGAGGGTTGGTGGTAGGTGTGAGAAGAGGAGGGTTGGTGGTAGGTGTGAGGAGAGGAGGGTTGGTGGTAGGTGTGAGGAGAGGAGGGTGGGTGGTAGGTGTGAGGGGAGGAGGGTTGGTTGTGTGAGGGGAGGAGGGTTGGTGGTAGGTGTGAGAAGAGGAGGGTTGGTGGTAGGTGTTAGGGGAGGAGGGTTGGTGGTAGGTGTGAGGGGAGGAGGGTGGGTGGTAGGTGTGAGGGGAGGAGGGTTGGTTGTGTGAGGGGAGGAGGGTTGGTGGTAGGTGTGAGGGGAGGAGGGTTGGTGGTAGGTGTGAGGAGAGGAGGGTTGGTGGTAGGTGTGAGGAGAGGAGGGTGGGTGGTAGGTGTGAGGGGAGGAGGGTTGGTGGTAGGTGTGAGGGGAGGAGGGTTGGTGGTAGGTGTGAGGGGTGGAGGGTTGGTAGGTGTTAGGGGAGGAGGGTGGGTGGTAGGTGTGAGGGGAGGAGGGTTGGTGGTAGGTGTGAGGGGAGGAGGGTGGGTGGTAGGTGTGAGGGGTGGAGGGTTGGTGGTAGGTGTGAGGGGAGGAGGGTTGGTAGGTGTTAGGGGAGGAGGGTGGGTGGTAGGTGTGAGGGGAGGAGGGTTGGTGGTAGGTGTGAGGGGAGGAGGGTTGGTTGTGTGAGGGGAGGAGGGTTGGTGGTAGGTGTGAGGGGAGGAGGGTGGGTGGTAGGTGTGAGGGGAGGAGGGATGGCTTGTAGGGTGAGTAGGGAGGGCTGGGTGCTTTGACTACCTCTCTGGAGCAGTTGTATCCCTGGGCGGTGCTGGGCTGTGTTTGCATGCGTGGGAGTCTGGGGTCTGGCGGTGGCTGTGTGGCAGTGTTGGGGTGCACAGGTGTGAGCAAAGGGGCCCTGCCCCCCAGCTGCTGTCACTAAGCTGGTCCTGGGAGGATGTAGGTGACAGGGCAGGGCAGGACTGGTGCCTCCACTCAGCGCTGCCTCCAGGGGGCGTCTGCGTGTGTCCCGGGGGAAGAGGCGGGGGTGGGGCACTCGCAGGGTGACCCAGTGGCAGACCCTGCGCCCCACAGGACCACGGCCATTGTGTACCGTAGCCTGAGGGGTCAGGCTGCCGGGCTGCCCGGGGGTCACGGGGTGCCGGGCTGGCCTGAGCCTCCGGTGTCTCACCCCAGCTCTCCTGGACCAGCCCTGGGCCCCCCATCTCCACCCCTCCCACCTTGCCTGACCTTGGGACTTGGGGTGCTGGTTGCCCAGGGACGGCCTGGCAGTGGGCGGGCAGGCAAGGAGCCTCGTCTGGGGTCTGGGGACTGTTCGCAGCCCCGTGCGTTTCCAGTAACTTCTCCGCAGGGCCAGCCAGAGTGGGGGCAGGGAGTGCTTCCTCCCTGGGCCCTTGGGTGGGAACAAGAGGCCCTGTGTGCTGCAGCTGCCTCTCCCCTCCCCGGGCCCGAGGCCTGGCCTGGGAGGCCAGGGAGGCGCGGTGGGAAGTGGGCGTGAGCAGCTGCAGGTGGTGTGGGGCCTTGAGGCCCCTAAGCTTCCTTCCTGGGGCCTGAGGGGCAGCGAGGTGTGGTGGACTCAGAGCCGCTGCCCTGTCCCAGGGCGGCAGGAAGGAGGCCGAGGGGCCGCTGGAGCAGAGCCCTGGGGTGTGGGGCCCACGGGCCTGTAGGAGCAGACCCCCAGAGCACAGCTGGGCGTCTTCAGCCATGTGGGGTGGGGGCGGGTGGCGGCCGCGTGTTGCTGCGGCACAGACGTCATCTGGGAGTGAGGCCAGCCTGCGGCCTGCGTGGCCCTCGGGTGGCAGTGTTGGACGTCAGCCCTGTCCCCCCCAGGGGGGTTCCAGCCTGCAGGAGGGGCTGGGGTGCTGGAGGGAGTTCTTCCACATCCTCTGTTCCCCACAGGACCCCAGGGGCCCGACTCAATCCGCATGGGGTTACACTGAGGGGATGGAAGGGGACAGCAGGTCGGACCCTGGCAGAGGCTGGACCTCTGTATTTTCCCCAAGCGGCTGGGTGCAGACCAGGGACCCCCTCCAAAGAGGCCTGGAGCACAGGAGCCAGCGCGGGAGAGAGCGCACCTATCGGGGCGGGGTGGCCGTGGGGTGCCTCTGGAAGGCACGTGGAGGGGCGAGAAGGGTCAGAGTTCCTGGGCTGCCAGGCCCAGACTGGGGCCAGGAGGAAAACAGAGCTGGGGTCCCAAATGTGGGGGTCCTCAGCTTCATCTGCGCGGTTTACTGGCCGCCTGACTCAGGCCCGAGTGCCCTGCAGTGGCCGCGCTTGCTCTGGGGACTGTGTGGGGACCGTGGGGGTGCAGGCACCCCGACTCGGCCTCCATACAGTTGGAGGCCCAAACCAGATCTTTGCCTTCACCCATCTCGCTGTTTTACTGACCAGCTGATCCAGACATTTCTTAGATTGATCTGGTCATCTCTCCGGTGTGGGGAGGTTTACCTGAACGCACAGGGGACAGCTTCCCTCCGTGAGGCGTCCAGTTAAGTGAGTTCTGGCAAATTTTTAGAGTTTAAAAAAAGAAAAAAAAAAAGCAACCATCATCTGCAAGTCCACGTCAGGTTCCCTCGCGCCCCTTCCGTGCACCCCGCACCTGGGAACACCCGCCCCACGTTCCCGGAGCCTGGGAACGGAATCCCGGGGCTGGGGCCTCTGGGCCTGGCTTCTGTCATTTAGCATAATTCAGCTGAGGTCCATCCACGCCGCGGCCCGGGCTCAGTAGTTGGTTTCCTTTCATTTGGAAAGGATAAAATGTACTTCAGTTTGTTTATCTATCCCCGGGCTGATGGGCGTCTCAGCCGTCTCCAGGGTTCAGCTGTTATGATTAGAGTTGTCTGGAGCGTTTAGCACAGGTTTTACAGGAACCGCATGTCTTCATGGCTCTGGGGTAAATCCCCCGGCGTGGGACTGCCGGATGAGGGCTCGGTGCGTGCGTTTCCCGTCCTCAGAAACTGCCAAGCTGCTGGGCGGCCTGCCAGGCTCCCCCGACCCCCTCTCCGCCTGCCCGGGCCCAGGAGTACCGCACGTGTGTGTCCACACCAGGCCTGACGCGGCTGCTTCTCACCAGCACTGAGCAATAGCCGCTTTCTTCTGTCCTGACCATCTAAATGGTGATTTTAACTTGCGTTCTCCCCGGGAGCGGACGCTGCTTCTCCTCTGAGGAAGTCTTTCATTTTTGTTTTTGTTTCATATTTCTGGGTCTAATAATTGGATTTCCCCCCCTCTCATTATTTTTAAGCGTTGGAAGAGTTGTATTCTCTAATTCTAAACGTGGTCCTTTATCTGATCTGTGTTTTATAGGCATTTCCCCCCCAATCTGTGGCTTTGCTTTGAATTTTCTTCACCTCTTGGAAAAGAGCAATGGTTTTTAATTTTGATGAAATCTAATTCATCGAGGTCTCTCCCCTTACCTCTCCAGGAAGGTGTGTGTGTGTGTGTGTGTGTGTGTGTGTGTGTGTGTGTGTGTGTGTGTGTGTGTGTGTGTGTGTGTGTGTGTGTGTGTGTGTGTGTGTGTGTGTGTATTCTCTAAGAAATATTTGCCTAAGCCAAGATTTCAAAGCTTTTCTTCTGTTTTCTGTAGGAATTTTATAGTTTCCCATTTCTCGTTTAGGTCTGTGCCTCATTTCGAGTTTAATTTTATATATGGTGACAGGTCTGACTCGAGGTTAAACCTTTCTACATGTGGTAACCTTCGTCCCTACAATGTTTCGTTTCCCCCCCAGAGTTACTTTGGCACCTTTGATGAGAGTCAGTTGGCCATGTGTCGGGCTGATTTCTGGACGTTGTAATCTGCTCTCCCAGCAAAGTCCTGTCTTGATTACTGTAACTTTTACACTAAGCCCTGAAATCAGGTCCTGTTAATCCTCCAATTTTGGTCATTTACTAAGTGCAGTGTTTAGCTAAATCCTTCACATTCTTGTGAAAATCTTAGAACCAGCTCCCCAGTTTCTATGCCAGCCTGTGCCTCCCCCCGAACCAAAAAAAAAAAAAAATCCCTGCTGGACTCTTGATTGGCAATGCACGGATGCATTTGGGTGTGCTGTGGCTCAGTCTCTGCTTGCTTAGCATGTTCGGGAGTTTGCAGGAGGCACTTAAAATTTGTTACTTAGTACTTCTTGTTGTGAAGCTACTACAACTGTTCTCTCCAGTGCATGTTGGGAAGATTGTTGCTAGGCTTTAGAAGTACAATGGATTTCTGTGGCGTGTGTGTGTGTGTGTGTGTGTGTGTGTGTGTGTGTGTGTGTGTGTGTGTGTGTGTGTGTTGTATATTGATCTCACATCCTAAAGTTTTGCTGACCTTATTAGGTAGGGGAAGATATTTGCTCATTTGTTTTTGTTTGTGGCAGATTCTTGGGGATTTTCTATGGTAATATGTCCCTGTTGTCTCCTTTTTTCTCTTTTCATGCTGTTTTCTCTCTTTCTCTCCTCTCTCTCCTCCCCCGCCCTCCCTCCTCTCCTCCCGCCTCATTTAAATGCAGCTGGGCATCACGGGCCTGCTCTCCGTGACCAGGGCACGTGCCCTGGGACTAACGCTAGCTGTGGGGTTTGCTTCGACCCTTTATTGACTTGGTTCCTTTTCTTCCTTACTTTGCTGCGGACCCGAACTGTGTCACGAGTGGCTATTGAATTTTGTGATTTTTCTGCTTCTTTTTCTTTTTTTTGGGGGGGGGGGGTTGTTGGCAGACTTTTTTTTAAGCCGGCATACATTGTAGAGTGCTCTATTTCCATCCACGCCACATTCTTTCTTTCTTAGTGAATTGCATTCAGCTCCTCCTATTTCAAGACTACACTTTAAACTCAGGGCCTCATGTTTGCTGCGTAGGACTCCGCTATTTGAGCCATGCCCCTAGCAAGGCTCTTTTCTGGCTCTTTTCTTTTTTTACCCTCGGATTATTTTTAGGATAGGGTCTTGCTCTTTACACCATCTTCCTATTTAGGTTTCCCAACATAGCTGGGATGGCAAGTATACCCAGTTATGCGTGGGCTTTCTGCTGAGATGGGGTCTAACAAATGTTACTGCCCAGTTGTCCTTGAACTGCTGTCCTCCTGATCGTTGTCTCCTAAATAGCCAGGACCACGCTGTGAGCCGCCGCAAACCCAGCTAGCTGCGTTGTGTCAAGGAGTAAAGCAGCCTTGCGTTTGCCGCAGAAAGCCCAAGGAGCATGTGCCCTGTCCCAGTGGCCCACTGGTGGGGTGCATGTGTCTGTTTTGGGGACAGCACAGAGTCAGTGGCCCGTGGGGGTGCGTGTCCCAGCATCGTGGGGAGCTGGGGTGCCCCGGCTCCTCTGCTCAGCAAGGCCGCGTGCGGGACTGTTCACGTTGCGTCCCGCGGCGTCCGAGCCGGGCCTGCCCTGGCCCTGGGTGGGGTTTTCTGCTGGGCGCGGTGTGCGGGGTGCGGGCCCCCCGACAGCTCCGCTGCTCTGTGTCTTTGAAGGAGCTTGTCAGGGGAACAGGAGCCCCAGTCCAAATTTGGAAACAAGACTGTCTGGGCATGGAAGAAATTCCTGAGTGGTTAGGGGGTTGTGAGGTTCGCAAATATCCAAATGCGGCCTTGTGCAGGGCAGGGGGGGGGGCTCTGAGGCAGAGCCGGGGGGCCTCTGGACTGGTGCATGGCTTCTCCCAGCCCCTTCCTCGTTCAGCCTGCTCCGGACACCCTCTCCTGCTGCAGGGGAGTGGGGAGGGGGGCACAGGGGTCTGGGAACGAGGGGCCGGGCTTCTGCTTTGCCCTTGCAGTTTGGCTGTCCGGGAAGGCAGCCCCTTCCCCCGCCATGGTGGCCCCGGAATCCCCACAAGCCCGCCTTTGTCCCTCTGTTGACTGTGTAAACCTCAGCCGAAACACCTCGCACCGCCCTGAGCTGTTCACATACTAGTTCTTAAAACAGCAAAACCCCGCACGGCTTCCTCCCAGCCTCTTAGGACATTCCTGGAAGCGGGAAACTGTTTAAACTCAGCTGTCGTTAAAATCTCCGGCCTTGCCGCCCGCGCGGCGCACCTCGCAGTGAATAAACAGGCCGCGCCCGCCACGCGTGCCTGCGGCCGCGCGCCTGGGCCTCGGGAGCTGGGCAGCTCTGCGGCCCACGGAGCTTCTTACTGGGCTGGTTGGGGCGGTGAGAGTGTCATGGGGGGAATCCCATCTTTGGGGTGTGGCCTGGGGGCTCGCTGCCTGAGTCAGGGCCACTGTTTGAAGTGCGGGTGAAGCCCCGCCTCTGGGCTGCTGGGGTGTCTGCAGCCTGGCACCAGCTATCGGCCCCCAACCACCACAAAGCACTGGGCAGCCGGTCCGGGCTCATGGAGGCCCGAGGGGGCCTCGGGAGGGGCTTCCAGCCCAGGGCCGGCCTCTCCAGAGGCCCTCGTCCAGCCACTGGTCTTGGTGACAGCCCATAACCTCTGTGGGCCCTGGGCTGTGAGGAGAGCCCCCCACCCCCCACCCCCGGGGACGGCCCCAGCCCTCATGTCCACGGCCCGTGGCGTCACCGCGGTCACCTGCCCGCGTGTGCACCCAGCGTGCCCGTGTCCTGGGGCCACTGGCCACGTGGCTGAGGCATTCCCTCTACTCCACTGTGAAGTGACTTCATTTCCAATCACATCAGCCAAGAGCTTGTTTCCAGATACGGCCACACTCTGATGTCCTTGGTTGGGACTTTGACGCAGAGCGGGAGCGACACAGTTCATCGGATAACTCTTACCAAGCAGAGGATGTGGTGACCGGGGTCCACAGCCTGTCCACATGAGTGCCCATAAAGGTTTATTAGCACGGGGACACATACAGCCACGGACAGCTCGGCTCACGTCAGGGCAGAGGCGGCCCGTACAGCCTAAAGTGCGTTCTGTCCTGTGAAGGACAGCAGAAAGCTTCTGTGTGGTTCTGGGTTCTGAACCCGGAAGGCGGTGTTGGAGATGGCCTTGCTCCACACAGGGGGGGGGGGGGAAGGAAGGATGCCACACACAGTCTTGTCTTACCCAGGACGCCTCGGACCTCAGTGATGTGGAAGCTGTTTTCAGATAAGCACTGACTCAGATGCTACTTGTGGGCTGGAAGAGAACAGGGGGATATCCACACCCCCAGGAAAACAGGACCAGAGGGAAGCACTCAGCTGTAAGGAAGACAAGAACAAGACAGGTCAAATAGCACGCAGAGTACTGGAAAGAATCAAATCAACTGGATTCAATATTACAATAAATGTAAGTGTCCCAGATTTATCTACGAAAAGACTAGGGACTGTCAGAGTGGTTTGATTTATTAGTAATTGGTTACTTTTTTTTTTTTGCCTTGTTGAGGATGGAAGCCAGCAATCGTAGCCTGGTCATTTTAATGCATTGTTCAGTACAACTAAGTGAAACAGTCTGGGGATGGATGGTTGAAGAATAGAGAGATGGCCCCCAAATATGCCGGGAGCCTTGCACGTAAAACTAAAGATAGAAACAGTGCCCCCAAGAGGCACAAGCACGGAGGGATCAGGCGCCGTTTTTGGAGGGAGCCTAATGGTAAATGTGGCATCAATCAACAAAAATGATTTAAAAAGCCGAAACCAAAACAACAGAACAACAAAACTACCCTGGTTATCTGAGGGCACACACAAGTGGATTCAACTCGATAGCTAATTGCAAGGGGCTCTCACATACCACTGTCAGAATAGAATTCTAGCAGGCCCCAAATAAATGTGGGCATGGCTGTTAAATGTCACAATCACGAGCCGCTTCAGACTCTACCACAATCTGAAATGAGTGCTTTTGCTATCTGCAGCCAGAGAACAAACATCAACAAATCCAGTCCCTTTTAACGACTGCCAGATCTGAGCTCCCTGAGCGGTCAGGGCAGGGCTGGAGAGTGACCCGCTCTCGCTCTCTTCCCTGGAGGCTGGGTGCATGTGTGCTGGTGTGTGTGGGGAGCACTGTTCTGAATGGCTGTCCACAGGGCTGGTACCCTTTCCTTCCCAGGCCAGGTCCTCTCCAACACCTACTTGGCTTCAAAGCTCCATTCTAGAAGTGAGTGTTCCAGAGTTTTCAACAAAGCAAGAACACAGAGCCCAGTATTGGTGGCTCATACCTACAATGCTAGCTTCTCAGGAGGCTCAGATCTGAGGATCACAGTTCAAAGCCAGCTCGGGCAGGAAAGTCCATGAGACTCTGATCTCCAGTGAACCAGCAGAAAACCAGAAGTGGCGCTGTGGCTCAAGTGGTAGAGCGCTAGCCTTGAGCTGAAGACCTCAGGGACAGCGCCCAGGCCCAGAGTTCAATTCCCACAACGCAGAAGAAGAGGAAGAAGAGGAACAACACAGGTGGAGCACACTTGCAGAGCGCAAAGGCCTGCGTTTGAGGACAGGCTGTGGGAGAAGCAAGCATTTTAGGAGGCTGGAAGTGCCAAGGACCCAGGGGCACGGAGACCCTGTGGAGCGTCTCCACCCTGAAGTCCTGGTTCCAGGGAGGGGGTGAAGGCTGCCAGGACCGCATTTCCAAACATGCTCCGTCCTCCCAAACCCCAATCGTGCAGGAGATGCTTGCTTCCCAGCCGCCCGTGGAGTGCGTCTGAAACGGAGCGCTTATGTGGCCATAACAGTGACGACCACACCTCCGGACAGGGAGATTTCATTGGTCCTGGTCTCTGATCAAAACTTAGCACAACTAGAAATAAACGACTAAAGTGTTGCCTTTCTCCACCCACCCCCCGCCCCAAATCTTAACTATCTCCCACCACGAGAAAGACTGCAAGGAAACAGCCCTGTGGGGAGCAGCCCAACCGCCCCCGCCGCGCCCCAACAAGCTGCCCCCAGCTTGTTTTCATGTTCTTGATTGAAATTCATTAAATTAGGAAAGAAAAGATCATCAAGTGTGTGTGTCCCATCCCGGGCAGACGCAGCACTTCCTGTGGGCCCCTGGCTAGCCCCTCTGCCAGCGGAGGCTCGAGACCCCGGGGTACGCGGGGTGGCCCGGCTTCTGCTGGGGTGCAGTCGGCAGAGCAGCTCTGTCCCGGGCATGGGTTTGGTGGGCTTCTGCCTGGCACCGTCTGCCCCAGCCCCTGCCCGGTGCTGGGTGGTCGCCGAGCCCTGTGGCCGCCTCCTGACCCCAGGAACACCCAGGCAGGGAGGAAGGGAGCGGCCGGGCCGCAGGTACCCCCAGCTTGCCGGCCTGCAGCGAGCGGGGTCCCAGGGCTGGAGGCACCTCATTAAACCAACCGAAACGTGTGTAACTCTAGTCGGCCTCGGCAAGGCACCGCGGTCCATGCGAAATTAAAATACCCAGGGCCTCCCTCCCCACCGTGGGCGGGCGGACTTGATTCAGAGGCAAGGCCGGAAGCTTCTAGTCCTGGGGAAGGATTTGGCCCTGATGATAATGGGTCCAAGAATGTGCTAGGCCCACAGGTACGCTCCAAAGCTCTTGGCCCTATACCCCTCTGTCCAGAGGAACAACCCCCCGCCCCCATATACATACATACCACACACACAGCACATAACACACACAGCACATGCATACACACACCACACACATAGCATACACACATGCATGCACACATGCCACACATACATATGCATCGCACACATGTGCGTGCGTGCACACACACAGAGCTGCAGCTGACTGCTCAGACCTGTTTGACGTGAGAAAGGCATTGGGGCATTGCGATCACTCCCAGAACCACGGATGTACCGAGGCGTGACGTGGAGCTCTGAGCTAGCAGAAGGGCTCATCCGAGTTGGGCTGAGGGATGGTTTGCTCAAGAGGTGCCCGTGGGCATCAAGGGTTCGCTTTTGTTGCCCTATAAAAGAGTGGTGGGTGTTTCAGCGGGGGCTCCTGGGGAGCCATGGAGCGTGGAGAGTTGCTGGTCTTCGATTGTAGGCATGGAAACCCCGTCGGGTTGGCTGTCAGGCCTGGGGTTGGAGCCTGATGCCTGGGCCCAGCTCTGGCTACGTGGAGGTGCTGGGGCTCCAGCCCCCGGCAGCGTGGAAGGGGTTTGACTGAGAACAAGGAGGCCTGGATGTCAGCAGCCCAGGACGGGCTCCTGGGGTTGCCTGGGTCCTGAGCACCAGGTAGGCCAGCCGGCCGCCCTCCTGGGGAACCCGGTGTCTGCCCTCAGGGTTCCGGAGGCCCCGTGGTAGACGCAGCTCCCTGCCCCTGCAGACTTCCCAGGATAGGGTGAGGACACGGCTGTTGTGTGCCGGGTGTCCATCCCATGGCATTAAACAGGCGCCCGCTGTGCCCAGAGGGTGCTGCTGGCCAGCGGGTGGGTGGTCGGGATGGGGTCTGGGGGAGGGCTGGAGTGCCACCCCTGGCCAGGACTCCTAGAAGGCTCGGGGCAGCCGGCGCGTGGCGTTGCGCACGAGCCGGTCTGCAGCGCCACCTGGCCGGTCACCAGCTCTCGTGGGACTCAGGGTGGCCGGGCTGGGCCAGGCCAGTGTCCTGCATGTGATATCCTGTGGGGGGGGCATTGCCCCCCTGCTGGGGTACCTCTAGGGGAGCAGAGGGGTGGAATCTGACCTTGGGCAGCCAGAACCCCGGGCAGGCAGCGCAGAGCCCAAGCCTGAAGTCCCAGCCTGCCGTCCAGTGTGTTCCAGGGCCTGGGTGCCCCCCCCCCCCCCCCGCAGGTCTGAGGCACTTCGCAGGAGAGCGGCTGTGGTAGGGATCTGGTAGGGTCCTGGTCTTGGCTGTGGGGGGGGGAGTCAAACCCAATGGTGTCCCCTTCCTGTCACCTCAGGCTTCTGTGGTTCCGGTTTACCTGGCCTGGCTGTGGCCATGGTAGCAGAGTGGAGGCGGGTGCTGTCTTGGGGGGGGGGGTGGGAGGAGGGCCGGAGGCCTCCAGCTGTGCCCAGCACATGTCACGGGGGGGGGGGGGGCTGGGGCCCGGGGGCTCTGAGCACAGGCCGGTGGCTGGGGCAGCTGGCCACAGGCAGGCCCCGGAACAAAGGGCGCTTTGAGCGGCCTGCATGCCTGCGCCTCGTCTCCGGCCAGTGACCCCCCACCCCCCGAGTGCCCTGGCTGGCTTGGCTCGCTTGGTGGCGCCCCAGAGCCTGTGTGGAGTCTGAACAGCTGGCCCTGGACCCGCAGTGGGGGCTGTGCGGGGCAGAGCCCCCTCCGTGGGAAGACCCTCACAGGGTTTCCCGTTGTGGGGCTGGGCCGTGGCATGGCTCTGATCCTGGGCCAGGGTGCCAGGGCTCCCCGAGGCCCACGTGGCTGACCCTCCTGTCCAGGGAGATGGACTGGGTGCTGGCCTCTGGGACCCAGGCTCCGAGGTCTTCCTGCCCGGGTCCCAATCCCCCCTCCATCCTTAGCCTCCCACCCTCTCCAAATTGAATTTTTCCTTGAAAAGAGGCTCGGATGGACGGCACCTCAGAGACCAGCACGGCCATGATAAGCATCTTTATTATTTTGCAAAGAAAAAGAAAAACAGTCTTTCAGTGGGTCTGAGAGTCCCCGCGGGGGCCCTCTTTCAGCGGGTCTGAGAGTCCCCGCGGGGGCCCTCGGTGCCTCCTGTGGGTGAGCCACGGCTCTGGCTTAGCCTTGGAGCCTCTAAATCAACTGCACAATCCCCCGAGCGTCAGGAAACCTCCCCGGGCTGGGGGTTTGCCAGCCAGAAAGAGTGAACAGCAGATAAGACGCCGGCGACCTTCATCCTTCTCCACGAGCAAGGGACCCACCGGGATTGAGAAACAGCAGCCCCGCGTGCTGACCTTCGCCCCTTTGTGCACGCCACATAGGAAGACCCAGATAAGCACCTGTCCTGCTACACCTCTATCTTAGCCAGACAGATTTGGATTTCTTTGGGCAGAGATCTGTGCCTCTGTCACCCCCAGACACCCCCACATTCAGGGGTGTGTGGCCCCCCGCGGGGCTGGCTGTGTCTTTGTCATGTGGCTTCGTGGTCTCGGCAGCGGTGGGCCGCCGTGGCCTCGGGACAGCCTGGTGTGCTCAGCACGGGTCCCCGGTCCCCCGCGCGGCTCCTGTCCACACCACCAGACCCGAGATGCAAGGAAAGGCAAGGTTTGGTCTCCTCCCCAGCCTCACCCGCCCGCGAGCCCCACGCCGTCACCCTCAGCTCTCAGGGAGGAGAGAACCGGCTGTGGCCCACGTAGGCTCCTGCTTCACCCCGACCCCACGCCCACAGAGGAATGAGGCTGAGGTGCCTACGGCTCAAGGACGGCGAGAAGCAGCAGCGTGGGGCCCCAGGCAGAGGCACGTGACAGAGGCCCGGCGCTGCTGCCCCAAGACCCACGGGGCTCCCCAGGCAGGGGCAGAGGGGCCCGGGGCGCACGCCCTGCTGCCCAAACACACATTCCTTCTTAAACCCAGCAGCTCCGCGGCGTTTCTTACACACACAAGGTTGTGCAACCGCCGCCCTATCTATTTTCAGAAGTTTTCATCACCCGACAGGATAGGGGTGCCCATGAGCGCCCCATGCCGCCCTCCTGCCTGCCCCTGCCCCTTCCCACCCCTTCCCCTGCTCTCCCTTTCCTGCCTCCTCCTCCTCCATTCTCCCCTTTCTTCCTCTGTCTTCTTTCTCCTTGGCTTTCCTTTCTCTCTTCTTACCTTTTCTTTCTTCCCTCCCTCCTCCTTTTTTCTTGTTTGGCTTTTCTTTTACCTTCTCTTTTCTCTTTTCTTTTCTCCTCTTTCTCTGTCCCCTCCCTCCCCCCCTCCCCCCCTCTCCCCTCTCCCCTCCCCCCTCCCTCTTGGGCTGTACTTTAAATATACAGACCCCAAGTGCACAGTTTGGGGGCGAGGCGAGCCCTTTGCCTCTGTTCACCTCCAGAGTGTCTCCTTTTTCAGGCTGAGATGGTCCCCGTCCCGCACCGAACCCCTCATCCCTGTCACCTCACCCTTGTGTTCTGTTGTACAGACGGCCGTGCTGACTCGTGTCCACCCCCCCCCCCCCCCACGCAGCCCCTGCTCCCTTCAGGTGGGTTCAGACCCCACCGCAGGAAGGCCTGCTCCTGCTGCGATTGCGCCTTTCTCTGGGTTGTTGCTTTTTTTAAAAAGAGCAGCACTGAGTGTGCAGCGTCCATGTTTAGTGCGCGGGGAGCCTGGCGGCCACGGGGCTGTGCAGCCACGCACCCGCCCCGCCCACAGGCACGTGCTAGCTGCCAGGTTTTGGTTGCTTTGATCTGTGGTTCCGCGTGGTTAGTACTGCTGCCCAGCCAGCCCTGCGTGCCGTTGGTCAGGCATGTGTCTTCACTAGACAAATGTCTATTTGAAGTGTGTGTGCACGCGTGTGTGTGTGCATGCGCACGCACCAGTACTGCAGCTTGAACTCACAGCCTTGCACTCCAATCTTGGCTATTTCACTAGTGCTCTGCCACTCGAGCCACAGCTCCATTTCAGGCTTTGTGGTGGTTTATTGGAGATAAGGATCTCACAGACTCTCCTGCCCAGGCTGGCTTTGAACTGCCGTCCTCACGTCTCAGCCTCCCGAGTGGCTAAGATTGAAGACTGGAGCCTGTAATAACCTGAGAAAACACTAGACAATGTGTCAAGAGCTTTGTTTAAAAGAATTATTGTGAATCATGCAAAGCGTGAGACTCAGCCTTGAACACCCACTGTGGGTGAGGCAGAAGGTCACGGGGTGCTGTGGGGGTGCCTCCAGCAGGGGCAGGGTGACCCCGAGACCACAGCCTTCCAACTGTGGCGGAAGAGTCGGCCATTGGCCACGGTGTGGAGAGACAGGCCGTGCGCCCTGCTCTGTCTGAACCCGTGGCCTGCCTGCGACTGGGGGAGGCGGGGTACAGAGCCGGGGGCCTTGGTGCCTGTGCCTCCTCGAGCCCCGCCCTGTGCTGCTCCCCCCCGGCCCCGTGCTCCCCCCCGCCCCCCCCCGTGCTCCCCCCGCCCCTGTGCTCCCCCCGCCCCCCCGTGCTCCCCCCGCCCCCCCGTGCTCCCCCCGTGCTCCCCCCGGCCCCGTGCTCCCCCCTCCCCCGTGCTCCCCCCGTGCTCCCCCCGGCCCCGTGCTCCCCCCGCCCCCGTGCTCCCCCCGCCCCCCCCCTGCTCCCCCCGCCCCCCGTGCTCCCCCCGCCCCCGTGCTCCCCCCCCGTGCTCCCCCCGCCCCCGTGCTCCCCCCTCCCCCCGTGCTCCCCCCGCCCCCCTGCTCCCCCCGCCCCCGTGCTCCCCCCGCCCCCGTGCTCCCCCGCCCCCCCGTGCTCCCCCCGCCCCCCCTGCTCCCCCCGCCCCCCGTGCTCCCCCCGCCCCCGTGCTCCCCCCCGTGCTCCCCCCTCCCCCGTGCTCCCCCCGCCCCCGTGCTCCCCCCGCCCCCCCGTGCTCCCCCCGCCCCCCCCGTGCTCCCCCCGCCCCCCGTGCTCCCCCCGCCCCCCTGCTCCCCCCGCCCCCGTGCTCCCCCCGCCCCCCGTGCTCCCCCCGCCCCCCCTGTGCTCCCCCCGCCCCCCTGCTCCCCCCGCCCCCCTGCTCCCCCCGCCCCCGTGCTCCCCCCGCCCCCCGTGCTCCCCCCGCCCCCCTGCTCCCCCCGCCCCCCCGTGCTCCCCCCGCCCCCCTGCTCCCCCCGCCCCCCTGCTCCCCCCGCCCCCGTGCTCCCCCCGCCCCCCGTGCTCCCCCCGCCCCCCTGCTCCCCCCGCCCCCCCGTGCTCCCCCCGCCCCCCTGCTCCCCCCGCCCCCCTGCTCCCCCCGCCCCCGTGCTCCCCCCTCCCCCGTGCTCCCCCCTCCCCCCCGTGCTCCCCCCGCCCCCCTGCTCCCCCCGCCCCCCTGCTCCCCCCGCCCCCCTGCTCCCCCCGCCCCCGTGCTCCCCCCGCCCCCCCGTGCTCCCCCTCCCCCCGGTGCTCCCCCGCCCCCCGTGCTCCCCCCGCCCCCCCGCTCCCTGCTCATCTGCTTGTACAGTAGCCGACACAAGGCCCGGGCTGGCCTTCCTACCCTGCGCCCTGCCCAGCCGGACCACACGCAGGTTTCCTGCATCTCTGGGTGACTTCACCTCCTGCCTCTGGGTTTCTCCACACCGGCCGCTGGCCTGTCCCCAGAATGTCCCCCTCCTGAGCT